>NW_023458556.1:113673536-113769324 GCF_013731165.1 Rhagoletis pomonella | reverse complement strand
ATTTTATTTTATTCATTTTAGTGCAGTTTTGACAAAATTTTCTTGCTGAAAAATCTTTTGTTACACTACTTCATTTTATTCCTTTGATTGTACAGGTTGAATAAAAGCTTGTTTTTAAAAAATATTTTTTTTACATTATTTTATTATCCTTCCCATTTAGCAATAAAATAACAACCACATTTCTAAAACAAAAGTGCAATGCCAAAATAAGATAAACCAGTTGAATAACCTTTAGAAATTAGAAAATTTTAGTTGAGTAAAAGAAGTACACGCAAAGGATTTCACAAATATGTATTGAAATATTACCATTTTTCGAAAATGCCATTTTGGCACTTTGCGGCAAATTGAAAAAATAAATGCCATTTGATGTAAAATAGGGCCAAAAATGGCACGGTTTGAGCCAGGTTGGCAGCCCTGGCGGCTGAGAATACCTCAGCCTTCGACAAAACCCACCTCATATCTCGAAATACAAAGCACTTACTATACTTATTCTCTCAACTAATAAAATCCACAAAAAAAAAAGAGATTTTTTTGATTTTTTGGCTGTCGACCCCTAAAAATGAAAGACTTGATCGAAAAATAGATTTTGTTTCTGATGATACTGTTAAGATCTACCTTGCATTTCGGAAATAAATACTCAAACATATTACAATTTAATTCACTATGCACATATATGTAAATGCAAATGATAACTCTTTAATTTACAAAACTGTTTAGCCCACACTTTAAATACAAACATTTCCAAAATATTTATAGAACTATGAACTTATAAAAATACCACTAACTGCTTTTAAAAATATATATTTATTACGCCAATTTTCCACCGAAGAACACCAACAATTAAAAATTTGCTCACACCAAACTGACTGACGCGACGATTTCACAACAAATAAATGTTTACTGCTATTTGATGAGAAAAACGATTATAAGTGTGTAAAATCAAACATTATATGAGTTTTTAGACACTTCGTGCATAAAATTTAGACAGTTTGGTTGTAAACGTAAATATTACTAATTTTTTATAAGAATATTAGACATTTTTTTGTTTTTCACATAAAATGCCCATTTTTGGACACCAAAATAATTTAAACATGAATTTACTCCTATTGTTGCACTCATAAAGGTTACAATGTTTTGTTTTAAAGACTTGCATTAATCAAGGAGTTACACGTAATGCGGGTTGCGGTTACCGTGTACGCACTGTAAATATTTTTCATCGGATAAACAGAAATTAAGTTACGAACAATTATAAGGCTCAACCTATGAAAAACGCCTCTTTAGACATTAAGTCCAGATTTGAGGGGGTATTCAAAATTCTCAGTAAGCGTATTTTTTGTGCTTCATTTGATCTATAGCTCTAGCCAGACAGTGTTATTATCCCGGCGAAATCCTTGATGGTGGTACCAGGAGGGGAACGGTACATGACGATAAGAGGTTTAGTCTGGGCTAAGGTCTCACACTGACGGGGTTAGGCTTTTGCTGCTTCTTCCTCGGAAAAAACACATGTGCAGTAATAAGTCAATTATTTAAATAGGCGAATAGCTTTATACCTATCAACTTTTATGAACTTCTATTTGTTTTTGTACAACACATATCTACGATTTCAATAATTTTAAGCTATAATTACCATTTTTTAAGTAATAATTATTGGATTTGGAAAAAAAATTGTATAGGAGGCCCCCACCCCTAAATTGCGTTCTGGCTACGCCCATGTCCCGGGATCCTGGGATTACCAATTTAAGATCCCGAAGTCCCGGGATTCGCAAAATGGTTCGGGATTGGATGCCTTAGTATTTGCACATTTCGATGCATTTGTAAATTCACAACATTAAAATGCAAACGGTTGCCGTGGTAGCAAGCATAAAATTAGCAAATGCAATTCCAAATACAAATCCAAGACCATTTTCACAATATCCTGAACAGCCCTAATATATTTTCACGATTAAAAAAGATTTTGAGAGAAAATAATGTTCGACCCACTGTATGTAAGAACGTACATACATATAATATAGAAAGTCTTATCTCACATTATCGCTGAAATACAAAAAGCCGTAACTGACTAAAAATTCAAAATTAACTTTTTGATTATTATGATGAATTTCATCGAATTCAAAGTCCCGTAAAATCGCTTTATGCAATACAAATTTTTAGTTAGTTACGGTTTTTTTTAGTTATATTAAAGTAAGGATATGTATTTGAATCTATTTCAATTGCTAATAAATAGTGAAAATCTGCGTATTGTAAAAAAATGCAAATTTATTGAAAATCTAATTAACGCGCAAAAATAGAATAGACGAATATTTTAAATTGCGGATAATAGAAAAAGGCATGATACAAAAAATAAGGTAGTTTCAATAAACGACTTTTTTCATAAATTGTGAGTATACTCAACGGCCTTGCCACTTTGATAATATTAAAACAATAAATCGGAGTATTTTCTTTCCCATATTTATACCAATGTAATAACATTTCAAATCAAAAACCATTATCAGTGCTTGGTACTTTCTTTTACTTACGTGGTTCGCACCTTTTTTTTATTAAAAATATTTAAAATGTAAACTGTTAAAGGAGACTTCATCGTAATTGTTCTTTTCATTTTGTAATAAAAACCACGCGCGTATTATTCTGTTATTTTTTGTTTTCATGTTTTGAATGCAATCTTGCGATTTAAAAATCGAATTCTGAAAAAATGTTCTTCCCAAATGAAACCTTTTTATATTTGCAAAAAATTAGGCTTTGTGATTAGCGCATCATCAATAAATTTCACAAATTTTTAATTTATGCAAAACACCTGAAGCCGGCTTGAACAGACCGCCCTCCGATAAACAACTAACAGATCGTCGCTTAAAGTACAAAACCGTGTACCAACAAAATGCACAACTGCGTATGTGAGGTTGCATACATTATTTTGTAGAGAGTAAAAACACTCATATTTCAAAATGGTTCTCTTTTTTTACAAAGAAATCGCATTTCAGGACGAATGGATAATGGATTGAGCCAAGAGCTTGTGTGAGCAAATCCAATTTTTAGCAAAAAATGTCAGTTACGCGGTTTTGCAGAACGACGATACGCGGTTTTGTACTTTAAGCGACGATATGTAAGTATACACTTTCTTCATGCTTTCTGAAACCTAGTCGTCAACCCCATTTTCGAAATCATGTAGCCGTCATAAATTTCTAGTTCATCATTTCTAGTTAAATGAAACTACCTTCTTTTTTGTATCATGGAAAAAAGTATCTCTCTGGCTAGTAAAACAAAAAAGTTGCTTGTCATTGTTATTGTGGTGTATTATTATTTATTCTAACAGTGCTACTGCGCTTTATACCACGATTTTGTTTTTAGGAAAAATGGAAAAGCAACAAGGTCTAAGCGGTAAAAGTTATAGGCCCGTAGTTATAGTCGAAAGTTAAAACCTCTTCTAGCTAAAATTAATCTTTAAGTTTAGAGCAGGCTTTAAGTTTTAGTCAGTTATAGACATGTTAGAGGCAGGTTTTTGCTAGATTGACACAAAACAGGGCCATTAATATAAAATTAAAAAAGTAACCAATCGGCATTAGGAAAACTTTGTTATTTTAGCAAGTTCACTCTGTGTCAACTGACTTTTATAAATAATGTTGAAAACGGCACAGCAAACTGTAAGTAAATAACAAATTTTTGTAAAATATACTTCATTAACGTAAATAATTTAATTTTTATAGGAAGTGAAAAGAATTCGTGAAGTTAATTGGACTGCTGCTGAAAAGACCTGCTTGCGGTCCTCCTCTTTCATCTTTCAAGGATCTTGGCGTTGCTTGTATGTTTTCCTATTTCTGGTTGCGATTGTATCATCCAAAATCGCAAAATCTCGAAATATCCTTTGATTGGGAAGCATATTCTTCAAATTAAGACCACTTTTGTATTTTCTCCGTAAATTTTGACAGGAAAACGTCTACTTAGAGTACGCTTTTAAGATTTCAAAACCTCTTCAACCTCATTTTAAATTTTAAACGCCGTTTTAAAGTTAAAAGGTCTTTTAAGTTGACTATGACAGTGTTAAAAGAGTGTTTATCTTAATATACAGTTTTAAATGTTAAAACCTGCCTCTAACTTGTCTATAACTACGGGCGATAGTTTATTGAGCTACCAGAGTGAGATTTGCAGTCATCGTGAAAGTAGGGATTTACGAAAGTTTAACTTGACACGAAACGAAAACGAAATCACTGATGTGTCATGCCATTGACAAGAAGGGCATCCTAAGAGTTTTAGTGGTACATTTTTAGTTGGATCATATATAGTAGAAAGGTATACGTTATAGATAAAGATGTTTATGAAATAAGTATGTATGTGTATGTAAAAGTATTTAACATTTCAATTTTTATATTGTTTTTTTAATACCGTTTCTTTGTGTTGCGGAAGTGGTAAACTGCTGAATTACATTTCCATAATTATATTTGAAATCGATAACATGCAAACAAATCTACATACATACATACATAGAAACACATGTATCTAAGAACGAATATTTTTAATTAGCATGTCTTACTTTTATATTTACTTTTCTATATTTATATGTAAACATAAATACATACATACATACGTACTTTTGTTGTATTCACCTGAGTGCGTGTCAATAGAAGTCATACGATGTTGGAGCTGCTTCAAGGTTACGCGAATCCATAAATTCTCGCACAAGATTGATTTTCGTTATCAATTTACATACATACATATACATATGCATACATAGTAGTTACTATCTATGTATATAAAGTATGTAAATACGCTGAAAGAAAGATTGGCCCAATTGCTCGAAAAATATAGTCGTTGGTATAGTAGTTTTGTATCTAGACCAAAGATAGTCCAAAAATTTAAAACAATGTAACGTAAAACTGGTGAGTTGTACTAAAAGTGGTCCGAATGTAATGTATAAGGTATGAGTTTTGTTCTAAAATTAGTTACAATGTCATGCAGTAGCGCGTATGATTTACGATTTACAAAAAAATACGAACTAGTAATTGTAATTTTTATTTCGATAAAAATTGCGCCATTTTTCCCCAATAACTAAATTTTTATAATAAGGGTTGAGTTTTTTACTTTTAAAAATTCGTGAGATTTTTGATTTCCTTTCATTTAACAGCTACGTATGTAGCTGACTGTGACTGTGAATAAACATTTTGTTAGGGTTTCATAAATGCCAGTAAAAAAAATTCGCCACAACTGAAATTGTTTGTATTATTTTTTGCTAATTTAATATTTTTTAGACAAAAACTTCGCACGGATCAGTGCTGCCATTTTAGCGATTTTTCCACTAGATCTAACGACTTTAATTTATACTTAGCAGTAATTTTAGTGATTATTTAGGAGCTTTTAACTAGTTTTTAGCGATTTTATTTATAATCATCGCAATTTTTTACATTTACTGTTGCACTGCAAAAAATCGATGAGACTGAAACGCTGTTTGTTATTACTATTTTTTTTAACGTTTAACTTTATTCGAATTTTCAACATTACATCAAAGGCTTGTATTTAATTTGACACCACATGTAAATATGATTCATTAACTTTTTTTTTGTAAATATATGCAGGAATGGGTTTAAACATGCAAATAAATGTTGAATTGACTCCATATTACAAACTCCAACAAGCTCAACAGTCACGAAAATGAAGACGACATTCTTATGACGAAGGTTAGGATTTTAAGGCATTTGCCTATTTTGTCTGCTTGGTTGTACCTGAAAACAAGTGTATACTTTTGTTTTGTTCTTATTGCCATTGTGGGTATAGTTTGTCAGTGTCAGCTTTTTGCTTTTGTGCTGCCACTACCACCTTATATGAATTCGCCTTTGGTTGTGAGTCTCTTGTGAGTGACGTTTGAAATTTTGAAATTTGTGGATGTATTTTATTTGCCAAATATTTGCGAATATATAAAATGCCTAAGGACGCAAGTTATAATTCCGTGAAAATCCTCGGCTATATAGAAGAATTGGGGAAAACATACTTTTGACTGATGTTGAATAAAAGTAAATCACGACGAAACAGACCAAAACCCATTACTTAATTGTTAAATAACGACAAATTGAACGAGCTTTGAAGTGGAGTTTAGTATGCCTGAGTTCCAAGTTGCTATATTGCATCAGCCTCTTTTATTTCTAAACTATAACTGATGGAATTGGGATTTAGTTGCGCAAATTGGTAATTTTCATCAATTATAGTTTAGAAATAAAAAAGGCGGATCCTTTGCTATATACCAACTTGGAACTCAGCCTATCTGTAGATGATTAGTTCCTTCAAATCAATGCTTGGCGATAATAAAATGCAATTAGTGGTATTGTGCTACTATGATAGCACAGCCGCACGCTCCACGTTTTTCGTTTTCACTCTCACACTCATAATTTAACAAAAACTTGCTAATAAGAGGGTAAAGAATAACACTTAGAAAAAGACCAATACAAGAATGAAAGCAAGGGTGAGTACGTACATAGATAAAGAACAGGCTAAAGGCAAAGGTCAAAATAAAAACAAAAACAAAGATGCGTAAAGGTAAATGAAACAAGTAAGAATGTCTAAGTTCGGGCGAAGCCGAACATTAAATACCCGGCGCAAGTATTAAATATATGTTTTCCACCTTTCCGAAAACTACCACTACATTGTAAGCCGGGGTGCTTTTACCCCTATTTTAAACAACTTCGATAGAACGCTCAGTTAGACATAATGAGATAAACTTATATAGTCATATGTGGGCGATATCACGCCCATTTTCCAAAATTCCAAACAATGTTACTTCTTTTCAAGGGATTGTTGTTAGTATCAATTTTGAGTAAATCAGCGTCCTTAAATTTCGAAATATTGAAGTTTCAAGCATTTCTGAAATTTACCGTTATTTGAAAATCGGCTGTAATCTTAGTCCGATTTCAATAATTTTCAACGCCCATTTTCCAAAATTTTACCATAAATGCATTTCTTGGTAAAGAATTGTTGCAAGCATCAATTTTAAATACTTAAATTAGCTTTATTATTTACTGATTTATTGAGTATTTCGTATTTCTCTAAATTACCGTTATATGGGATGTGGGCGTGGTTATTGTCCGATTTTAAAAATTTTCGGCCATTTGGTATGTTGTACCAAGGCCAGCAACTGTGGCAAGTTTGGAAGAAATTTGAGCAGCGGCTACCAAGATATACACATGTAACCATAAGTGGGCGTGGCCACGCCCATTTTCCAAAAATTTATAATTTTATTATTTTTCGTCTAAAAATTATTGTAAATATCAATTTTGAGTGAATAATCTTCAGTAGTTACTAAAATATCTGTTTTCGTATTTCTGAAAATTACAGTTATATGGGAGGGAGGCGTGGTTATTGTCCGATTTTTCCCATTTTCTATACCATCCGTCCTACGCCCGGAAGAAGTGCACATACCAAGTTTCGTTAAGATTTCTCATTTTTTACTCGAGTTATCATGTGCACAGACGGACGGACGGACAGACAGTCACCGCTTAATCGATTTCTCTTTTCATTCTGATCATTTATGTATACACAAGAATGATAGAATACAAGATTGCGCCGATCAGAGAGGATTTTTGAGAATAACTTTTGTGTGACGTCACACTGGTGCAATTGCGAGAGAGAAATGCCAAAACGTGAGCAAGAATGGAAGAAGAAGAAAAAATGTTGCAAGGAAAACGTAAAGAACTTGCACAAGTGTGACGTCATGCAAACAACGATTCTGTCAAATTCGTTAAGAGAGGAATAGCGGTCCGAGATCGGCGCAACCTTTGTATTCTCTCAATCGTGATGTATACATTTGCCTATATCTATCTCGATTCATTTTGCCTGTTACAAACAACCGTTATGTGAACAAAGTTATAATACCCTTGTGCACAAGTGCGTTTGAGTAATCAATTAACGTAATGCGTAACTTACTTTGTAAAGCGGCTCAGAGGTATGTCTGATACCAAATGTACATTCTTAATTCCTACTTACATAAGGCGGCCACGTCTTTGTTAAAGTAATGGAGATTCGGCAGGGAAGTGATAAGGACCGCCAGGTGAAGGGCAATACCTTACCAGCAACTTACACTTCACCCGGCTGTCCTTTCCACGTCACTGACGAATCTCCCTTACTTTAACAAAGACGTGGCCGCCTTATGTAAGTAGGAATTTAGAATGTACATTTGGTATCAGACATACTTCTAAACCGCTTTACAAAGTAAGTTACGTGTAATGCAGAGCAGTCGCTCGGAGAAGTTCGTTGCTTGGAAATAACTTCGACTGCACGTTATTTTGCAACTGACAACGTAATGTGTCGTCGGAGGTGTTCATTTTGCGCTTTACTAGTAGATGACATTGGCCATGATGACAATTTTGGTACTAAAAACTGAAAGAAAACATGGCTTACCTCGTAAGGTGCTTACCTATTTTCCCAGTGGGTTTGTTGCGTACACACATGCTGATACAAAAATATTGCGCTTGTATTTTGGGAGCTCTGTCAACGCTGTACACCAGGGATGATAAATGAGTTTTATAATTTTGTACCACATGGCTAACAAAAATGTAGATACTAAATTAACAGAAAAAGTACCAGTATTTAACAGACCATGCACACATAGTTATATGATTTAAATTAGATACAATTCTTTGTATAAAAATTATTTGCTGAAAACACATAAGCAAAACATGATATAAAACGGGGCGTAACGAAGATGGAAGAGATATTTATTTATATATGAATGGTTTAAAAAAGCCATCGAAACCCCAAGTTTCCAATACAATTGACAAATGAATATATCAAGTTAACCCCAAAATTTTCTAACAAAAAAACAGTTGCATTTAATGGAATCGAATTTTCACAAAAATTTTTTGCAAAAAAATTACCTTTATGGAAATAAACAAGTTAATAGCAGTGTTCGCGTATCCAGAATTATCTGAAACAAAAGAAAATAGGGCCTTTTGAATTCTTTATTGCAGATTTTATAATTATTGCTGGTATACAGTGATAAACAGAGTAAAGCTATTGAGCACCGGTTGTGTTGAGTTTATTGACGAAGAATACGTCTCACGTTTCGATATGGAGGCAATGCTCAAATAATATAGTTGTAATTTTTAGAGCTTCACGAAAACGCTTATTGCACGAGAACTAATGAAACGATTTCAAAGAAAGGTGCGGCTTTTCAAAGATAAAATTCCGAACCTATCGAAAGATTAATTTTTTTACTTAATTTACTATTAATCCCAGTTTTCTTATTTTAGTGTGTGTCAACTGATTGCCGTATACAATTTTTCGATTGTATATATTTTTCCCTAAAATATACCGAACTAGATAAAAATGTTGAAATGTTTTGATCGAATTTTTCAGTTGTTAGTTGAACAGAAAATTGGATAATTTTAAAGGCACATTTATAGCCAAATGTAATTATTTTTTTGGAACAAGGATTTGTAAGAGTCTCTTATTTTGGAATGCGTCATGATGTGGTACCGCAAATAATTTTGAGAAAAATAACTCATTGATTTTGAGATAATTCATTTATATGTAAAAAAAACATTTTTCCTATAAAAAAGTATTCAATAGTAAAAAAAACTCCAAATCGGGGACAATGGACCAAGTGGATAATAAATGGGTATGCTGCTTCGCACATTGCAAGTTTTTCCAAATTTTGTCCCCCCGTTATTTTGTCTCTTTGAAAGCGTGTGCTCAGAATTTTTGCTGCTGGATAATTTTGTCGGGAGAATACGAAAACACTTCTAGATCCATTCAATATCTTGCAAGTTTTTATTGGAAATTCGTTCAATAACCCGAAAAATTTGCAAGAGGGCGAATTCGAAAGCGAAACAACCCGACAGAGCTGCAAACTGTTGCAAATAAAAATTTTACTAGCAACAATTGAATTGAGCAATTAATAAAATAATGTAAACATTTTTTTTTTTTTAAACAAGCTTTTATTTAACCTGTACAATCAAGGGAATAAAATGAAGTAGTGTAACAAACAATTTTTTAGCAAGAAAATTTTGTCAAAACTGCACTAAAATTAATAAAATAAAATAAGTTAAGGTCTCGTTAAAGTTACTAATAGCCATACAGTGAAAGGAGTTATTCAAACTCTAATGAAAATTACTAACAATTTGTACTAATTTACTTCGTTTTTAAAAAAGCTTGTCGCGCGAATAGCAAACCGGCATTTAAATATGTGCATACATACATACCTAACCAATTATGCATGTACGCTGAATTCGCCGACAAGCTTTTTTAAAAACGAAGTAAATTAGTACAAATTGTTAGTAATTTTCATTAGAGTTTGAATAACTCCTTTCACTAAATGGCCTTTAGTAACTTTAACGAGACCTTAACTTATTTTATTTTATTCATTTTAGTGCAGTTTTGACAAAATTTTCTTGCTAAAAAATCTTTTGTTACACTACTTTATTTTATTCCTTTGATTGTACAGGTTAAATAAAAGCTTGTTTTTAAAAAATATTTTTTTTACATTATTTTATTTTATAATTTTTAGTCCATTTATAAAAGCGTTGTATATTAAAAAGTGTTTTTTTATTTTATGTACAAAATTTTGCAATAGATATTAAAATAATTCAACTTGCAATGAAAGAGAACAGAAGACTTGGCAAGCAAAATGTTGTTTGCTTTTGTTTTGTATAAACATACATATGTACATATAGCAGGAGTTAATTTTATTTAAAGAAATGGCTTGTTGTCCATTTCCGCTGTAGCATGGCATATATTTAGGCGCAATATTTAGCTTCTTTTGGCGGGGCGACATCTGGAGTCTAGAATTTACTACAAATAGCTTTGCTACACTACCGCCGCGGCGCGCCGGCAGCTTTAACAATTTTATAGTGGTTTTACGTTCTTTGGCAAATTACGCTCTGTTAGCCATAAATCTTACTATTTTTTGACCGCCTTTGAATCAAGACGCTGGACCGTATGGGGAATTCATTTATATTTTAAATTGCATTGTCATCGTGATTGGAACTACGCTGAAAATTTCAAGTCTCTAACTTGTCGGGAAGTCAGTTCAAAATCCATTGGAAATTTCCGCGATTTGCGCGGGATGACCAAGTTAAATAAAAGCTTATAAAAAAGTAGTCATGTGTCCATTTCAAATGTAAATAAAGTGTTTAAGAGGAAGTTTTGATGAAGGAATGCTCAAAAGAAATTAATGATATTAAATGAAATAATTGAAATCTAAGGCAGATTTTTTTGGTTTTTATGATAATGGGAAATATTTCTAACCAAAGGGAAAACTAAGCGCCAAAACTGCACAATCAGAAAGTCAAAATGGCGTAAGATACATGTATATCTCTATATGTTAAATTATGTATGTATGTGATGGTTAGCAGTGCGCGCTACCCCTCCGCAGGGCCTGGGTTTAAGCCCGTTTCAATCCAACATCAAAAAATAAAAAAAACCAAACAAGTTTTTTTCTAAAGCGGGCGCCCCTCGGCAGGCAATAGCAAACCTCCGAGTGTATTTCTGCCATTAAAAGAGCTTCTCATAAAAATAAAATCGCCGTTCGGAGTCGGCGTAAAACTGTATAAATGTAAAAATGGTATTTTCTTTGAATGGCTATTAATCAGCATTATTAAAAAAAAAAATTTGGCGGGTGGTCGGAGCAGGAATTGAGCCTGGGTCATGTAAGATGGCAGTGCATTTCAACCTCAAACCACTCGGCCATGGCGGAATGTGAACGCTGGAAGTGCAATGTTGCAGATCGGTGTTTTTGAACTTAAGAGGCTTAATGATATTGTTTTCTGCTATGGCTGTATGCACAGCCAAGACATCGGAGTGGACCTTAGCGGTTAGCAATTCAAGAAGCACCCACTGATAATGTTTAGGCCTCCACGCTAAATCAAATACTTAAATTAAATTATCGGGTGTACCACCCTAATGTTAATTTAACAGATGCACACACATACACATTCGTATGTGAAACAAGACAAAAAGAAAAACTGCACTTTTCCTGTCAGTGCACTTTCGTTAAATTTCCCCTGAAAACGGTACTCTTCAAACCGTTTAGAGGGTTCGACTTGAGTTTCTAACTTTTTAAACATTCTATTGGATTTCAATCACCAGCGATTACGGACGTTCCGCCACCACACCACTACATAATCAAGGTAATATTGTAAGCCCCCTTGAATTTTAATATACCTATTAAATAAACCGCCAAACTTAATTGTATTTCAAACTAAAACCTGGTGCTTTTGTTTTCTTATTTTTTCAATAAAAAACACTGGTGCACTTATCGAGTCTATACCCATTAAGTCGCCAGGGTTTTTCATGGTCCATCTTCGCCAGGAACTATAATTAACCAGAGCAAAGCAAATACAGTCCACTGCAGCTAAACAAAGGCGCCATTCTTTGAATATACCAGCGGTCAAGGGTCACTAGCGGTCACAAATCTCCAGATTATTACATCTGAGCATACAACCGTCCGCCAGCATCAACTGGAGAGTTGCCACAAACACTAGCGTGAAGTTACCATAAGTCGGGAACGTACCACATCAGTACACAACACCCAAATTAATCGCCAGCACCACATTAAAAAACATTCAGGAGTTTCAAAGGTATGTGGTTGACATTTCAAATTTCTTGCACATTCTCGTATACGTAATACGGCAAATATTTAAAATACCAAAAACCTGCGCATATCCAAAATTATCGCGAGTGATCTTGTGGAAATCATCAGTGCATTGATATCACTTTTTGTGTTCTTTCGCACTTAATTAGTAAATAACGTTGTGAACAAATATCTGCAGCAATACACAAGTGTGGGTTAGAGTAAATTTTTCTGTGCTTAACACCACCTCAGTTGTTAGTGTAACCTTAATTTATAGCGAGCACACTTTTTACAAGTTTTTTTTTGTTAATTATATTTAATTTCGTGTTTTCAAAATCACTTATTCAAATTTGCAAAGCATCGATTTTATTATTTTTCACATCGAGTTAGCTTTCAATATTTTCAAACAATCGTGTTGCAAGCATTTGTTAATTGGTCAAATCATCGGCACTAACAACAATTCACTGAGTTGAGGATACATAACCTCACTTGTGACTGCACTTGTTACACATTTGGTTTCACATTGGGACACTTTTTAACTTCTGCAATTCTGCATCCACAAGATCACTTTGAACGATTAATCAACCAAAATAATATCTGCGTAGCACAGTTGAATTATTTCACATTTATACACAAATATTTCGCTGAGAGTTGGGTGGCGAGTATCAGTTCCTGTAATCTT
Organism: Rhagoletis pomonella; assembly: GCF_013731165.1. Classification (NCBI taxonomy): domain Eukaryota; kingdom Metazoa; phylum Arthropoda; class Insecta; order Diptera; family Tephritidae; genus Rhagoletis; species Rhagoletis pomonella. The sequence goes on along the minus strand of NW_023458556.1, from coordinate 113,756,098 downwards.
AGAAGATTTTCATTAGTGTACGCGAGTATACATAATTACATATCTTTACATACATATATTACGCTTGATATTTAATAAATAATTTGATATCCGTGCGAAATTGCACCTAAATTGCGGTGTTAACTTATTTGATTGTGGTGGTTTATTCGCTTAAAACTTTGGGAAAGTTATCATTTTCGTAGTCCTCTCGTAACTTATTTTCATTAGGATCTTAAAAATGGAAACATTTATCCGATTAGCTGATGTTGTGCCTAAGTTTGAGGCCGACTACAATAGCATGACTGAAACAGAGCACACAAAATACACTCTTGCCATCCAGCAAGAGGAACTGAAAGCCATGTGGAGGAAAGCAAAGATAGCGTACGAAGAGTATTTAAGTTCAGGTGCGGTAGAAGCAAAATCAGCCTCAGTGAAGGCTAAGTATAAAAGTACCTATTCTACTTATCTGCACTGCATGTCGAACATGGCAGAACTCCATGCGAAGCTCGTCAAAAGTGACAAAGAGATCGAGGATATGTCGGCCAGAGAACACAACATCCATCTCCCACCATGCGATACGGATGTGTTCAAAGGCGATTATCTCTCGTGGCCTACATTCCGTGACATGTTTACGGCCATTTATATCAATAATAAGCGCCTCACTCCTGTAGAAAAGTTGTTTCATTTGAATCAGAAAACTCAGGGGGAGGCCAAAGAGATAGTTAGCAAATGTGATGTTACAAACGAGGGCTTCAATACTGCATGGAAAAACCTTTGTGATAGGTTCGAGAATAAACGCATTCTAGTGAATTCGCAGATAAAGATTCTTTTTAACCTAGAGTCAGTAGAAAGTGAGTGCGGTACCTCATTAAAAAAGTTACAACGAAATATTAATAATTGTTTATCGGCTTTGCGATGTCATCAAATTGACGTATCCAATTGGGACGCCATCGTTACATATCTCTGCTCTACGAAATTGCCAGAGAGTACGTTGGCTCTTTGGGAACAAACAATTGAAAATAAAACTGAAATTTCCAAGTGGGAGGATATGGATAAATTCCTCTCGAATAGGTTTCAAACACTTGAAACAATATCAGATATTAAAGCTGTAAAACACCCTCGATTTTCAAAGCCCCAAAATAGCAAAAACAATGAAACTCAGAAAAGGCACGGGGCCTACCAAGCAAGCGTAGCCAAGATTCTGTGCAAATTTTGTAAAGGCAATAATCACAAACTGTCTAAATGCCAAAAATTTCTTAAAATAACAACGGCAGACAGAATCGCCTTCATTAAAAATAATCATGGTTGCTTGAATTGCTTATCTTCTGGACATACTAGGTGTACATGCTCATTTAATTGCAGCGTCTGTCACCAAAGACACCACACGCTCCTTCACATTCAAGCATTTCAGCCAAAAGCAACTATGAACCAAAGGCATCAAACAAACGTATCCGATGGGTCAGAGAACATCGCGTCAACTTCTGCTCAAGCTCAGACAAGACACGATGCTACCAAAGCTAACAAAGGACCAACCCAAAATGTCCAATCCTGCTTTGCTAATACCAACAAAGGAATTCTATTAGGGACCGCCCGAGTCAATATATATTTTAATAATGCAAATTTTTCGGCCCGCGCTCTAATATTCCGGATCGGAGTGCTCTTTCATTACTGAAAGACTTAAGCGTAGGATTAATCTGCCCTCGAGGAGGATACAAGCTCATGTATCTGGAATAAATAACACAGTCTCAGCTCAAGTAAAAGAGGCGTGTTTCATACAACTGCGGTCACCAATTGACCCACTGATCAATATAGATACCACCGTGTTGGTATTACCACAATTAACTGGAAATCTGCCGACTTGCCAAATCGATGCTAGGACTAAGCAAGCGTTTCCAGATTTAGTTTTAGCAGACAAGAGAGTAAGTGAGCAAGTTGATCTTGTCCTCGGTGGAGACATTTACGCACAAATAATGCTAGGCGGCATCAGGAAAGACGTACTGGGAACTCTTCTTGCTCAGGAAACCGTCTTCGGCTGGATTCTCACCGGTCAAACTGACACAAGTACCCCAGCGAATAAGTGCGTATCATTTTTTAGCGAAATAAATTTAGACAAACGCTTAGCGTCCTTTTGGGAATTGGAAGATGTCCCAAGAAATAAGACCTACAACAAAGATGAAACCTATTGCGAGGAACTTTATAAAAGCACGACTAAACGGAATAAAGCAGGCAAATATATTGTGTCACTGCCGTTCAAACAGGATTTTCCAAATAACGTACGATTAGGACCGTCACTTAAGATCGCTTGCTCACAATTTTTTCGAATTGAAACGCGTTTAGCAAAGGATCCACCTTTACAAACAGAATACAATAGGGTCTTGTCTGAATACGAGACATTGGGACACATGACTCGGATTCCTGAACATATTCCTGGAGACGAATGTGAGAATTACTTCCTACCTCATCATGCTGTCAGGAAAGAGGAAGCACTACCACCAAAGTGCGAGTAGTCTTTAACGCATCGTGTCCGACTGCAAACGGAGTCAGTCTCAACGACATCCTCCACCCAGGTCCAGTCCTGCAAAGTGACTTGACAATTTTAATATTACGGTGGAGACTATTTCAATATATGTTTAACAGCGACATCGAAAAGATGTATCGCCAAATTTTATTAAACCCTGATCAAACCAAATATCAACGTATTGTTTTCCGAAAAAGCTCAAGCGAACCAATTAATTTATATGAACTGAACACGGTTACCTTCGGTGTTAATTGCGCACCTTACTTAGCAATTAGAACCCTACTTCAATTAGCTGACGATGTAGAGAGTTTATATCCTGTAGCTTCAGATATATTGAAAAAATGTATGTATGTCGACGATGTTTTAGCAGGAGGACACACCATCGAATCTACCATCAAAGCTAAAGACGAGGTATCAATGGTTTTACAATCTGCTGGATTCCCGCTACGAAAATGGACATCCAAATGCGAAAAATACTGGAAGGATTACCCAAATCACACCTTCTAAACGAAGATTTTTTGGATTTTGAGGACACCAGTACCGTCAAGGCGTTGGGCATCAGATGGAACCCCCATTCTGATAAGTTTTATTTTACTGCCAAGCCATTGGAGACTGAGGTTCGCTTTACAAAACGAGCAATACTTTCGGCTATTGCAAAATTATTTGACCCATTAGGATGGCTCGCGCCATTTGTAGTTACAGCAAAAATTATAATGCAAGACATTTGGTTGGAAGGAACAGGTTGGGACGAAATTGTCTCCACTGCGTCGTCCGATCGTTGGCAAAACTTTGTAGAGAGCTACTGCCACATCGACAAAATTCGTATTCCTCGTTGGGTATACTTTTCTCCTACAGATAAAATAGAACTTCATGGCTTCTGCGATGCCTCAGAAAAGGCATACGCAGCTACTATTTTTCTTCGGGTTCAAAAAGCGGAAAAGGTATTTGTCAATCTTCTACTGGCTAAGTCCAGAGTGGCACCGGTCAAAACTATTGGAGCTGTGCGGTGCAGTTCTGCTTGCAGAACTTGTTGAATCGATCGTTAGCAATCTCACTTTAGGCCAGTTTACCACACATCTGTGGACAGATTCGACTATTGTCCTAGCCTGGATTCGAAAACCTCCCTGCTCATGGTCAACATTTGTTGCCCATCGCGTAACAAAAATCATTGAGAGAGTTGGAAGCCAAAATTGGCTTCATGTAGATTCAGCATCAAATCCATCAGATTTAGCTAGCGCAAGAATTGGTAGCCTGTTCCTTGTGGTGGGAGGGTCCTTCTTGGTTGCAAGAAGAAAGAACACAATGGCCCACACAGGAAAATGACTATAAGACACAGTTAGAACAAAAAAGGGTACAGGTTCATGCGACCACGGCAGTCGATATTAGTAATGATATTCTTGAAAGATTTTCCGATCTACCGAGAGCTTTGAGAGTTCTATCATACGTACTGAGATTCTCCCAAAGAACTCGCCGTAACACTAGAGCTTCATTTCAAGCGGAATCTTGTTCGATTTCAGCTGATGAAATCAAAGCAACGACTCAACGCTTAATAATTATCTGCCAGAAGCAGCATTATGGTCAGGAGTACTCATCACTGAGATCGGCAAAATTAATAAGTCCAAAAAGTGAAATCTTGTCCCTGAACCCATACATCGACAAGGAAAATATAATTAGGACAGGTGGTCGCCTTGGAAAATCTTTAGATCTCGCTTATAACGAGCGCCACCCAATTATCCTTCCATATAATAGCAACTTGTCTCGTCTTATAGTCCAGTTCGTTCACAAAGTATCACTGCATGGTGAGAATCAGCTTATGTTGCGCTTGATTAGAACGCAATATTGGATACCTCGAGTCCAGAATATGATCAAATCGACAATTCACAACTGTAAGATCTGTACGATCTACCGAAAACGGTCGCAAACGCAGCTTATGGGCATTCTTCCTAAAGAACGCACCACATTTTCACGCGCGTTTACTAACACAGGTGTCGACTTCACCGGACCTTTCGACATAAAGAACTACAACGGACGAGGTTGCAGGGTGTCTAAGGCGTACGTATGTCTGTTTGTGTGCTTTGCAACCAAGGCGATCCATTTGGAAGCCACCTCTGATTTAAGCACACAGTCATTCTTGGCAGCATTTGCAAGATTCGTGGGGAGGCGAGGTTGCCCAAAAAATGTTTACTCCGACAACGGTACCAACTTTGTCGGAGCTTCGCGATCGCTAAGATCAGAATTCAAAGCCTTTATGGTCGATGCCCGCAATAACACCATAACAAAATACACCCATCAAATGCTTACATGGCATTTCATTCCCGCCGCAGCTCCCCACATGGGTGGATTGTGGGAGGCGGGAGTCAAAAGCTTTAAATGCCACTTCACAAAAATCGCTTCAAACTATAAATATACATTCGAAGAATTTACGACCCTTCTATGCAGAGTTAAGTCATGCCTCAACTCGCGACCCCTCAGTCCCTCTTCAAACCAACCCTCAGACTTAGAGCCACTTACTCCAGGTCACTTCTTAGTCGGCGGGCACCTTCTTGCTCCTCCTGAAATCGACGCTGATGAACACCGTGCGTCGATTGTGAATCGTTGGCAAAGACTGAAGGCTCTACAGCATACGTTCTGCAAGAGGTGGAAAACAGAATACCTGTCGGAACTCCAAAACCGCAATAAGTGGAAATACCCACAAGCCAACTTGAAAAATGGAGACCTCGTCGTTATTAAGGAGGACAACCTACCACCTAACGAGTGGAGATTAGGTAGAATCGTTAACCTACACCCAGGTTCAGATAACCGCGTACGAGTCGTGGAGGTCATGACCGAAAGAGGGCAAGTCACAAGGCCATTAGTAAAACTGGTCTTATTGCCGCCATATAGAGGACAGGATGAGGAACAACCCAGCAACTCTGTCTCATCATCTACGTCGTCGTAACAACCATCGCGAATTCCACTTCACATATACCTATCAGTTCCACTACCAAACCCGCAAAAAATATGCAGTCTGCTACACACTGCATTGGCCTACATAAATACTTATGTAATACATATAACATCATGTCTTACAAGTCGTCAACCAACAAAGTACCGCAAAACCGAAACGCATACCAAAGATATGCGTGCTTTACAAATATCATGGAGTCGTAAGATTCCTTCGCAGAGAGTTGGAACATGAAGTCACAATCAAAATTCGATAACAAAATCAAGAGTCAAACAAATCATAAGGGTAACACTTCTCCCCCGACTGTTATCCTTTCTCATTTACCAATTTTTTAAGCTTTAATGTTGAATGATCTTGTGAAACTCTTTGAATACTGTAATTAATCAGTAAGTGAAATGTTTCAGTATCCGAAATCAAACAAAATTATCGAATTCCGGCTGTAGACTGCATGCGTTCAAGAGACAATTTTGTGAAGTAATCTTCAGTACATAAATGATCATTTACATATGTACTAACATAAAAACGAATAGCCGAACCTCAAAACAGATTTGTAAAAGGATTGCGATGTGTTTAATAGGCGTGTTTGGCACGCCTACACACAAGACTTCGCATATGAACCGTTTCGACGGTAGTAGAAAGAATTTTGGAATACCTTAAAGGCAGCATGATTTTATAGAAAACTAATCGGAACTTTGTTTGCATACAAAAGCATAAATAAAAAAAAAATTAAAGTTTGCCCCAATCAGTTTGCTAAGCAAACGTAAGAAAATTATTGGAGTTCCAATAGTTTATTCCAAACATAAAAATCATGTTTCTTTAAGGTATTTACTTTAGGTTCAAAAGAGGGTTTGTTGCAATCTGAAATGCATATTTTAACTCATTTGTAATGTTAAATAATATAAATTTACGCATTCGCGTAAATTGTATATAGAAAATACCTTCACTTAAGAAGGCCTACCTGACTTATCTTCTGGGATAATTTAATCGCATGATCTTTATTTTCTACAAAAAATAAATAAAAAAATTCGACCCAGCCTAATTTGCCTATGCAGATCTTTTATACAAATGAGAATGAAAGTCCCTACCAGAACAGGTTATCCAGACTACCATTAACATTTTTGTTTTCAAATCCTAAACGGGTCGTTCTTAAAAAACATGACCAATTGGTGTCCCCAGACTTTACTATTTTATATTTTGTTTCTTCAAAAAGAAAATAGAAAAATATCTGCATTTTTATAAATTATTATCGATTCTACGTAACTATATTATAAAAAAAAAAATAATTAATTATCTGAAAATAACTTAAAAAATATTTTCAATGTCAAAGGTTTAGCAAAAACCTGTGTCCCGAGCCAATTTATAAAAATTTAATAGTTATTTTCAGTTGAAATAAAATTGAAAAAAAATAATATTTACAATTTTTGTTATTCAGTTTGTGTATATTAATACCATATATAGAAAAGAATGATGAAAAATAATTTTTTTGTATAATTTTTATGAAGAAAATTTGTGTCCCCAGGTTTTGGTCCCCTCTGTTACGTCCACTCATTTTATTGAAAAATGTTTGTTAAACGTTATGACGCGTATATTTCTCTTATGCTTCTCCATCATAACTTAGCTAAAATCAACAAAATGTGTTTTGAACTGTTCAGTCTTGTTTAGTGCGTTGTTGAGTAAGGAACCCAATTGTATGCCGGGTACGTACCCTTATTCAGTGTCAACTCTGTTACTGTTGAAAAACGGTGAGTAAAGTGATTTTTTATTTATTTTATAATTTTTTTATAAATATTTTATGTACATTAATTAAGTGGACAAATAAATTCTCCAAAATTCGAATAAAAAGCTAAAATATGGTATTTTTGAGTTAATTTGTCCCCTCTGTTACCGGTCCACTCTGTGACTTATTAACTCCAAAAACTCCAAAAATTAAAAAAAATACTGCTGTTTATGGATTCCTATTGTTGATACCATCCGTAACCACATGAGGCCAATTATAAACATATTTGGCCAACTTAATTTTTAAAAATTACAAAATTCAGAATGGTCATGTTTTTTAAGAACGACCCAAACGCAAACGCAAATTAGTGCGAAGATTTACAATAAACAAACGTAGGAAGAGTTTAGAAACTTTAAATTCTGATATTTACTAGGATAGCTACACAGTTTGTTCTGGTAAAGTTATTCCATTCAACAAACTATTCAGTGCTACACAAACATTAAACAAACAAATAAATATTAAAGCCCACAATCATATGTGAACTATTAATAAATGGAGTCACTTACCCTAACCCGTTCGACGTTGGTTGACTTTGGGGAGAGAAAATTCACTACCGCGCAGGCAACGATATCGATAAAGAAACAATATGAAAGCCATGCTGGGCATTTCCCTCTGGTTTAGTTAAAATACAGATGATTGTTGTTTTTGCGCAATGCTGCCGCAGTACTGCACGCACGAACTGACAGTCTGTCAATGATCTAGTTTTGTTTCTGACCATTCGAGTAAAACTCGCATAATTTGTGAGCGCCACGGTATATCGTTGTGATCAGTGAGAAACAAGGCGGGACGACTCCTGACTTAGATCGACGATCTCACGTACTGCTTCCATCATGGTGCTCTGTCTACAGAATTTCGGCACATTATAAGTGATATGGCCATGGTGTCTTGTTTGCCGCTTTGCCTGCCGTTTCCACACACACTCTAACCCGTTGCCTTGTTGCTTTGCTTCACCGCTTTGTAACACCGACGATTTAATTTGATTAAATGTTTAGAGAATAAACAAGTTGGCGTGAGATTTCTGATTCAGATGACGAATCGGAACGGATGCCAACTAGCAGTTAGATAAACGATTTGCAGCAGTTGAATGTGCAGACAATCGATTCCTCTTCTGCTGAAAAGGTTGTTGACGGTTGCCGTGGCACCGGCCCTGGCAGCATCTGGAAAAAAAAAAAAACGTTCGGATAGTAGAAACGCAAAATTCAACATATTTTTCATGTCCTCGACTCGTCCCACAACTCGCGCACATCTATCCTTAGAAGAAATTGCTTCCAACTTGATGGCCGTCTTTAGAGGTTTTATGAATATACAAAATTGATTATTATTCTATACATGCGAAGTTGGAACGAATTTAATTCACCGCTGGGAGATGACGGAGACATGAAAACCATCAAGTTAATAATATTATCAATTCGCCCGCAATCGGTAACTTCAAATATCAGGAGTCGATTGTCTCAACCTTCATAAGCACTCTCATAAGCGCATAGCGTACCCACCCTTCAGGTAGTACTTCCACGGATGCCCGTTGCTATTTGCACTATAACCCGTTCGTGCGACTGGCCATCCGAGCAATTCGCTAAAGTCGCACACTTCGCACTGTGGATTTGGTTAAAAAAAAAGCCCCACTCCGTATTGGCGGTACTACTTGCATATTCGCATGATAAAAAATGTTTAATTGCAGCCATTGTTTGCAAATTGGACAAGATCGCCAGTAGGGTGAGCGATATACCGACGAATTCCCCATCCATCCTTCAGGTCAACTGGTTTTTGACGTGCAAGGATGGGGTGCTTAATTGCGTGAATGGTATCCGTGACATATTTCTAACGGAAGCTGAAAGTAGAAGGTGAAAAATATTCAATTAAAATATTGTTGACAAAAATACACTACTTACCGTCTCGTGTCATTCAGGAAATGCTTGACTTAGGCTGCAATTCGATGAATGAAATGTCAACAATGATCGTAAATTTTACGCTATGTGAAAGCAACACCGCCTCAGTGTGGCACAGTGTATCACAAAGAAAAAAAAAAAATAAAAAATAAAAAATCAAGACTCCTCCACTTCAACAACCACGACTGAAAACTGAAAGGTCGCGCTATATGAAAAGTAAAGTTTATTTTATAAAAAGCATGATTGTATGTATTTTATTCGGAAAACCTCAATTCGAGCTCATCCCCATTGAAAGAAAGTGTTGTTTTCGAAACTTCGATAACTGTATTGAAACTTTGTTAACTAATTTTTAAATTTATGTAATTTCTTCGCTCTCTAAAAGGGCTATGGATTCGGTGTTCACAAAGAATCCTGTACAATATATATATATATATATACACTTATTTTAATGCGACTTTGTACGATAGCGCCCCCACGCAACTGATGAGCTTTACTTCTAAATTGTTTTTGTTACATATGTTCGGCACCGATTATCGAAAGTACCGGATACCTTTAAAATCGGTACCGAGTAGGTATGAGTACTCATATGTGTTGACTCATCACATCTCTAATGTAAGGACGTAAGTTTCAATTTACGCTCTTGGTTGACAGCGCAGCCAGGGTTAGGACTCCCCTACGATCGGTAAACTGAAAATCTACTACGCAACTCGATACCGGCGAACTACTTAGATTTGCTCGGGACAAAGCAAAGCTTATTAAATATGCATTTCCTTTTAATAAAATCATGAGTTAATCAATTTTGAAGTGTCCTCCAACTTAGTAATATCAAAATAAATCATTAAGTTGTGATACTACCAAGCACATTCATAAGCACTAGCGGTTGAACCGATTCAGCGAAGTCCCGCACCATGCGAACAAATAATTAGGGGATTCCCTTAAGCTCGAAAGTGGCTCGAAAACCACGAAACCTCGAAATTTTTCCAGCCTCGAAAAACAACTGTCAAAAATTGTATGAGTGGCGATTTTCGCGTGCCTCGAAAACTTTCGAGGCAAATTAGTCGCGAAAAAAGCCTCGAAAAGTCGTTCGTAAGTTTCAGTGTTGCCTTTATAATTGTTGACTGCGTTTTGATCAATAAATTCATACAATTTACATTTTTCACTTTTTCGTGGCATTTTCAATGCTGATTTTATATGTATTTATTTCAGCTGATGCGATGTATTATACAAAAAACTCTGAATGAGCTGTCAAACTTCGGAATTTCTCCATTGTTTACGAGGCTGAAAAAAGGTGCATTCCCAAAAACAGCCTCGAAAACTTTCGAGGTTTTCGAGTTTTCTGCTCTTCGCGTTTAAGGGAATCCCCTAAATGAAATTGTTTATTCTTTCGGGTGGGAGGCCAAGGTAAACACACCATAGTCATTCTCTCACCTAGTGTACGATATAAGCGAATTATTATTCAGCCACTATACACTGCAGGGCATGGAATTAGTCCTCAAAAAATAAAAAATAATAATAAAATAAAAATAGTAAAAAGAAATGTAAATCATATTAGCAATTAAATATGCGTATGTATATATGTATAACTTGTCACCCAGCAATGAACCATAATTGTGCATACGGCCATAAAAAGGGGGTTTAACTTTACAGAATGCCTCGCTTCACGACCACCCGCACTAAGACCGAGAAACGTGTCGATCATTTTAAGATTCCCTGTCGGTTGTGCGGTAACAACCACGGAGTACGAGTATGGGGCAGAGCCATATACCGAGGGAAATCCGCCGAGGAAAGGTTGCGGGCGATTTTGATACATCGGTACTGTCCCAACTGTTTGTCGCCATTCCATCGGATAGAAATATGACCGATGCCACCGCTGCGACGAAAAGCACCATACCTCCCTGCATATTGAAGACTACGGCGATCCAAGGGAAACGACGGAAAATCACCCCGATAACGACGACGACTCTGACGGAGCGATTTCGCTCCACGTTTCCGACCAAACGACGTCATGGGCGAAACAGGTAGAGGAAGAAGAGGTGGAAAGACGGGAAGAGATAATCCCTTCACCACCAGACGGCGTCTTGAAAACCCGCAATTTTCGACCGCCGCTACAGCACGAACTTGAAGCAGACAGTCCCATGCCAGCAGTGCTGTCACACACACAGCCAACGGGCGGTCAACGAGATGACGCGGAAACTAGTCCTTTTCGCTCATATCGGCGCGGAACCAATTCTGGCCACCGAGATGACGCGGAAACTCGTCCTTTTCGCTCATTTTGGCGCAAGCGTAATTGCAGCCAGCGTGATGGCGCGGAAACTCGTCCTTTTCGCTCGTCGCGCTGGCAAGCAATAAGGGCCGCACGACACCGACGTGGCGACCGTTCCTCCCTCACCATCCAACGCATTCCATCGGGTGGATTCCGGACAGGCAAGTTAAAAACAATCGCGGTTCCAGCACCAATAATGCGCTCATTCGTAGCCATCGCCCCAACCGCAATTGTACGGATCGAGTCAGGCGGCCGACTTCATCTGGTGCGGGCGTTGATTGACTCTTGCGCCCCCAGCAGTACCATCGACAGGGACCTAGCACGGGAGCTTCAGCTCGAAGCCAGCAACGCCCGCGCGAAAACATGTTCCCTCGTGCTGCGAGGAAAGTACGGGGTCGCGGAACGGGTAAATACTCAGGCCAGGCTAGTTACGCGATACAACCGACTCAGCCCCGCGGCTAACATCGACCCAACGATAGCGACGCCATTTCAATTTATGCGTCTGGCGGATCCACAGTTCTATCGGGCCACCCCCACTCGACTAACACTTGGCGCTGATGTGTACGCCCAGGTCATGGTATGTGGCACTCCGCCAACAACGATCGGCGGTTTACTGGCGCAAGCTTCCATGTTCGGGCTGATTATATCAAGAGCTCACCAAATGTGACAAAACATTTAAAATTTTATATTTAGTATTCATGAATACATACCGAATTGAAATAAAAGTGCAATGAAATGATCAACCACACCTTTTTTCCTTATTAGCTTTTTCTTCCATTTTTTCCCCGTAGCTAGAGACTGCAAGGAGGACCGGAGAACGTGCGCACTAGATCCCCGGGCAAGGACCAATCTGCGGCAGAATTCACAAAGTTAAAGAACATAATTTACAATGTAAATAAATGTAAATGTAAGGTGTGGTGGCTGAACCATCTTTGAGACGTTGCTTATAGCAAGGGGGCCGGTATGTTTAGGCCTCCACGCTAAATCAAATACTTAAATTAAATTATCGGGTGTGCCACCCTAATGTTAATTTAACAGATGCACACACATACACATTCGTATGTGAAATAAGACAAAAAGAAAAACTGCACTTTTCCTGTCAGTGCACTTTCGTTAAATTTCCCCTGAAAACGGAACTCTTCAAACCGTTTAGAGGGTTCGACTTGAGTTTCTAACTTTTTAAACATTCTATTGGATTTCAATCACCAGCGATTACGGCACCACACCACTTCATAATCAAGGTAATATTGTAAGCCCCCTTGAATTTTAATATACCTATTAAATAAACCGCCAAACTTGATTGTATTTCAAACTAAAACCTGGTGCTTTTGTTTTCTTATTTTTTCAATAAAAAACACTGGTGCACTTATCGAGTCTATACCCATTAAGTCGCCAGGGTTTTTCAGATAATTCATTCTACTTTCACATCCCTCGAAATTGTTTATTAGGTAGAGTAATGGTATAGTGTGGGCATATATATCGAGGCTATATGGCCTGGGAAGCTTTTCTTTTTATCACATCTGTGTGGCAATTCTCAAACGAGTTAGCGACAATTTTCGGATTGCTATCGCAAGTTGCCGACGTATGTTATGAATGCCGCAAGGTTGAGATAGCGATACGATATTTGTCGCTAACTCGTTTGAGAATAGCCCCACTGGTCTGAGAGTTTCCGGAAAGTGGAGTTTCAACCTTCGCTACGAACAAACGACCAGCATAAATAAGTAAAGTCAGTGCTGTCATCGGCTATGCCGAGGGCTTCTTGCTTTCATTAATAGCAGACATTTTGTTGGCACTACAACTTTAACTAAACTGATGGGGACTTACAATATCACAAAATCTCATCTCTGAGAAATCAAACCGATCTTGACGGTGTTCTCAGTAGACGTTTTATAATTAATGGGTATCACAGCACACGGCAGTGCGCGCGAGTGACGAAAGCAGCCACAGTAGCATTCTGAAATGACTCGATTTCACAGCGCACGGCAGTGCGCGCGAGTGACGAAAGCAGCCACAGTAGCATGCTGAAATGACTCGCTTATATATACACGAGATTTGGAAGTTTTTATCCAGACGTCTAATCGACATGTTTGAGATATCGTTGGAAAGGTCTTGCGGAGTGTACCCAGAAAGTGTATTCAAGCTTCCTAAACGATTAACCGGATTCTTAAAAATTAGGCTAAAGTGTTGCGAAACAAAAAACATTTTTTTGCTTTTGCCGGTTTAAGGGGGCATGTGGGTACACCCAACATCTTCAGTGTTATTCTATAGGCCAATACCTTTCAAACGATACCTTATATATTAAGTTCCGGCTGGCAGTTGGAAAGATATAGAGGTAACGTGTTTTGGTTCGTGTCTCCACTACGAGATTCTTTGGTATGTATGTGGCGTCTGTACGTACCTTCATTTAATTTTTTTCAAACTTTCAGGAATTAAAGTACAAAAAAAACTAAGATGGTTTTGTTCCAGGATGTTTTGATTCGTATGCCTTTGTGGGCGTGGCTGCTGCCTGAAATTCGAAAAAAAGCAATTTTTCAAACTACCACTGAGGCCGCACTACTCAGTTCATGTCATTATTGTAGATATCAGTAGAAGGATATTAAAACAGGCTATCTAACGCTATCTTTTGTGTTTATGAAATATAAATATGTCATAAAGTTATCGCCTTAAAACTAAAAATCGGGCTGCTGAAAATATAGATTTCGGGCATTTTCTCGAAAACGGGTCAGTCGATTTTATTCTAGGTCTCAAGTCTAGCCCAAAACCTTAGCTTTCATTTGGTATATAGCTTATATCTGGGAAAACTCGTGTTGTGGAGATATGGCGATTCAAATTGAAAAAAGTCGCCTTAAATAGCGACCAATGGTTTAAAATTAACATATTCGTCTGATTTGGTTACTTTAAGATATAAAATTAACATACCCAGTTCCCCGAAAAAAAATGTCCATTCCCCGATTGCCACTCAAACCGAAATTTCCTGCAAATCGGGGGGATTTCCCCCGAGTTGACAAGTTAGAAGATACAGCTGTACTAATCACTTCGTACATATCTTGGAAACCACAATTTGTGTGTATTTTATAGTTTTTTCCAGTCACATGTCGAAATTATAATATTTTTCACCATTTTAATTGTACGTACTTACACAGTATTTAACTATGCTACATGGGTTTGTCACCCTCACTTAACCTACCTGTGAAGACGCATACACTGAGGGAAATAATGCATAGTAAAAATGAATACTTTATATTTGATTATCGTTTAAAAATGTTCGTATTTAAAAATAATATTTTCATACAAAATTTATTACGCACGTATTCGACTGTTCACATCTGAGTATGTATATGTAAGTGTACATACGCACCCCAAGCATGCAGAGCGGCGCTCTGAGAGCGGTGGCAACACACACATACATACATAGTACAAATCGCGTGCTGTGGTGTTGATGGATTTTCAACATTTGAAAGCAAATTTATATGTCTGGGTGTAGCTGAGTGCGCAAAGATGCTTGCCACAAGTTGTTGATATCCGGAGATGGTCGGGTTCGAATTCCACTGCAGGCAAAATGCAAATAAATTTTTTTTTTAGTTTTTGTCTTGATTATTCACTTCACGGATGCTTTTTCAGTACGAACGCGGTCATTTTAATATGCGCGTAATTGAATTGAATATTTACCAATATACAGTACTTTCGTTGACGTTTATAGTAAGATCAATTACGTTTTTACTTGATTTTAATATTTTTTTCCCTCAGTGTACAATATTACATAAAGTTGTACCTAAATATGTATGTATGAATGCATTTAGTTCGCCCAATGTGCCGCTACTAACATAAAATGTATAAATTGCCACTGAGCAAAACTAAGTGAGAAAAAAGCATTAGTTTAATAGTACGAGTGCAACACCGTACACGTGATAGAAGGAAAACTTCTTAAAAAAGCACATGTGTGCGCCCCACACCCGGTAGAAATCTTACCCAAAATAAACTGCGAGACAATCAGACGAATACAGTTGTTTATTGTATCCAAAGTTGGTACCAAGTTAACAAGTTTTTATCATTTCTCATAATTTTATTTTTTCGAATACCAAGGATATGACCATCCTTTTTCGCTTTATTCCGTATTTGAAAAACTATAGGGGTATTCTCTGAGTCTTGCAAAGCCCTGGCATGGTGCACAGATTGCACGGTAAAAACCGGTTTTCGTATGGGACAGCTTTGCAAACCGTGCAATCCGTGCACCGTGCAAGGGCTTTGCAAGACTCAGAGAATACCCCTTATATGTTTCAATATACACATCGATTTCAATACACAATTGAGATTTAGATAATATTTTTAGCAATTTATTTGAGAAAAATTAAACATTTAGATTATTATTTGTATTTTCGTCGATTTTAAATTTGCTACCCCAAAATAATTGACATCAAATAAAACATCTCTTTGAGGTAAAATTTTCTGGTGACGAAAGCTGAACTAGAAACACAAAATTTATGATATCAATTTCGTGACGAAAATTATACGCATTTTTTAACTGCCGTACTTAACGTACGGAAAATCTTTTTTTATTTATTCGGAACGTTGCGAAAATCCGTCTACTGCTAGAAACACAAAATAAAAAACAAAACTTTTGCAACGATGCGTATGAATAAAAAACGATTTTCGTACGTTTCCAAGGGAGTTAAAAAATGCGTATGATTTTCGTCACGAAATTGATATCATAAATTTTGTGTTTCTAGTTCAGCTTTCGTCACTCGAAAATTTTACCTCAAAGAGGTGTTTTATTTGATTTTTTTATACTTGTATTTATATGTTAAATCTACTTATTTTATATGTGTATATTAAACCTAAACAAATTTAAAAATCTTACGTCTAATTTATAATTATATAGCTCAAACCCGCTGTGGTGTAGTGGTAAGCAGTGCGCGCTTCCACTCCACAGGGCCTGGTTCAAGCCCTGGTCAAAGCAACATCGCAAAAAAAAATAGAAATAAGGTTTTTTCTTAACAGCGGTCGCCCTCGGCAGGCAATGGCAAACCTCCGAGTGTATTTATGCCATGAAAAATAGCTTCTCATAAAAATACAATCGCAGTTCGGAGTCGGCGTAAAACTGTAGGTCCCTCCCCTTTGTGTGACAACAGCTCGACCAAACACTAACATATGTGTAAGCTCCAATCTTTTATTATTATTAGAGCTCAAACCCTGGGGTTGAGCCCTGCTGGTTTAACGTCGCTCAACAAAAGGCTGGTGAATCTCTTCTTCGCAAGCGTGATAGATTTATTGTGTTGCACAGGCCACTTGCCAGTGGATTTGGGCGATTACGCAGTTTTATTTTATACTTTTCTCTATTGCTGTCGATTTCGGATTTAACCATGGGTATACCAAGGTCTCTATGTGTATTTGCGTTGCGTACATATCACGGTGATCCCGTTAAGGCCCTTAGCGTTGGTATATATCTCATGAAATTGCTGTTTTAACAGTCTAATGAAAGGAGTTTTAAAACAAAATCTCATAGCTCAACAATCAGTTGTATGTGAGCTATCATTTACATCTATATATTAATACGCTAACATAAATTTTGTCTCCGTTCGTTTGGCGATTCAAACGAACCGATTTCAAAACCGAGAATACTATTGGAAAGATGAGGAGAATTTTTATGGCTTGGTTTAAAATTACGGCCAAAACCGTCATTTAAAAATTTCC
This sequence comes from Rhagoletis pomonella, assembly GCF_013731165.1. Classification (NCBI taxonomy): domain Eukaryota; kingdom Metazoa; phylum Arthropoda; class Insecta; order Diptera; family Tephritidae; genus Rhagoletis; species Rhagoletis pomonella. The sequence continues at coordinate 113,739,040 of NW_023458556.1, read as the reverse complement.
GTATTTGTGTTTGGTTGTTGTTGCAACCTGTTCACTTTGAACTGTTTTCGCATTTTGTTTTATTTCGTATTTGAAATTCAACTTTGAAATAAATATGAATATGTAGATGAAGAAATAAATGATAACGATGAAGACAAAAAAAGAAGACAAAAAAGAGAAGGCAAAAGTAGAGATAAAGACGAAAATGGAGACAATGAGAAATACATAAGATTTAGGGTAACTGAAAGAGTAAGAATTTACGGAATTATCTATGCTCATCGAGTTATCGCAACGCATTGAATTATTTAAATAGATCAATTTATAAGGAGTTGTCGGAATTCATAGACACAGAAGCTTAGTTGTCGAAATTTGCAGATACATATGTAGTTATCAAGCTATACAAATTTATGGAATTATCGAAATTTGTCAAGTTAAAGAAATGTATTAAGTTATAGATATTTTTAGTTATCATTATCTATAGAGTTAACGAAATTTATGGAGTTTTCGTAATGCATCGAGTTCTTTCAACTTAAAGAGTTATCGATAATTATGGATCTACTGAAATTGACCGATTTATCGAATCGAAGTTTACGGAATTTTTAAAATATATCGATTTATCGAAATTTCAAGGTTGTATAAGTTTATCGAGTTATTACTGCTTATCGAATTTTATCATGTTAACATAGTATAACGAGTTATTGTAATTCTTTGATAGCTTTTGAAAAATATGGAGCTGTTAAAATTAAAAATTTATAAAGGTATCTAAATATATATAAATTTTTGAGTTATCGAAATTTATCAAGCCCTCGAATTTCACAGTTATCGAAATTAGTCGAGTTATCGAATTTTGTTGAGTTATCGGATTTTAGTGTTTTTTAAAATCATCGAATTATCTATATGTATCAAATCATTGAAATTTATCGATAAACTAGAATGTATCGGATCAATTCCAAGTCCTGCCGAAGTCCTCCAAAGATCTTCAAAGATATAAAAAATTGTAGCCCCGTTTTAGTTCCGAAGCAGAAGATTTTCCGGTAAGTTACTTAGTGCCTTATAAGTTTAGCTACCTCTCCAAGGCTCTTAAAAACTAGTAAAACGGTCGAATTTCGACAATAACTAGCACTCTAGTATATATAGTGATCCTATCCGCAATTTTCAATATTGAGTCTCTGCTTTGATGATAAGTAAAGCTAACTATTGTTGCTATGAAAACAAGTAACTACATGTACTTAAAGTATTTAAATGCTGTCATACTCGTGATTTGCTTACAACCAAAATATTTACGAGCATAGTACTTGATTATATAATACAACATAAATACATAAATACTTTTGTACTTAATCTAATAGTGATAATAATATTTTGGCGCTCACACTTTTGCTACGTGTTTGCCTGAGCTGTTCCTCGAATTCATGGTGTGCGGCTTGATGTTATTACACTGTATAATTTACATAAATGGAGCGACCTACAATTTTACGCTGGTTCTGAACAGCAAATGGGTTTATATGAGAAGCTTTTTCATGGCAAAAATGCACTTGGAGGATTGCCATCGCCTGCCAAAGGACGACCGCTATTAGAAAAAAATTTTCATGTTTTTGGATGTTGCTGTGACCACGGATTGGAACCTTGATCTTACCGAGCGGAAGCTCGCACCTTTAACCACTAGGCTACGGCAACCGCCGTACTTAGTATTTGGCAATTAAAATTTTACCCATCCGCATATCGCTGAGTTATCTGGGGCTGCCGCAAATGTCGGATGAAATTTTCTTCTCTATACTAGATGATAAGGGTAGATGGTGAAATCCATTTCCAGCTTATATATTCAGCTTCTTTTGGGGGGGGAAGTACCTCAAAAGATTCAAACATAATAGTTCGCCGTTCTCCACAATTTATTCCGCTGTGCGCGCTATGCTTAACAAACCAATATATATGTATATATGGCCATTCATAGGAAACTAGACTAAAGTAAATTCTCCGTAAGGCGTATTCACATGGATTTAAGATTGCAGAACTCTAAAGACGTAAGTAACCTGTAACGAGCCAAAGAGTCCTGTACCTTTTTAAGTCGTAGGGAGTAAGAGACTCACTTAGGCAATTAACAGATTGTCCTTTGTAATACTACATTCACAACGTTGCCCAATACTTAATCAATAAAACGCCCCCATATAGCAGTACTCACGCTAATATAATTTTTTTTAATACATTATTAAATAAACGGCTTAAGCACGTTAACACATACATATATCAAGAGAATCAGAATTTCAAGTCAGCTTTAGCATGTTAGTTAAACACTTGAAGAAATTGCCGGTTGTTGACAAAGAATATATTTATGTAAAAGCAGTAAAGTGGTAGGAAAGTTGTTCAAGGTATTAAAGCTTGTGAAAGACATTACGAGTAAGTATGCCGTGGGATAGGTATTTTCCATACGAGCCCAATAAACACTAAAAAAAATATTTCGCCAACCTTGGAGAAACTCATAGTTCTCAAGTTGATATCCAACATCATTCTCCAACTCATCTCTAACCGACGCGCAGATACGTTAAAAGTGATAGAGAAACGGATTTTTAATTATCAAGTGAAAAACTAAAGCTATATAAAGAGGAAAATTACCAACAAAAAGTAAATAATATTCAAAATATCCTCAAATAATAATAATAAATAATAAGTGAATCAAGTGGCAAAATTACTGCCGGACTCCGTACTGTGAAGTGAATTATTGTAATACGATTTTGCTTAACTACATAATACAAAAGGAGTAATAAAATGAAAAATTAATATTTAAATTCATTTATGTATGCCCTTTCAATCAAAAAGGTATAAGGTATTTTACTATTTCAATTTCAGTATTTCAATGATATGTTTGAGACCAATTGGAGAATTACATTGGACTTCAAGTTGAGAACTAGCATTTTCTCAACTTGAGAAACAGTCCTTTTTTCATACAAAGGAAAATGCCCTTTTTGTCGAGAACGCTATGATCCTCCACTTGAGGTACTGTTGAGAAACAAAGTTGGAGATTTTAGAAATATCTTAGTTCTCAACTTAACCTCAAATTGGGCTCAAACCTAAATGTTTATTGGGAGCATACATTTCTGGTATTGTAGAGAGTAATCAAGGATACAAAATATGCTCTGCTCATGGGTACAAACATTCGTCACATCTCCGTATCTATAGAAAATTATGAGCCTAGTTCGAAAGTGACCAATTATTTGAACTTTGATCAGCGTAATAACCACACCGGTAGCAGAGACATCTCCGGCTCAGCTGACTAAGCTCTCGATATTTTTTTTTATTTATCTCATTAATATTATACTTAAGTATGTAGTATTTGTATATCTGTTTATTTGCTTGTTAACCCAATGCGTTAGCTTGAGTTCACTGTGTACGAGTACTTTGAACTTGAAGTAGTAATAACGAAAAGGAGAAAAATTCGCAAATGCCCTCTATGCATGATTGATTGGACAATGCACCGCTTTGTCCATATTTGCGTTGCTTATTTCACATTTTTTAGCACTGTACTTAAATATTTGAATGTGTAGGGTTACTTACATACATATACATATATTCAAACGAAGAGTATTTAGTGGAAGTGAATTTGCGTGCGTGCATACAGTTCCGCCGATACTAAGAATAAAACCATTTAATAATTAAGTATTAGATAATAGTGACGAATTTCAGAAGCTACATATGTATGTGGGGCTTCATATGTATTTAACTTATTCATTTAAAGAATATTTTTAGAATGAGTGTAAACAAGGGAGTGTCAAGTTGCTGATGCAGAGAAACACGCAACATACAAAGACACCCTGCAGTCAATAGCTATACAAGCGACAGTTGAGTGATACCGGGAGAAGTGTAGGAAGGAGAGACGTCTATACAAACTAGAGGCAGAAAGACGTTAGTGCGAAGAGCTAGATATGCTGGCAGACAAGAATACGGCTAGAAAGTTCTTTCAGAAAAACAAACCCCAACCAAACAAATCGAGCCCTAGCCGCCAAAAAGATGTAAGCGATTTTTTTTTTAATTCTCTTTTTGATGCAGAAATGTTCGTAAAGCACCTAGATTCATTTCTAAAAAAAATAAAATTTTGGAAAAAAAAATATCGCCTACATCTTTTTGGCGGTTAGGCCTTGATATGGTTTCAAGACTGGGACTGGTTTCTGTAGAGAAAAAAGCGAAATTTGGTAATAGGTGCCCAGAGTACACTTTCGATTTGGAAGGACAACTTCTCAACCAACCAATGTGTATGGACAAAGCTCTCGTCCTTTCAGTCTACCAAGACGAGGTGCGAACATCAATCAGGCTGCTTAAAACTAAACAAAGCCCCGGTATACCCACCGAGCTGTTTAAGTCCGGCGGTGACATTCCCACGACAGCCGGTTCTAAGTACCGGAATGACTTGGATTTTACCCGACCAAGGGCTGTTGTTTCGGCGATCTAACCCCGTTTAGGTCGGCGAAGTATCTCAGAAGTTGTTCGTCCATAGGGCTACATTCGCTACGTATTCTTCTGCTCAGGGCTGGCATCGAGTCAAACCCAGGGCCAGAAACCTACACCTGCTGTGTATGCCAGAGACGACTACACCACAACTCCACCTCAGTCAAGTGCAATGCTCGCGAGGGGTGGAGTCACCTCAGAGTCTGCACAGGATTACGGACGCATCGGCAGTGAACCACGTCGTTTGTGGCCCCCTGCTGCTCAAACAGAGCAGCATCCACGGCTAACCCCAGTCCACCTGAGCAGCCCCACACACATACCACAGCACAACAACATAACAACACAATAGACCACACCACAACCACGACAGACCACAGAACACACACAAGGGACAGACCACAGAACACACAGTAAGGGAGAAACCGAACCCCAAAAAATGCTTCAGGTGCCTGGAATATGGCCATATAGCGAGAGACTGCAAAAACGCGGAAGACAGAAGTCAATGCTGCCTAAAATGTGGAGAAAATGGACACTTTGCGAAAGCCTGCGACAAAAAGCCACACTGCAGAGCATGCAAAAACCAGGGAAGAAAGAACACCGAGCACCAGATAGGTAGTTGGAGGTGTCCGCTATACCAGGAGGCGTGCAAGAAATCAAGAAAATGAGAGTCATGCAGTTGAATCTCAACCACTGCGAAGCAGCGCAAGAGCTGCTCAGGAAAACGGTGTACGAGGAGAAGGTGGACATAGCAATAATCAGCGAGCAGTATAAAAATATAGACAGTGGAGCATGGATATCGGACCTCACAGGCAAAGCTGCAATATGGACATGCGGAGGAAAAGCTTTCCAAGAAAATCCGCTGCTTGGTAAAAGCTACTACACACGAGCGAAGGTAGACGGTTTTAACTTTTATAGCTGCTACATACCACCAAGTATCCCACAAAATGAATACGAGAACATCCTAGACAGTTTGGTTCAAGAAGTCCGGACCACCACAATGAACGTTATAGCAGGGGACTTCAATGCATGGACAGTGGAATGGGGTAGCGTCCACACAAACAGGCGCCTACTAAAGGCGTTTTCGGTACTTGATGCGGTGCTTCTCAATTCGGGGAACAAAAATACCTTTGAGAAGAATGGTCGAGGCTCGGTGATTGACATTACTTTCGCTAGTAGTTCCTTGGTGCGCTCAACGAGCTGGAAGGTGTCGGACCTCTATACGAACAGTGACCATCTGGCAATCATGATGGAGCTAGGGAATTGTGCACAGAGCCGACAAAGGGCGATCACCAGGAAGGTGCATACGAGGGGCTGGAAGGTAGAGACTCTGGATGAAGAGCTCTTCAGACTCGTGCTGGATGAGGAAATGGCCACTAAGGATAACACTGAGCTCCAGGCTGAAACACTGGTGAGGCACATCAGTAAAGCCTACGACGGTGCTATGTGCAGGAGAAAACACGGCTCTCTCAGGCAGCCGGCGTACTGGTGGAACGAAAAAATCCAGGCCATAAGGGGTGAGTGTCATAAGGCGAGGCGGTTGTGTCAAAGGAACCGTGGCTCGATGGAACATGCCGTGCTGCGCGAGGCCTTCAAAAAGAAGCGAAGTGACCTTAAAAAAGCCATCAAAAGCAGCAAAACCAGCTGCTTTAAGGAGCTCTGCGAAAAGGTGGACGAAAACCCATGGGGTGATGCCTACAAGGTGGTCATGAAGAAAATAAAAGGTGGTAAAGGCCAGGCACCAACCTGTCCCACCGTCCTAAAAGACGTCGTGCAAACTCTCTTCCCTGTGCAAACGCCAGGAGGTCGGCGACCGCAAGCAGAGAAACCGGAGGGAATGGAAGCACCAACGGTTACAGACGAGGAGGTGGTCCAAGCAGCAGAAAGATTTGGTAATGACAAAGCGCCAGGCCTAGACGGAATACCAAACAAGGCTCTGAAGGTTGCCATCAAGCACAACACGGGTCCGTTTACCGAACTCTTTACGCGGTGTCTGCGAGAAGGCGTCTTCCCAAAAATCTGGAAGAAACAGCGGCTGGTCCTACTGCAGAAACCAAACAAGAGAACCAAGCGCATACCGACCTCTCTGTATGCTGGATACGCTTGGTAAGATACTGGAGTGATTAATCTGTGTACGGTTGGAGCAGCATCTAGAGGAGGAACTGCCGGGTCTCGCCGATAACCAGTATGGTTTTCGAAGACAGAGGTCTACCATTGATGCAATTAAAAAGCTCACCGATGTCGCAGGCAAGGCAATAGAAGGAACAAGATGGCTATATGGCACGAAGGAATACTGCACGGTGGTGACATTCGACGTAAAAAACGCCTTCAATTCGGCCTCCTGGCCTCACATACTAAGTGCTCTGGAAAGAAAGAACACGCCGCCCTACTTGCTAAGGATGGTATCCAACTACCTATCTGACAGGCTTCTGCTGTATGATACCGACGAAGGCCCCAGGAAGTACTTGGTGACGGGTGGAGTACCACAGGGCTCCGTACTTGGGCCACTACTTTGCATTGTCCTCTATGATGAAATTCTGGGACTGCCGCTGCCAAGGGAGGTACAAATTATCGGATACGCCGATGATATAGCAATAACAGTAGTGGCCAAAGACCTCTACCAAGTTGAGAACATCTGCAACAGCACGGCGCAACAAATAAAGAACTGGCTCGCTGCAACGAATCTCCAACTCGCAGGGAAAAAAACCGAAGCGGTGGTGATCACAAGCCGAAAAAAGATGGAGAGCGCTACGCTCAACATCGATGGACATAGCATCAAAACACAGCAGTCGCTGAAATACCTGGGTGTCATGATAGACTCGAGATTAAGCTACAAGGTGCACATTGATAAAGCCTGTGAAAAAGCGGCAAGAGTGACCACGGCTCTAACAAGACTAATGGCTAACATCGGCGGACCGAGCCAAAACAGACGAGCGCTTCTAGCAAAAGTGAGCCAGTCCATACTAATGTATGCAGCACCCATCTGGGGACCCGCGTTGCAGCGCAAGACTTACGCGAAGGCGGCAAAGTCGGTGTACCGACTAAATAGCATCAGGGTGACTAGCGCCTTCCGTACTGTGTCACACGAGGCGGTCGGAGTCTTAGCGGGCATCATGCCCCCAGAAATAATGGCCATGGAGCTAAAAAGAGTCTTCGATAAGTCCCGAAACTTAGGCAGGTGCCTGACAATCGAAGAGCGAAAACAAGAGAGGGATGCAAGTCTAAATGAATGGCAAAGACACTGGGATGTGACGACAAAAGGGAGGTGGACGCACAGGCTGATCAATAACATAAAAGCGTGGGTGGAGAGGAAACACGGAGAGACCGACTTCTACGTGACACAGTTTCTGACGGGGCACGGCTGCTTTCGAGAATACCTGTTCAAATATGGGCATGATGATGGGACAGAGTGCTCATTCTGCGGTAGCGGCGACGAAAACGTACTACACGTATTTTTCCACTGCCGAAAATACGAGGCAGATCGAACAGACATAGAGCAGCTGATAAAGGAGAGCATGACGCCTGACAATATCGTGGGGCACATGATAAACTCAAAAGCGGTGTGGAGCAGAATTAAGGCGTGGTCCGCAATAGTCCTCCAGGAGCTAAGAGCGAAAGAAAGACAGCGCAGTAGCGAAAAGAGAAGACTGAACGAGAGATAAGCCAGAAAGGCGTGTGTGAAGAGCCAACTGGCAAAGCTACGCCTTGCGACGTAATACTAACGGCGGTCCCGCAAGGCGAAACACAAGGCTTCAGACGTCGGAGTTAAGGGTTTAGTACGTAGGCGCGCTGTCTCGCAAGTCCTGAATTATGTGATAACATAGTCTGGGCGTGGTCCCGAATGAGGTGCACCCTTAGCGGACAGGATGACGAATCGTGCATAACATCTTTGGAAGATTCCCCCTCCGTTGAAAAAAAAAAAAACACAACCGCACCACTACTCACACGCCGACGCCAACAACTCTTGGTTCCTCGTACAATATGCACGGTATGTCAGACCAGGATATTCCGTAATGTGACCTCAGTCAAGTGCAACACCTGCCTTGGCTGGTGCCACTTTAGGGCATGTTCAGGTCTGCGCACCAGGCGAGATTGGACGAGGAACTTCGAGGGCCCGTGTTGCGCTGCACCGTCGCAAACCTCAACTGCGACGCCACCCACCACCACCACAGGGCGGCAACCACCTCGGCAGCGCACACAGCCAACGGCGTCACGGCCACACACAGAAGATAACCGTCTTCATGGGAAGGCATGGTATATTGATAGCTGCGGTCCAAGAGACGAAGTTGCACAGCAATTCAACATTGTTGAATTGTGCCGGGTACAACGTGCACCGTCGAGATCGCGAGCGAGATGATGGTGGTGGCTTAGCGTTCATCACGCACCACACCGTGCAGTATCGTCTTATCGAAGCACACATCGACGGCAGGGATACCACCCTAGAATGTCAGGGCATTGCTATCCGGTCAGGCGATGTTGAGCTCGAAATATTTAACGTGTACATACCCCCTGTCACCTGCTGCCCGGCAGGATATCACCCTGATATAGGCGTGCTTCTCAAAGGTGAAAACCGTATGGTAGTAGGTGACTTTAATGCGCACCACGATCTGCACAATGAACTACGACGCACCCACCAGGATTATGAGCAGCTGCTGCAGCTCGCCAGACATAACAATAGTCAGCGCTGGTCTGATAAACAGCATATCATGGCGACCTGTGCTGACTTTGATATCAGACTATCTGCCCATAGTCATCTCGATCGATAAACCAACCGACTTTGCTTCCACGGAGCACAGGACCTATATCAAATTCTCTAAAGCTGATTGGAAAGGCTTCTCGGAATTTACTGAAAACACCTCGCTGCTCTCCCCACACCAACCGACGTCCACCTTGGTGAACGTAAGCTCCGCAGGGCTGTCACCGCTGCTGCAGCTCGCTTCGTACCGGCAGGATACTTCACGGACCCACGTCCGAATTTCCCTGCCGAAGCGGCTGTTCTAACCGATGAGCGTGACAGCCTTCGTCAGGCCGATCCCGGAGATCCCCGTATCAGGGATCTCAACGCGGAGATTCGGCAACTAGTGAACCTACATAAGCGGAAGAAGTGGGAAGAGCATCTGAAGACCTGTAACTTCACCTCTGGTGTGAGTAAGCTTTAGTCAACCGTGAGGTCACTGTCCAATCCGATGAAGCACGACGACAGAGTCGAAATTTCTTTCGGCGACCATGCTTCGTCGAACCCGGAGCGATGCGCGAGCTATTTTAGTCGGAAGTTCATACTGCATCCTCCGGTGGACAAAGCCAAGCATCGAGTGACCAGAAGGCTGCACAAACTGCCAACAACTTGTGCTCCCCTTGCTTTCACTTGCGGTGAAGTTCAGGTGGCCATCGGGAAGGCGAAAACCTCCAAAGCCATGGGTCAATCCTCCTCCCTCCCACTCCTTTCCCCGGTAGCGAAGACACTTGAGGCCTTGCCACTCTCGTATTTCACGAGCCACCTGACCCCAGCGAAGCATCAGCATGGTTTCCATAAAGTGCACAGTACAACAACAGCACGTAACGTCATAAACACTCAGATAACTCGTGGCTTTAACCGTAACCATCCCTGTGAGAGAACGATTCTAGTAGCGTTAGACTTGCCAAAGGCGTTTGACACTGTCAGCCATTCCACGCTACTAGAAGATATAGAGGCTTCCTCTCTCCCACAGAGGCTCAAACGGTGGTTGGAAAATTGTCTGAGTGGTCCACACTCGTCGGTAACGTTTAGAGACAAATCGAGTAAACTCAAGAAAATAAAACAGGGGGGTTCCACAGGGTGGTGTCCTTTCCCCGCTTCAAAGCTCCCTCAACCACCAGAGGGAGTCTCTATTGTCTCTTACGCCGACGATTGCTCAATCATGGCGACCGGGAATGGAATTGATGACTTGTGTTCGAAAGTAAACGGGTATCTCTCCGAGCTTTCTCGCTTCTTCACTGCAAAGTGTCTAGCCCTCTCCCCTACGAAATCCTCTGTGACCTTGTTCACCACCTGGACGAAGGAGGTCAGGCTACCGCTGGGAATTCACGTCGATGATACACCAATTCCGACGTTGAATAACCCCAAAATACTCGGAGTAAAATTCGACAGCCTGCTCTTCTTCTCTGCGCACGCAACCGCTATTGTCAACAAAGTACAGAGCCGCAACAAGGTCCTCAAGTCGATAGCCGGCAGTACTTGGTGCAAAGACAAAGAAGCGTTGCTGGCAACATACAAGGCAATAGGCCGGCCGGTTTTAAACTACGCAGCACCACTGTGATCGCCGGGACTAGTAGGACGCAGTGGATGAAGCTACAGACGACACAAAACACCGCACTTAGGACAGCGACTGGATGCCTCCTGATGTCGCCAGAACACCACCTTCATGACGAGGCGAAAATGCTCCCAGTCAAGGAGCATAACAGAATGCTCTGCAAGCAGTTTCTGGTTGGGAGCCACAAATTTGGCCACCCAAACAGACAGCTGCTTGCAGAGGAGCCCTCGCCTAGGCACGTCAGGAAGCATCTATATGAACTGACGGACGAAGTCCAGAGGTTCATTAAGCAGCCTCTGAACCCATCAGCATACCGACAGGCCCTTAACGGCATTCACAGGGACTCAGTCTGTATGTAGACTCTAGACCTGTGAATGCCGTTCTAGGCACACAACCACCGGACATTGACGTGACGGAGCTTCATCTGCCTCGGGAGACAAGAACCACAATAGCGCAACTTCGCTCTGGCTACTGCAGCAGGTTAAACTCATACCTCAGCAGACTAAACGCGGATGTGCCAAATGAGTGTCCGGCATGCGGAGAGACTCCTCATGACTCGAAATACCTCTTCGCATGCCCGGAAATCCCGACAACCCTAACGGCTTTGTCACTGTGGACCGACCCTGTGGAGGCTGCACGCTTCTTAGGGCTGTCGTTAGTGGAAATTGACGACAACGACTGAGATATCAACCGATATGGGCGGGGTTGTTGTAGCCGCTACATCAACCACAACAACAGTCCGGCGGCGAAGAGCTGGTGGGGGAATTTCAGTGCACTTTGTCCAATCCACAAGAAGGGAGATCCCGCAGTTCGCCGGAATAATGGCGGAATAAGCGTTCTTAATATTGCTAAGAAGGTCCTGTCGTCTATTCTGTGTGAAGTCCTTCCTAACAGATTGGACCTTATTAGTGTGGCTCCAAACCAGGGAAGTTCAACAATGACCAGATCTTCACAACATGTCAACTCCAGGGGAAGGACTACATATACAAATCGATACACAACATATTTTTGTCCATTTTAAAGCCGGTTTTGATAACGCGAAGAGAAACAGCCATGTATGAATTTAAGATCCCCTTAGAACTTACTCGGCTATATACAGTGTCGATGAGCACAACCTTCGGCCCCGTTTAATTTGGAAAGAACCTCTTCGCGCCGTTTGAGACCATACGAGGTTTTAGACAAGGCGATTCACTTTCGTGCAACCATTTTCATCTAATGCTGGAAATCGTAATAGGAGCTGCTAATCTGAATCGCAGCGGCACCATATACATAAAGAGCACAATGCTGCTGACGTATGCAAGTGATATTGACATCATCGGGTTGAGACCCAGGGACGTCAGCGCAGCAAATTTGAGTTTAGAAAAAGAAACGAAAGAGATTGGTCTAACTCTGAACGAGGACACCGTATGTCCTCGGGTTTGGGACACACGTCCTTGTTGGCATTGGAACTTTGAAGAAGTGAAGGACTTTGTCTACCTAGGATCCAGCATAAACATCACCAACAAGGTTAGGTTAGGTTAGGTTACGGTTCGTCTAAACACCGAAAACCATGTTCATTGAAAATAGCAAGTCTAGACCTTGCCAGAGCGGGGCAGTGGCAGAGATAGTGTTCTACACTCTCCACCTCCTCCTCGTCCCTGTAGGCCCGACAGAAATCGTTAGCTGTGTCCGGTAATTACCCCCGGGTACCCGTACCACGTTAATGGTGACTTTTGCGGCAAGCTCGTTTATGGTACTTCTGCGTTCGGCAGCCACTTGTCAGGAAGTGTTACTGCACTGTAAAAATTTAATCGCTGCTTGGCTGCCAGAATAAATACTGGCAGATTGTAGAAAATGTGTGCTATTAAGCTATAGGGCGCCAGTGGTCAAGGAGCCACCTGCGTTGCTTTGCAGCTGGTCTGATATCTACCGTAAAGACCGGTAGGGAAAAGATTCAATACAGTCTCCAGAGCCTTACTAGGAGTAGAGGGCAGGACACCCATGATTAACATGGTTTTTGCCCTTTGTACCGGGTTAAAAACGCCTCTGTAAGTGGGTTTTTCTAGAGATGGCCACTATACGGTGATCCCATAGAAAATGATGGGTTCGAACAACCGCCGTGTACATCCAGTGTATTATGTGTGGTTTCCGACCCCATCGTCTCCGTACCACTGCCTTACAGGCGTAGAGGGCGGTAATGGCTTTCCTGGAGGGTTCCGTAAGGTTCCATTTCCAGTCCAACTTCCTGTCGACAATTAAACTGAGGTATTTAACCTCGTTGGAGAGTGTAAATCCCAACCCGTTTAGGTAGGGGGGGCTGAAAAGACGGTGTTTTATATTTCCTCGTGAAGAGTATCATTGCGGTATTGGTGGGATTGACTCCACACTCTCTCGACCAGCTGTTCACGAGACAGAGAGCGCTCTGAAAAAGTTCGCTTAGCATTTGGAGATGCTTGCCCATTGCTATGAGTGCAAGAGAACTCCTCCTTGAGGAGTACCTCTCGTTGCATTCCTGGTTATGGACGCGCCCCCCTACTCTGATGAGATAATTCTTCTTTCAAGGAGAAGCCTTATAAGCACCACCAGAGGCCGCACCAGCTTCACTTGGGAAAGTGAGCCCACAACGGCCTCTGGAAGAATATTGTTAAACGTGCTCTCTATGTCAAGAAAGATGCCAAGGTAAATTCCTTAAAGGCTAGTCCTTTTTCAGTTTTGGACACAATTTCCTGAAGCGCAGTGTTCACGGATTTGCGCTTAGAGTAGGCATATTGACACTCCGACACGTACTCAGAAAAAATGCGCTGTCTGATATGGGCGTAAAGAAGTCTGTCTAGAGCTTTAAGAAGAAAGGACGTTAGGCTTATTGGCCTACAGTCATTGGGTTTGACGTGAGAGACCCTTCCACCTTTCGGTATGAAGATTACCCTAGCCTTTCTCCATCTTCTAGGAATGTGACAAAGAGTAAGGCAAGCCTTAAAGATCTCAGCAAGCAGTGGGCATAAAAGATCGGTGACAGGTAATAAGATCAACGTAAATAAGGTCAATTGACTTTATTTCGCACCAGGGTGGGAAATAAAGTCAATTGACCGATGTAGTTTAGGTTTATTGTGGGTACCTGCCGTAGTATACGGTCCAAACTCCACAGAGCCCGTTAAGCTCACGGATTAATTTATGCCTTAATCATTGTCCTGAAATGCAAGCATTTCAGTACCAAAGGCAGTGTGGACACACTTACCACCTTGGTGAGGCCGAAACCTACCTTAAGTCTCTGCCGTTCGTTGGGTCCCGGCACCCGGTTGCAATGCAACTCCACATCGAACCCTTGCGAGTTCTCCCGCATTCGGGTATTAAACCACAGCCCCCGCGATACTCCCCGAAGGGCCGTACCTCACTGAACAGACTGGAGTAGTGATCGCCAGCCAGACTTGCTTGACCAGCTCAAGTCACGCAACCTACTAAACATACCAGAATACACATGCTTAACCCCACAACTAGTAAGATCTGCTTTTTACTTCCACACATTCACCAATTTCCACGGTTGACCACAAAGTTTGCACCGTGTTTTACATTTTCCACGTTTCCAACATTTTCCAACAGTTTTCTCAACATTTTTATCCAGCTCGTCTCGCTCCTCTCACAAGACTTACTGATCTCATTCCGCCCCGGGCTGGCCCTCCAGGAGTGAAAATCGGCTTTCAACCCTTGTTCGAGTCACTTGGCTCACCTCGTTTATTCTGCTCGTCTCGCTAACCTCACAGGTCTTACTGGCCTTACTGGGGAGCACTTTCCAGCACGGGTGGACAATAGGCATGGAATTGCTCCTTTTCCGGATTTCTACACCCGCTCGAGTAGCTTGACGAGCCACATTCTTCCTTGCAAATCTTACCAGCTGTACGATCTTACGTGTGCATCTGGCCTGTTTTTGGCCTTGTTCGTCAAACCGGCTTTGCTTATCTAGCCAACGAACACACTCCAGGGGCATCTGTTCGCCCGCGGTACCTTTTTTAAAGTCTTTGGTATGACTTTCGAAAACCGAAGACTCTTCCTCCAATTGAGCCTCCAACCGACTCAGGATTGGTAGCCTTTGACTGGGGTACCCGAGATTGTGACACCCGTAGCCCCGCAATGCGGAACTACCCAGGGTTTGTTGGTACGGTAATCTCCACTTAGGAATCTGTGTAAGCACATGTCCCACACAGGTTCCCATGCGGAGCATCCCTGTTAGTTCATGCTGACATGGAAGCCCCTCAGGGCCCCCATGTCACCACTTAAGATCTGGCCCGGCGACACGGACACCAACTTGCCAGATAAAGCCAATTGAGATTATTACCTTTACCAAAAGCGAAATAAAATCCATTGACATTATTGCTCTTTCAAACATTAAATTCGGTTAGCTTCGCGGCGGCTCGCCACACCGCGCAAGTTACATCCTCGAATATTACAACCTACATATGTACCTTTGTTAAACATATACCTTATAAAAAAGTTATTTTTATACCCGAGCGCACTTGTGCACAAGGGTATTATAACTTTGTTCACATAACGGTTGTTTGTAACAGGCAAAACGAATCGAGATAGATATAGACACATGTATACATAAATGATCAGAATGAAAAGAGAAATCGATTAAGCGGCGACTGTCTGTCCGTCCGTCCGTCCGCCTGTCCGTCCGTCTGTGCACAGGATAACTCGAGTAAAAATTGAGATATCGTAACGAAACTTGGTAAGTACACTTCTTTCTGGCGTAGGACGGATAGTATTGAAAATGGGCGAAATCAGACAATAACCACGCCTACCTCCCATATAACGGTAATTTTCAGAAATACGGAAACTGCAATATTTTAGTAACTCCTGAAGATTATTCACTCAAAATTGGTATTTACAATAAGTTTTAGATAAAAAATAAGAATATTATAAATTTTTGGAAAATGGGCGTAGCCACGCCCACTTATGGTTACATGTGTATATCTTGGTAACCGCTGCACCAATTTCTTCCAAACTTGGCGCAGTTGTTGATCTTGGTATAGTATACGAAATGGCCGAAAATTTTTAAAATCGGACAATAAAAACGCCTACCTCCCATATAACGGTAATTTTCAGAAATACGAAAACTGCGATAAATCAGTAAATATTAAAGCTAATTTATTCAAAATTGATGCTTACAACAACTCTTTAGCAAGAAATACGTTTATGGTAAAATTTTGGAAAATGGGCGTGGCACCGCCCACTTATGATCACATATATGTATATCGGTACCCGTTCTACCAATTTGTACAAAATTTGGTGTGATTATTGTGCTTGTCACATAGAAGAAAAACGTTGAAAATTATTGAAATCTGCCTAAGATTACGGCTGCTTTTCATATAACGGTAAATTTCAGAAATACTTGAAACTTCAATATTTCGAAATTTAAGGACGCTAATTTACTCAAAATTGCGCCGGGTATGTAATGTTCGGCTCCGCCCGAACTTAGACTTTCTTACTTGTTATAATTACATTTGTCATTATTGAGATCTAAGATTTTCATGTTGAAAAAATGTAAAAGTTTTTCATTCAATTGTTAACGTTTGAACAAATAACATTAAATATTAAATCCTTAAAAATATAAATTATTATTTAAATAATTTTGGAAATCTCCTAAAGGAATAATTAATACAATTCCTAAGGATTGTAAAACAAAACTATTCTAAAAAAATAAGTTTTTTGTCGCAGTCGGTCTCGAACATTTTCGTGTTTTGGATTCACCTTTAAAGGCAGCTGAAATAATTTCCCTTATAAGAACATATACGTACATACACACTTGTATATAAAAGGTCGGCAAAACGAATTTGACCAAAACCGGAAAAACTACCAAATGGAGGATTTAAGTATATTAAAGCAAAGAATTTTGGAATTGGAAAATACAATAAATCAACAAGCAGAAATGTTAGAACAACAACAACAACAGTTGATACATCAACAAGTGAGTGACCATTTTAGTTTAAATATGCAGCCCAAGGATATAATAGAACAGTTTCGACGATTAAAACCGCTGGATGAAAGTCACAACCCCACTGCTTTCATCAAATCTGTTGGTGCTACTTTTAATTTGTCAAAAAACAATTTACAAATTCAAGAATATGGGCTACAAATTATAGTAAATGAGAAGATAATAGGAAACGTAGCGAAACGCATTGGCGAACTAGATGGCCTGAGTTGGGTGGAAATTAAAAGAAATATTGTTAAACATCTTCAACCAAAGAAAACGTACGCGGAAATTTTTAATTATTGTAGAGCTGTATTGGTAAATGATTTAGAAGAGTTATTTAAGATTTTTGAAAGGGCTACATTTGAAATTGAGGAATTATACTTATTTGATGAAACAAAACCTAATTTATATAGACCTGAAAATGTAGATAGGGATTTAGTTAGTATGTTTTAGAAAAAATTGACGGGTTAGTACGTATCCATATCGATCAAAGCGAATCATTGAGTTGTATAATAATAATAAAATATAGTCACTTAAAATTATTAAATGATAAAAGAGCTATAGATTTAAAACATAGGAAAAATAATATAAGAATATATCAAAGTAATAGTTTACAAAATAAAAAGTCGAATTATCATGATAATAATAAATTAGTAGAATATAGTAAAAACCCTGAGTGTGGACCAACAACAAATTTACCCAACAACTCTAAATTGTCTTCTCAAAATAATTATCAAAATAAAAACTATTATCATAATCCATCACAATATAATAGGAGAAACTATATTAAACAAAATAGCAATGGTAATCAATCCGACCAGACACGTATTTCACATATGAGTGTAGACACTAATCAATATTTTCCACAAGACAGTAAATGTATGGAAATAGACAATCTACAAGAATGTTTTAGTGAGGAAGAAGTAAATTTTTTAACACAGCCTCAAAATTTAAATTGCCCATAGTTATAATTTCAATAGGTAAAGAAAAAATCAGATGCCTTATTGACACAGGCTCAGATACCAGCATTATAAAACCAAACATTTTGTTAGGAAATTATGTAACCCAACCAATGTATCCACCGTTAAGGTTTAAAACTTTGAATGGTTTAGTCGAGGTCGTTACAAAAATTGTTACACCAATTCCAAACGAACTCAACTCAGTTGGTACTCTTTCATGGAAAGTAAAAAATTTTTGTAATGAAAACTATGATGCTATCATTGGTCAAAATTTTTTAAGAGCCTTTAAAGCTAAAATCGACATGGAAGATAAAAGCCTTAATATTTTTGGAAATAAACTTGCTTTCGTTGAAAATTGTTATTCTTTTAGATATGAAACAGTGTGCAGTCTTGATTATAACAACATTAATGGAAATAACATTTTTGAAAGAATTAATTTAAACTATTTAAACATTGAAGAAAGTATCCAACTTAAAAATTTACTGAGCGAATTCATTGATATTTTTTATAAAGAAGGTGATATACTAACTGCTACTAAAACCGTTTTTCATGAAATTATTACAAACACGGACTTACCGCTTTATTCAAAAATGTATAGATATCCTCAGATACACGAGGAAGAAATTAATAGACAAATTACGGAAATGTAGGAACAAAATATTATTCGACCAAGCAATTCTCCATACAACAGTCCTCTTTGGATTGTCCCAAAGAAATTAGATAATTCCGGAGAGAAAAAATGGAGAATTGTAATTGATTATAGGCTACTTAATAAATACACTACCGATGATAAATATCCAATACCAAATCTGAATGGCATCCTGGACAAGTTAGGTAGAGCGCAATACTTTACTACTTTAGATCTGGCTAAAGGATTTTATCAGATTAAAGTGAAAGAAGAAGATCGAAAAAAAACAGCATTTTCTACTCCTAGTGGTCATTATGAATTCATTAGAATGCCGTTTGGGCTAAAAAATGCTCCGTGAACCTTTCAAAGGTTGATGAATTCAGTCATCCGTGAATTTATAAATAGAATATGTGTAATCTATGTATATGGACGACATTTTAATTTTTAGTTCATCATTAAAAGAGCACATTCAGAATTTAAGACTAATTTTTAATACTTTACGACAAGCTAATTTAAAAATTCAGGTTGATAAATGAGACTTTTAAAAAAAAGAAACCCAATACTTAGGACATATTCTAACTCCTGAAGGTGTAAAACCAAATCCAGAAAAAATAAAAATAATTCAAAATCTTAAACTTCCAAAAACTACTAAACAAATAAAATCCTTTCTCGGAGTAACTGGCTTTTATCGAATATTTATACGTGATTATGCAAAAGTAGCGGGTCCGATGGTAAACTATTTAAAAAAAGGAAGAAAAGTTAACCAAAATGATCCAAATTTTATTGCCTTATTTAATAATCTAAAAGACATAATAACCAATGCACCCATATTAAGATTTCCAAATTTTAGTAAAAGATTTAAAGTTGTAACAGATGCTAGTAATTTTGCCATTGGTGCTGCCCTTATCCAGGATGGACATCCAATAGCATATGCCTCAAGAACTCTTAATGATCATGAGAAACATTATTCTACAATAGAAAAAGAACTGCTTGCAATAGTTTGGGCAGTAAAATATTTTCGTCCGTACATATATGGTCGTGAATTTGACTTACATTCCGATCACCAACCACTCAAGTGGCTACAGGCAAAATTTACCGGTAAGGATATAAATCCTAGATTACAAAGATGGCTGATGGAATTGGGAGAATATGATGCTAAAATTGAATATATTAACAGGTATATTCTGCACGTTACCGAAGATTTTGTAACGGAAAAATTGTATTACCAAAAAATGTTACCAGTTCTTGTCACCGCGATTCTAGGTACGTTGGTAATGCAGTTAAAATATTCAGCAATTCAGCTATGAAGAATTGTGCAAATCCTGGCATTGCAAATTTCACGGGCAATAATGTCTTACCACCTTATGAGATGGTAACAAAATTTACCGGTTACAAGAGTATACAGAATGCGAAAAGCGTTTAAAAATTTACAGGAACTTTATTTACCGGTTACAAAATTTTTATTACCAACGCAGAATAGACTTGAAGGTAATGAAAATAAGCTTGCAGATTTTCTTAGTCGTATAAATAATAATACTTGTGAAATAAATTTAGGCTATCTTGACGAATACGATAATTTATCTCAAATGAAAAGAAATAATTCAAAGAATTCTGTACTTAGTGTTAGTGATTCATTAGAAGTGCAAACGGTGCACTCTCAAGAGGAATTAGAAATGCAAACAGTGCACTCTCAAGAGGAAGAATTAAATAATTATTTTCTAATTTTAGACACAGTTGTTAATCGATTCAAAATACAAATCATTATACAAGATAATAAACAAATGGCAGTTAAAAACATGTTTGGGAATAAAAGGATTTTTGTTGATAAAAACGATATTAAAAATAATAACATAATAGAAATAGTCAGAAGACATGTTTCGAAAGGCAAAGTAGGAATTTTTTCAGAACTTAATGATAACGAATTCAATAAAGTGCAAAAAGAATTAAAAGAATACTTTACAACTGATGCACTAAAATTTTTTAAATGTTCGTATTTTGCTAATGATATTGAAGACGAAAATGAACTAAATAAAAAAATTTCGTTATTTCATAAATTTGAAGTCGGACATGCTGGAATTATTCCAACTTATGAAGGAATAAAACATAAAATTTATAATCCGCAATGGAAAACATATATACATAAAATAATAAACAATTGCGAAATTTGTACCTCAGGAAAATATGATCGTAATCCCATTAAAAACAAGTTCAGATTTACTGAAACTCCTTCGAATATCAATGAAATCGTTCATGTTGATACATACGTTAATTCAAAACATTCTTTTACTATATTTATAGACAAGTTCTCAAAACATGCGGTTGCATTTTATTTACCTGATAGAAATAGCCAAACTATTGTAGAGAAATTAAGGGAATATTTATCGATAAAAGGTAAAATAAGAAAATTTGTTTTTGATAATGAGTTTAATTCCATAAATGTTAAGGAATTTTTAAAATTTGAAAATATAGAGTTTCATACAACAAAACCACATAGTCATACAGGGAACTCAGATGTAGAAAGACTTAATAACACCATAACCGAAAAAATACGAGTTTTTAATTTAGAAGAATAACAACCAATAACAACACAAATGATGAAAGCAATTCAAATGTATAATAATACTTTTCATAGTACAATAAAATGTACTCCATTTGAGGTACAAAATCACAGAGTTGATTACGACTTAATACGAAATCGCGTTAAAGACGCAAAAGGAAAAAATATTAAAAAAAGAAACAGGAATAGGGAAGATTATATAGAAAACATCCTCGAATATTACATACCTACATATGTACCTTTGTTAAACATATACCTTTTAAAAAAGTTATTTTTATAATTACATTTGTCATTATTGAGATCTAAGATTTTCATGTTGAAAAAATGGGTAGGTTCAGAAGACGCAGCAGTTGAGCGCAACCGTTGCTAAAGAAATCAGTGATCGTTATGCGTCTTCTGAACGGCTTGATGCATTAGCTGTCAAATTCAACTCTCAACCACATGTTGTCTCAAATAATCAGAAAAATATTACGATCATCTAACACGCAACTGTTCAGTTGATCAGAAGTACACAACAACGCGTTCAGAAGGTGCAATGGCAACAGTTACTGAGCTGTTGCGCCTTCTGAACGTGCCCAATGTAAAAGTTTTTCATTCATTTGTTAACGTTTGAACAAATAACATTAAATATTAAAATATTAAATCCTTAAAAATATAAATTATTATTTAAATAATTTTGGAAATCTCCTAAAGGAATAATTAATACAATTCCTAAGTATTGTAAAACAAAACTATTCTAAAAAAAGAAGTTTTTCGCACGCCACATCACGTTACGCTACGCAAGTTTTTGTGCAAATTGCCGATAGAAGGTATTAATGAATTTAAGCCCTCGATATTTCACACTTTTATATTTGTAAGTTATTGGAAGATTTCTGATGTATTTTGGCAACAACTTGTCTGCAGTAAAAAAGCATATAATTTGTGTTTCAAAAGTGTGTGAAAACCAATCAATTAACTTACATGATTTCGGTTCCGATATTAAATAATCAATAATTGTTTATACCCGCATTTTGGCACATTGGCTTGTTGAATGTACCATATAATAAATAATGTCGTCGTTCTCCTTAGCTGCTTTTAAATGATGTCGTCACAAATTGCTGGCGGAGACATGAATACAGTGTAAGAAAATTCCTTTTCTATAATTGTATCCTTATAGAAAGGTTGGTTTTCTTTTCACCTTAGACATTCCGAATTCGTTCAAAATATGCTAATTTAAAACACAGAATTCTTTCAGTGTTCCTCCGGGGTTTTGGACATGGCCTGTTTCTTTAATTTAAATTGTTCGCTTTATTTTTGTGGAAACGAAACATGTTTTGCAAGTTCTGGATCATTTCTACACTTTTTCTTCAAATATTTCTCGTATTCCAGCTGCGTTTTGCGTTTAGTTTTTCGCATCGTGTTTTTACTATATTCGTAATTTTAATTTTTTTAATAAAATCAATTGGTGGTAGTTCATGATGGTGTGTGAATTAATATCACCACACTGAGGATTTGGCAATAACCTTTTTCATCTATTAAAAAAAAACAACACCTACGGGGCAATGTTTATTGTAAGAACAACATTTTTTTCTATGAGTCGGCATACTTTAAGCATTGTTGACGCTATTTCCATTTGAATAAGGAAATAGCGTCAATGACTTTATTTCCAAATTTTTGTTGACTTTATTTCGCTTTTGAAAAGGTAATAATATCAATTGACTTTATTTCGCACCAGGGTGGGTTGATCTTGCTACCTGCCACCTAAAAGATCGACTGACTGCTGAATTTCGGCAGGGAATATGCCATCCGGTCCCGGATATTTATATGGTTTAAAAGTCTTAATCGCCCATTTCACCTTTGCTTGTTGTACTATACTCTCTATTTAGTGTTTTGGAAGATAAGTCTTCTGATTAGGCGCGTCTGCCTTTAGTTCTGTTGTACACCCCAGGAAGTGGGTGTACATGAGAACATCTAGCATTTCGCTGCATTCCACTCACCATCAGGTTTCTGGATATAGTTTGGGGCAACTGGAGTTTGAGATAAGACCTTCCGTAGACGGTTGACCTTCGAGGTTTCCTCAATGTAGCGCGGAGAGTTTTCCAAGATTCCCTTCGCTGTAGGTCCGAGAATACAGGGATTCAGGCTGGCGGGAGGGTGGTCCGAGGTTCTGTACCTCTTGGATTCACTCGAGGTGTTATCTAAAGATCGATGTCTTTTCACGTCAGGTCCCTCTAGGTGTTGGTGGGGGTGTGAGTCCCGCCGCTACTACCTACTTTGCGCTTGCTTTTGGCAGCGAGAATCCCTTTTGCCCATTCTAATTTGGTTCTTTGCTCCACCGTGAATGGCGCCGATGATTTTCGGCGCAGTTCGGCAGTCCCGTTGAGCCCTGACGGACAAGGCAACCTTCTTTAAGGCTTTAGAGCAGCAGGGGCGCTGATGCGAGTCATTTGCCCCCAATTCCGCCGAATCGGAAGTTGCGCCGGATGCAGGCTCGGACGTCGAGTGCCTGTCCGTGGAGGACTTCGCTCCCACGTCCTTAGCCTACTGTAGAGTTACCGGGTCGGGCCTAGGGAGACGGGCCACCTGCGTGCCTTACACCGGTTTAGAACTTCCCTCGAGAGGTTTGTTCATACCATATCACCAACAATGTAAGCCTGGAAGTCAAGGGAGAAATAACTTTTTCCAACAGATGTTTTTTTATACCCGAGCGCACTTGTGCACAAGGGTATTATAACTTTGTTCACATAACGGTTGTTTGTAACAGGCAAAACGAATC
The DNA here is from genome assembly GCF_013731165.1 of Rhagoletis pomonella. NCBI lineage: Eukaryota > Metazoa > Arthropoda > Insecta > Diptera > Tephritidae > Rhagoletis > Rhagoletis pomonella. Next base: position 113,715,491 of record NW_023458556.1, on the reverse strand, counting down.
GAGATAGATATAGACAAATGTATACATAAATGATCAGAACGAAAAGAGAAATCAATTAAGCGGTGACTGTCTGTCCGTCCGTCTGTCCGTCTGTGCACACGATAACTCGAGTAAAAATTGAGATATCTTATATCTTATCATGCACTTCTTTTGGGCGTAGGACGGATGGTATTGAAAATGGGCGAAATCGGACAATAACCACGCCTACCTCCCATATAACGGTAATTTTCAGAAATACGAAAACTGCGATATTTTAGTAAATACTAAAGATAATTCACTCAAAATTGACATTTAGAATAACTTTTAGACGAAAAATAAGAATATGAAAAATTTTTGGAAAATGGGCGTAGCCACACCCACTTATAGTTACATGTGTATATCTTGGTAACCGCTGCACCAATTTCTTCTAAACTTGGCGCAATTGTTGAACCTAGTACAGCATACCAAATGGCAGAAAATTTTTAAAATCGGACAATAACCACGCCCACATCCCATATAATGGTAATTTCGAGAAATACGAAATCCTCGATCAATCAGTAAATATTAAAGCTTATTTATTCACAATTGATGGCTGCAATAATTCTTTACCAAGAAATACGTTTATGATAAAATTTTGGAAAATGGGCGTGGCACCGCCCACTTATGATCACATATATGTATCTCGTTAACCGTTCTAGCAATTTGTACCAAACTCGGTATGGTTATTGTGCCTGCCACAGAAAAGCAAACCGTTGAAAATTGTTTAAATCGGACTAAAATTACGGCCGCTTTCCATATAACGGTAAATTTCTGAAATGCTTGAAATTTCAATATTTCGAAATTTAAGGATGCTAGTTTACTTAAAATTTATACACCCGTTTATCATGTAGCGGTAGCTTTCGGAAAGGTGGAAAACATATATTTAATACTTGCGCCGGGTATTTAATGTTCGGCTCCGCCCGAACTTAGACTTTCTTACTTGTTTTTTTTTTTGGTTCGATAGGCAAATGAAAAGCAGAGCCCTTTCTCGACGAGCGGAAATTCAAATCTCTCAACGTGCTCGACGTTTTATGCACATGGCGCAGAAACATGGACGAACAAAGATGAGACAGCTTTGGGGGCTATCGGGAGAACTATTCTACGCAAGAACTTTGGCCCTGTTCGCGTGGGTGACGCTTATCGAAAAAGATGGAATGACGAGCTCTATGAGCTTTTTAACGACATAGTCATAGTTAAGCTCATAAAAATATAGCCATTGCGCTGGCTTGGGCATATTGGGCACTCACCAGTGGAAATCTCTCGGTATCCATGGATGGACAATGAATGCAAGTGGGCCTCCAACAAAATAAAAGAGGTAAGTGCAGAAGGACCGGTTGCGCTCGGGCTGAATAACTGGCGCAAATTCGCAAACGAGGGAGGCAACTGGCGAAGCATTTTGGTGTCGGCGGATACCGCCAAAGGGGTTTTGCTCTAAGTAAGAGTAAAAGGAAATAAACACGAGCGTAGTCTTTTAAATAATTGGATAAAACTTCTTTAAGTTCGAGCGAAATACTAAATTCTCGGGTAAGCTCATCCATAGACGGACGTGTTGAAATGGTTGCTGACAGGTACTCGCAACTATGTTGGCAAACAGCAGTTCTCAGGAACCAATAGATGCTTTATCCTTAATCAAGCGATTCTGGTGATGTTTATGATACGAGAAATCCCAGTGTCGCTGAGGGGTTAGACGTGCGTAGGTCCATTCTGAAGAACCTGGGTTCGATCCCTGGTCCCAGCAACATCTAAATTAGAAAAAGGTTTTTCTGACACCGATCGCCCCACGGCAGTTAATGGCAAGCCTCTGAGTGTATTTCTGACATGAAAAGATTTCTCATAAAATCTTTTTCCCGTTTGAAGGTGACGTGATAATATGAGTACTTCCATTTGTGTACGCTCGGACGAAAATTAGAGGAGAATCTCGGCCAAACACCTAGCAAAAGTGTTAGCGACAAAATAATGTTATTATTAATTCCGTCTTCATGAAAAAGTTAAAATTAACAAAAGAACAAAGTATTTTTAAATTCACATCAAGCATACCTCCTCTTTTCAATAATATTCGTGGTAAAAAAAATAATAATATTATTATTATAAAATACCCGTGGACAAATCCTTTGCTGTCGTTACTGGACTGCGTTTACGGAAAAAGCGGATTCATTCAAAATTTGCGTTCGTTGCGTTTATCGTACCGTTATTTGAAAGTACTGATAGAGTGTTCGATCGTGCTAAATCCAGCCGTCGGCGTACTGTACGAACGCCAAAATTCATAAATTCCTTTAGGAATCGAGCTCCTCGAAATTCGATCCGAAAGTGCCTAATCTTGTTATAGAAAATTTGTTTCATTAATTGCAAAACTTTTAACGGGCAAGTTTCGCAACACTATCGGAACGATAAAGCGTATTCTCTGTCTCTCTACATGCTTCTGAACTCGTTCCGAGAATTTAGCGTATATATCATTCAGATTCTTTTGGTGGGAATTGGAAAATTTTTCGATGAAATTCCAACATACCGATACTTTAGAGAATGTTGTAAAGTCTCTTAGCACAAAATATTAACCACTGGGACTAAATCATGGTGGAATTATACCGAGTGAAGTAATTAGAGCGAGAAGAAAGATTTTTACTGTTTAAAATAAAATAAAGCAGGAAAAGCTCTTTTATTACTTCACCTGTTGTCAAAGTTAAGAGGGTATTCTTGACATTTGGTTAAATTTTCTTATTTACTTTTTGGTGATAATTCTTTGACGCATCGCAAGTGTTTCTATACCTTTGTTCTTCTTGTAAAATCTGTGTTTTCTCATAATGCTTTGTACTTTATATTCTTTTTGTGTTTGATTGCGTAAAGATTTGCGGCAGCAAGAACCTGACGCCACTGTCAAAATTAAAATTTCAATTTTAAATTCAGTTGCGCAGCTGGATGAAGCCCTCCAACCCTGAAAGTATTCAACCCGGTATCCGCTAGTGATAGCACTGATGAAAAGAACAGTCGGGGAAGGAATTGGCTTCACTTGAATTTTTGAATGGCTTCATTTGGCCTACAAGATAAAAAACTGGCAAGATTGCTTGGAGTCTGCCAAAATAAGGTGCATGCCCTTCATTCAAATAGGAAATTTCATTCAATTCAATTTATTTAGAGGAATAGAAAAATTAACGACCGATTTAAATTGTCGCTTTCAAACACATAAAAACAAAAACTAGATTATCGTTTTCTGCGAATTTCAAGGAAAACACTCATAAAATAGTCAGATCTTTTCAAAAAGATTAAGTTAACAGGTCGCTTAACTAGTTTAATAGTTTATAATGTGCAAACAAAATATCTTTAATTGCACAATATATAAACTACCTCACAGGAAAAAATATTTAAGTATGTTGCAGTTTTTCCGACGGAATTACAAAATTTATTATATTTGAAAAATATTTCTGAAAAATATTAAGATTTACGTGAGCTGGACCGATTTGAAAATACCAAAAATGGATAAAATTAGTTTCTTTAGGAACAAAAATAGAATCTTAAAGAACTTTTTGAAAAAAATCGCTTCAGATGACAAAACAGTTTAAGCTTAAAAAATCTGCATAAAAACATTTAAAAAAAATTTCAACGGAATCGATTAAAACTCCATTTTTGGAGGTATTTTTAAATCGGTCCAGCTCACGTAAATCTTAATATTTTTCCGAAATATTTTGGTGAAAGTCTCAAAATATAATAAATTTTATTATTCCAATGGAAACACAGTACCGTTTTTTTTTTGTATGGGAAGTGATGCAGTCTTATATTAATACATGTATATGCATATATAGCTGTGTCGGAAAACAAACTTTTTGAAAGCAAAAAGATATCTTATTGAGCATAGCTTGCTAGTGCATACATTATCAAGAAAAATTTAATAACAAAACGTGTCAGCATAATTTCCAAACCTGTAATGGTAAGCGGTAAGGGGTTAATGAAAAATAGTAGATGAGCTTTATGGTAAATTTAATTTAATATTATTTGTAGAAGGATCGTCCATTTCGTGGAATAAAAATGTCTTGACAATGACGGATAATTATAGAAGTATGGCTTACACTCTCGTATAACTACACACACATATGTTCACACAAATTTAGTACTAACTTGCTAAATGCTCCGCAATCGCGCTTTTTGGCCATGGAACGGTTGTGAATATGTATATCTAGCTATTTTATACTTAAAACTTAAACTAGGTAAACATTTAAAACACATAATCATTCTCAAAAGTCTATTGAGTGTCCATAATCACGTACTCTGTAGTTAGGTAAAAGCAAGTTAAGATATGTACATACTTACATACATAGGTAGCAGTTAAAGTAGCTAAAACAGCAGTGGGCAGCTTATTGACATGGTAGAAATAATATGCATACTTGTTGAATATGGTATTATATGTAAGTACATAAGTATGTATTTTGATGCTAGCATATGTACATGCTCTTACACACAAAAATTACTTACATGAAGTGCGGCATCCCTCGGTTTTTTGTAAATATTGACAAAGAATATATTTGATAAGCGCGTTACATATTAGGGCTGTCTCTTACCGAAATCGTGAATTTAATATAGAAGGCATTCTTTTTAAGTCGGGCGGATTTCGTAAAAAAAATGATGTCATGCCTCCGATTCGCTTAAAAAAGTTGTGGAACAAATGTTGTTAACGAAGCGATATTCTGCCGAAATCCGTAATAAAATCAGCGTTTTGCAAACTTTAGGCTTACAATTGCCACGCCCATTTTTAGTGGTTTGTCGCCTTAAAGAAAAATCTTGCCGTACAAATATAATACCTGGATAGGTATTCTATCGGAATCTGCAGTCAAATTTAAATTCTTGCAAAAACTCGATGTTTAACACCTTACTAAATATGTATATCTCAACACAAGTTTTGGAAAACAAATTCCAAAAAACTGTTGATTTTCACAAAATAAACCATCTCGTCATAAAGAAAAATATTTTAAAAATAGTTCTTGAAAACTCCAATTGTTTTAACCACGCTTTTTATAGAGAATTAAACAGGGATTACGATGGTATAATTTTAAATCCCCAATTTACTGGTCTTCACTATGCAAATCAACTTCAAAAAGTTCAACTGTTAATAGCTAGGTTAGCTTTAGGACAATCTTAACAATCTTATATATAGAAATATTAAGCCCCTTTCTTTAGTTTTAAAACGACGTTAAGATGAAGTCTCTATGATGGGCAGAACTAGAGATATAACGATTTGAAGGAGTACATGATTAGTCAGAATCACGAAAAAATGCAAACTTTGCCAGATCATATCTCCAAAGAAAAAAAAAAGAAGAAAAAAATTCCTCGAACACGTGTTAGCTTATTTCATGTATAGAACCCATAAAAAACAATTGAAGCCAATCGAAAGGGTAACACCAAATTCGGTGTCCGATATGAAAAATAATGTCTCATATTTGTGCTGAAATTTAGAAGTCGATCGAAGGCTTGATGGTTGAGAAGAAAAAAATTGTATCAATCTGCTTACTATTAAGAGGATTTGATTTAAACTATCTTGTTTATTTTATTTTGAATGAATATATCGTTTCCTTAATATAGAAGGGCCTCACATCGTCGCTGCAATGCAAAAAAAAAAATCGCAACTAGCTAAGTTAGTACATACCAAGCACCCCCTAATGTGCCTACTTATCCTAAAAGTGGTCAATCAAAAGTAAAGTCGGAATTTTAATGCTTTCACCTCTAGAATTGTTTTATACCGAAAAAATATAGTGTTTTTTTTTTTTTATTTCGACAAAACAAAATATTTTCCATGTATTTTAAATGAAAAAAAAAAACAATTTTACGTAGCTAACTATATGTAGTAAACAATTATTGAAAATCAATATTTTTCGATCGGAAAACTCTGTTTCTTTACAAGAGACTTCCAATAATAATATCCAATTTTTAATTTTACCATTCTTTAATACTAACGATTTTTGATGGGTCCCCTCTTTGGGATTTTTGGGGGACCTATAAAAATAGTTAAATTAAATGATGGTTAAATAAATAATTGTGTATTATTAAATATCTAAATATTTTTGTATTTCAACCATTAAACACCCGGCGCACAGTGGGGCACAAAAGGTTGCTGTGGACAAATGAATTTTGAGAGCCGAAATATGAACCGTCGGCCGCTGTGGTGTAGTGGTAAGCAGTGCGCGCTTCCCCTCCGCAACGCCTGGGTTCAAACCCTGGTCAAAGCAACATCGCAAAAAAATATAGAAACAAGAATTTTTCTTAACAGCGGTCATCCCTCGGCAGGCAATAGCAAACCTCCGAGTGTTTTTCTGCCATGAAAAACAGCTTCTCATAAAAATACAATCGCCGTTCGGAGTCGGCGTAAAATTGTAGGTCCCTCCGCTTTGTGCGACAACATCAAGGCGCACGCCACAAATCGGAGGTGAAGCTCGGCCAAACACTAACATATGTGTAAGCGCCAATCTATTATTATTATTATTAAATATGAACCGATTTCAAGTTTTTTTTTAAATAAGAGATAATTAAATTTAGCGGCGATTTATCCGTAGGGTTGCCAGATTTTGTATGCGCGAAATCAGTACATTAGACTTTTTCATGCTAAAAAATCAGTACTTTTCAGTACATTTTTATTCAAAGCAAAATTATGAATCTAAGTAACAGAAAATAGTTTTAAACGCTAGAGTTCTGCTTTTAAACAATATTTTGGTATATAAATAAAATTTAGTTCATAAAAAATAAAAGTGTTATTCATTTTAACATGAGTGTACACATCATTATACACAGGAGCCAATAAATTATTTTATATTTATGATATTTTGGATAGCAATAATGAGATAATTCCAATCTTCAGTGTTAAATAGTAGTAGTTAAATAGTCAAAGAATTCTATACATTTCATTTTCAAATTACTTTTGATTTGAAGGTCACTTTCAAAAATTTTAATTAGAAGCCGGTTTTTTTATTTGCGCCAGGAAACAAACTTTATACCTAAGATCCTCTCAATAGCTTCGTTGGAGTGTGCTATTGAAAAAAACAAAATTAAATATTTTGTCTAACTGTGAAAAAGTACCACTTTTTAGGGACTTCATCTATATTTCCTCATGGCTTAAATAATTTTTTCGCAAAAACTTTCAAAGGCTAAGAATTCTAACTCTATGTCCTGTATCTCTTTTACAATGTCAGTAAATTGAGAAAAACAAGTTGTAAGTTATAGGCAAAAGCCATTCCAATATTCAAATGTGTTGTTATTAAACTGAAAGTTATTTTCGAGATAACTAACAACACTCGACAAAAAAAATGTCAGCCTTCTTTTTAAATAATTTAACCTCCATCATATTCTCGCTAGGGACACGATATCGAACAGAAAGTATCGATATGGTACTCATTTAAAGAATCGCTTTAAAAATATCGGGTACCCATTAATATCGGAATAAAAAGACTCGTTATTCCAAATATCGATACCAAAATCCAAAAAATTTATATGAATATAGGTCTCGTATATAGGCCGCTGTGGTGTAATGATTAGAAGTGCTCAAAACTTGAAAATGAAAAACAGCTTCCCATTAAAACAAAATCGCCGTTCAAATTCGACATAAAACTGTAGGGACCCCTTTTGTGCCACAACATTAATAGCCCGAACACAATGAAAACGACGAGCTATGGACCATAGCTGTCAAATTATTTTAACACGTACTCTTATGTAGATAATTATTTTGGCGCCGACCGGGCTACGCGACGACTGTGGTTGTGGCCAGATTAGATCTATTTCTATTTTTCCAGCGACAGATAAGGCTCTTCCTCTTCTTTTATGTCAAACTCGTACAAATTCATGATGTCGCCGACGCATTCAAAAAAATCATGTCGCCATCGACAAAGCGTTTAGACAATGAAGATAACAAATTGGAAGCTGTGGCCCGTAGCTCGTCGTTTTTAATGTGTTCAGAACTTAAGGCGCACTTGACAAATCGGAGGAGAATCTCGGTCAAACACTAACATATTGTGTAACAACACATAGAGATTGAGGTGTTGTCTTAAAACACCCAGGTCGCGGGTTCAAATTCCACCACATGCAATCCTAACTATATTACACATTTCTGCTCTTAAAAGCCCAATTTATATCGGGAAGAATTGTTAATAACATTATCCTTGTAATGTGAGTTTATGACATTCGATACGAGACTAGGGTTCTGGTACTCAATTCCAAAAAGTATCGTTTTAAAACTATCGAGTAGAAATATCGGTATCGAATGCCAAAAGTATCGATATGGTATCGTATCGTATCGAAATTCGTGTCCCTAATTATCGCAACTGGTACGTAACGACCCGGCGATATGCCTATAAAACGATTGGTCTTTTTGTTGTATTAATTTCTTGGGCATATCAAACATTATCTAAAACATATCAACTATAATAAAAATATTTTCTTCTTACTTTTTACAGTACAGTTTAAGGAAGTACCAACGATATGTGGAAACCTTAAGAAAATCCTAAAGTATTTTGTTTGAATTGAAAAACATTAGCGTACTGATTGAAGAAATTAATAAAATCAGTACAAGAATTGAAAAATCAGTACTGTACTGATAAAATCAGTACGTCTGGCAACCGTATTTATCCGTGGCGATTTCTAAAAAAGCTCTAGTTTTTTATTTATTTATGTTGAAAAATGAAGAAACAAAATTATTACGTTTGAATGCTTCCACTTTTTGGAAAATACCTGAAATTCATTTCAAATGCCTGGAATTATTAAAAAAAATATTCATAAACATTTTCCCATAGGATACATTTAATTAAGCAATGTATTTCATTTGTTATCTATACAAATATATATTTTGAAAGCCGTTTTTTTGGTTTTTTTCTGTTCGAAAAACTCGAGAAATCGAAATCATTTTTCTGCTGTTACCATCCTTGGAGAGTCCAGGTTAGATGTCCAAAATTTCAAAATTACAGCTGTTCTCAAGTTTTTCGAACAGAAAACAACGGCTTTCAAAATATATATTAGTATAGATAACAAATTAAAAATATTTATTTAGTAAATGTATCCTATGGAAAAATGTTTATGAATAATTTTTTAAATAATTGCAGGCATTTGAAATTAATTTCAAGTATTTTCCAAAAAAGTGGAAGCATTCAAACGTAAAAATTTTGTTTCTTTCATTTTCAACTTAAATAAATAAATAACTAGAGCTTTTCTAAAAAACCGCCACAAACAGATCGACGCGAAATTTAACTATCTCTTACTTAAAAAGAAAAGAAACTTGAAATCGGTTCATATTTGGGCTCTCAAAATTCATTTGTGCACAGCAACCTTTTTTGCCCTACTGTGCGGCGCACGTATTAAATATATTTTTAACCGACTTCCAAAAAAGGAGGAGGTTATCAGTTCGTCGGAATATTTTTTTTTTTTTTTTTTATGTATGTTACCGCATAACTTTGGACCACGTAAACCGATTTCGATAATTCTTTTTGCATCGGAAAGGTAGTGTCTCATACTAATCTGGTTAAGATCCGATCAGCGGATCATGAGATATATATATATATTTTTTTTTTTATATGGGGGTTGAAGTCGGTTTTTTTTTTTTGAAATAACTAGTTTTTTTTTAAAATTAATTCACCTTGTTATATGGTAAGCGTGCGTTGGTTTATTCCATAAAAAAAAATAGTATCTTCGTCTTCCAAAGTTCTGTACTAATAGTCTCATTTATTTTTAAGAGATTGTTGTGAGCATCAAATTCGAGTAAATTAGTGTTCGTAAATTTCGAAAAACCGAAGTTTCCGTATTTCTGAAACTTACCGTTATATGAAAACAAGGCGTAATTTTAGTCGGATTTCAAAAATTTTCAACGTCTTGCTTTTGCGTGTCAAGTAGATACAATAACTGAACCTAGTTTGGTATAAATTAAAGAACGGTTACCGAGATAGACAGATGTATGTGGTCATAAGTGGGCAGTGCCATGCCAATTTTCCAAGAATTTGTTATAAACGTATTTCTTGCTAAAGTTTTATAAAGTTTTCAGTTTTATGGCAAATATTAGTTTTGAATAAATTAACTTCATTAGTTATTGAATTATCGTATTTTTGATAACTACTGTTATGTGGGAGGTAGGCGTGGTTTTTCTCCGTCTTTTCCCATTTAAAACCCTATCCGCCATACGGTCAAAGAAGTATACGTACCAAGTCTTGTAAAGACATCTCAATTTTTACTCGAGTTATCGAGTGCACAGACGGACAGATGGGCGGACGGACGGACAGACAGACAATCATGGCTTATTGGATTTCATTTTTATTCTGAGCATTTATGTATACATTTGTCTACATTAATTTTGGCTCCATTAATTTTGGCTGTTCCAAACAACCGTTATGTGAACAAAGTTATAATACCCTTGTGAACAAGTGCGCTCGGGTAGTAAAAAACAGGTTATATTTACGATGACCAGATTTATGGCAGCCGAATATGGGACGAAAAAAATTTTCCCAATTTTTTCCACAAATCTTTTCAATAATCCTAGATTTATTAGCCCGGAAACAGCGTCTTTATTTGGCATACATTTTTCGAAGTTTTGTGAAAGCAGAATATAAGTACATATTCAGTTGTAACATCACACAATTGTAGGATATTTTCCCATAACTTTTTACATTGTGCTTGGGGTTTTTACCCTGCAAAATTTTATACTATGAATATTAGAGTGGTTAAAATTTTTTTTTTTTGGAAATTCATAAACGCTACCTCAAATTATTGTTATTTGTGACAAAAAAAGAGAAACGTGTTTTTTTATTTTTAGAAAAAAAGGTTTCTTAGAGGTAGAGCTGGTCGGTTTTTTATAAAACCGGTGATGTTCTAATTTTATTATTTTCTTGACATGTTAAAATGCAGCTAAAAATGTAGTTTTTACATATAATTACTCTGGTATTATTGGGGAACATTCTCTTAATTACACACCTGTCTTGGACAGTCAGAATGAGCCTAGCTCCCGAAATATGCTCTCGAAAAGATACTAGTAACATTAAAACGTTGATACTGAACGATTTACGCGTTGTCATGGGTTGAAACCTGTTACCAGGGGGTTTCTGGGGTTGCTTATTAGGAATCTGAAGTCAGTTTTTCAAAATTCAGAATGGCGGATCCAAAACGGCGATCCATTTTTTTTAATGGTTGGATTTGTTCGAAAACCGGCACTCGAGAGTTTTTGGGGTCGCCGATTACGAATCTGAAGTCAATTTAAATTCAAAATGGTGGATCCAATATGGCGATCAAATAAAAAATTAAATTACTAAAATTAAAACGTTGATACTGAACATTTTAAACATTGTCAAGGGTTGAAACTCGTTTCCAGTGGGTTTCTGGGGTTGCTGATTAAGAATCTGATGTCAGATTTTCAAAATTCAAAATGGCGGTTAACAGTTTCAAACAAATCCAATAATTTTTTTTTTAAGTTGGTCGCCATTTTCGATCCACCATTTTAAATTTTGAAAATCGGACATCAGATTCATAATCAGCAAGCTCAGAAACCCGCTGGAACCGAGTTCCAACCCTTGACAATGCTTTAAACGTTCAGTATCAACATTTTAATTTTAGTATATTTTTTTTTAATTTGACCGCCATATTGGATTCGCCATTTTGAATTTAAAAAATTGACTTCAGGCTCACAATCGGCGACCCCAGAAACCCCCTGGTAACAAGTTCCAACCCATGACAAGACGTTAATCGTTCAGTATCAACGTTTTCATTTTACTAGTGTCTTTTCGAGAGCATATTTTCGTGAACTAGGCCCATTCTAACTGTCCAGGACAGGTGTTTAATTAAGGGAATGTTCCCCAATAATACCAGAGTAATTATAAGTAAAATCCACATTTTTAGCTGCATTTTAACATGTCAAGAAAATAAAAAAATTGAGAACATCAGCGCTTTTATAAAAAACCGACCAGCGCTACCTCTAAAAAACTTTTTTTTCAAAATAAAAAAATACCTGTCTCTTTATTTATCACAAATAACAATATTCTGATGTAGCGTTTATGAATTTCTAAAATCGTGTTTTATGAGCCACTCTAATGAATATGAAGAAACATGATGAAAATATCTGACTACTTTTGAAGTAGAAGTTGTTTTCAACGGATAATCTTCAGACTCAGATTTCGACCTAGCACAATGCAGTGCATAGTATCCGGAACAAGCCGAATCGCAAAGCATTCCCTTCGATCTTGAAGAACTTTTCTATTTTTAAAACATTCTGCTAGTAGCATTCTTATTTCGAGTTTCTCATGTTGAAGATACAATAATAATAGATTTGCGCTGACACATATGTTAGTGTTTGGCCGAGGTCCTCTTCCATATATGGCGTGCTCCTTGATGTTCTCACACAAAGGGGAGGTACTTACGGTTTTATGTCGACTCCGAACGGGGATTGTATTTTTATGAGGGGCGACCGCTAATTATTATAAACACTTTTTTGTTTTTTTATTTTTTGATGTTGGGTTGAGCCGGGCTTTAACCCAGGCCCTGCGGAATGATGGTGCGCATTGCTTACCACTACACCACAGTGACCACAGCGTTGAATATACAATCCTTCACAAAATTCATAGTCATTTTTTTGGCCTTGTTTCGAGTAATCAGTATCTTCTCTTAAAAAAATTTGGAGATTGCCAAACACCGCGGTACATTGCACACTGGCCGGAATTTAAATTTCTTTGGCATAAACTCCCAAAAGAAAGTTATCATTTTCAAACTTGGTACATATGTTCTTCATGCTATTAGCAAGTTATGGTAAAACTTTGGGCCGATCAGATAACCCGTACGCCCCGCCTTCCCCTCTACCCATATATAACGTTTCTTTTGAATGATAACCTTTTTCAAAACTTTTTTAAAACTTGCTTAAACTCCTTTAGTGTGGCACCAATATTGTGATACATATTTGAATTCCCTACCAGCCACAATTCAAGTTGAATTTGCTTGTTTAAACATGTGGCAACCGTACTAAATATAGTTCTGAATAAAGCCTTTCAAACGTATTTCGATTGATACCAATCTCCTCAAACACCTCAAAAATAGCTTAAATATTCAAACTAAAGATTTCTTAGCACTATTTCGTTTCGAATTTTCAAAGAGGCAACCCTTACGAACAAATAAAAATGTATTGCACATCTCTAGGCCAAGCTCTTAACACCTGATTTTTTGTAAATTGAATGAACTGTGCAAATCTGAAAACATTAACAAAAAATTCATATGTATATGTAAGGTAGTAATTTTTAAAAAGGTGGCTACCCCACTAAAGAAATAAAACCTTATTGCACATCCGGGGACCCTATCCTTTCACTTTGCACCTCATTTTTAGTCCAACTAACTGTGAAGATATCATAATTTTTAAAATGATGGCAGCTCTACTAAAAAGAGAATACATTATTGGTCATCTAGAGACCAAGCTCCTTCATTTGACACCTCATTTTTTGTAATCCTACGAACGGTGCGACAGATGGCAACCCTATAAAAGATAATACCTCTATTAAAAAATGTTCACAAATCCGTTCAGTAGTTTTCAAGATTTACGTGGAGAAAAAATCCCGAATTTGCTTTATTCTATGGAGGGAGGATACATATATTTCTACATGTACTTCCTTAAAATGTTAAATTTTGGAAAAATGAGCAAAAACTGTTATTACTCAAATAAAATCTAATTATTATTAAGAATTTTATATTATTAGTTCGCGTCATAACTTGTCAGCACGCTAGTTCTTCTCCACGGAACTCAAAAATATTCTTTAGTATTTTTCTTTAAATACGCACTACAAACTTAATAAATAACAACAAACAAACACACACACGATATGCACATTACGAACACACACACACGAAAGCTAACTATATTTCTATGGCGATGGCCGCGAAATAGTTAAGGGTGGTTGCCTCTGTATTTGATGTAACTAACTTGTAACTAACTACTTTTGGACATAAAATATCAATAGGAAAAACAAAATATTTTTTTATTTTATTTTTTATTTTTTATTTACTTTATTTATTTTATTACATTTCATATTTGTTTACATATTCTGTTGTAAGTGCTCCCATATTCGAACTCCGTCAGACATAACTTCTAAATGATAATATGAAATTTCGATCTTCTTTTTATTTATCCTCAATTCGAAAAAATATTTGCGAAGTGCAGGATATTGAAATAGAAACGCGTTGAAAGAATACAATCTCCTTCATTACTCCTGCATTACTTGTCAACTAGTTTTAAGTTAGCTTTTTCTATCTAACTACAAGTTAAATATTTTATAGAAATCCCGCAAAAAAGCTAAACAAGTGGGTTATTTTTTATAAATTGATAATTTTTTCTAATTCTAACGCAACCTTTCACAAGCTCATCACAATTGACTAATAATTCTGATAAAATAACAGCTAATCATACACATGACTTTGAAAGCGCACTGAAAGCACAGGGTTGAAACTTCAAATCTGTCATTTGGAAATTGTCTTAGTTGATAAAAGTACTTTTATAAAAATAACGGATATCAAGAATATATTGCTATACAAATCTTGAATTTATGCCAAAAAAATCCAATTCCGGCTAGTGTGCACTGGAGAGGTAATAGCACCAGAGCAAAAAGCAGCAAGCTGTGTGTGGACTTGTTCGAGTTGCAATCACAACAGCAGTGTTGCGCGAATTATTAAAGTATCGCGTTCTGTGTGAATTTCTAGCAATATATTATCAGTTGGGCAGTTGCAACAATGTTGCCATTTTTCATCAGTACGGCAGTAATGCCGCTTTTATTACGTGCCTCGAACAGGCCCTGTATTATGTTGTTGGTTGTAGAATTCATATGGGCAAATCTCCGGAACCATGCGATTCAACGCTGAAAAAACGTAAATTTTTAAATTGAACGCGCAAAAATAAATTATACATGAAATTGTTTGAAATCCATTGAGGAAACAGTAAATTCTTGGGTTATAAGTAAAAAAATAAGACAGAATTTAAGAAGATCAGGCGCAAAATGTATATAAAATTTCGTAAAGATTGGTGAAGTGGTTTTCGAGATACAAATATTTGACATGAGTGGGCGGGCCACGCCCAGTTTCCAAAAATTTTACGAAAAACTAATTTTCGCTTAAGATCCATTGAAAATATAATTTTTGAGTAAATATTTAAATATTCGTGAACTGCACTGCCCATAGATCTGAAAATCCTTGCCATACACACATATAAATTCATGACCGTATTTTATGTATTTAACATTTTCAACGAACTTTAAAAAGAATGTTATCTAACGATCACGCGTAATGCTAACCTGTTATGTTTAAATTCCTGTTAGTGTGCCTTTAAAAATAGGGGAAATTTGAAGCCATTCACGTAAAGACCTATTCAGACAATACTTTCGTTTCTCAACCTTTCTGGATAAAACCTGTAAAACAGTGCACGGACTTCGAAAAAATTAAAAGTGGTAGATTTTACATACAAAAATTGGTAGAAGTTTTTCGATTTTTTTAAAAGAATCAATATTAGATATTTTTAGCTCATATAGGATGAATGAAGGCGAATTCGGGTAAGGTAGGGTTATCAGAGCAGCTGGATTTTCGCCTCGGTCATTCTTATTGTCAAAATGATGTATTTGCTGTAATTCTTATTGCCATTACGCGTAAAATTTCTTAGTGGCATTTTTGTTTTTGATCTTATGCTGTCACCTTATATGAATTCGCCTTGGAATAAGTTGTATTTGTTTATAAAACAACAAAAAATGTATTTTACACCAATGAAACGTTCAAGAAAAAACGTATACATAAAACTGGGCCCGAATCATGGCATCCGTGATCGAATGAAACACAATCCGAATCGAAGTAAATAAAATGACAGCTGTTTGTCTTAAATACGTTTTAAGTTGAAAAAGCGAACTCGCTACCAAATGCCGTAATCTCAAAAAGAAATTTCGAGATCACGGATGCCTTGATTCTACATTAAAATAAGAAGAATTACTCTGTACTACAAAATTGTTTGATTAAAATTAGTTTTGCAATGCTTGAAATTTGCAACCCATTCATTTGGCGGTCTCCCACACAAACGTATTGCAAACGAAAAATATTTCCATAAACATCTGATAGAGATGCAATTTCACTTTTAAATTGGTCATGGTCAGAGTTAAATTTTCATATTTATTTTAGGTGTGTTCGATGACAAAATATGTACATATACACTGCGTTCATTTAAATCTGTTTGCTTTCCTTCTGGAAAATATTGGTAGATTTTTAGCCTTTGCTGGTAAAAATGACATAAAACCAAATACAGCTAAAAAGTTGTTAGATCTACCAATAAAGTGGTAAAGTGCGTGCACTGCTGTAAAACTATCAAAAAGCAAAATTACTCTCAGAGAAAGAGCGAAAACCAAAAAGTAAAGTAAAAACTGGTAAAACTTTCAAATACACCGTGAACGCCATTTTTGGTTTAATTAGCAGTTTTTATGATTTGGCGATCTGCTAAATTATACGCAAATACACAAGCAAATCAACAAAAATACTTAAAAAATTTGATACGAGTAACATTTTTACAGATATATCAATAATACTTTGGATCTCCCTATTGCACACACTTATGCATTTTAGGTAGCTTGTTCTCAGCTACCCATTGCATGTGAACCTACGAAATATTTAATTAACGTTTTCAAAAATCAGTACAAACACTTTGACTTTGAATAAATAAGTACTTTGTTAGCTGCGCGTTAAACGGAAGTACACTTAAGGAATTCTTAGCAAACAACTACGAAAATATGCGCATATGAAATTATATATTAGAGTTAATCCACATATGTTACTGGTAAATATTATGATTTGCAATGTATATTACGTTCTTTAAAGCAGTGTTTCTTAAAAGAAGAGAAGTGAAAACTTTTTTGAGACCTTTCACATGGCCGTTTCGTTGTTATGCGCGGCGAAATACAGTAGTATTATACAGTACACAGTATACAGTACAATTGCTGATAATTAGAGCAACCAAAATATGGTCGACATTTTTTTTTTGTTTTACATACATACAATATAAAAATAAGTAGGTAGAAATTTATATGCACATTAGGGTGGTACATGCTTAGTTCGCAAAAAAAAGTTTATATGGAGCCTTGTCATCCTCTATTTTTGTATGCCTACTATTTCTATCGCGTATTCAAAATTTCAACTCCCTCCCACATAGTCAAACAAGGAATATCTGAATTTTAAGAAAAAAGGCATAAAAATGGGAGTTTAAGTAATAAGAAAAATCGTAAGCAACGCACCGAAAGTAAACAACACAGACTTTAAAATAATATTAATTACAGTTATTTTTTCTCAACTGAAAAAAAGTTCAGTGGAAACAATTTTTTTGTAAAAGGAGTGAAGTATAAATTGCTTTTTTCTACGGCTTTCCCACGGCACCGTGAATTACTTTGTATTCAATTACTATTGTGAATTACTTCATTCTCACGGGTAAATTCTTAATTCGATTCGGCAGTTCTCTGTCTTTGTTGTATGTATGTATATGTTTTTTCTTCGCTACTAAATGAGTTCAAAATGTAAGTTATTGTTAAAGATTTATAAACCCCATATCAACTACGCCGTCGGGAAAGCTGAACAAGTTGCAGCAGGGGTCTCAAGACTAATGCTGGATGTCGGAGGTCCTAAACAAGAACGCAGGAAGTTGCACGTGAGTGTTGTGAAAGCATTCTTGTGTACGGCGCGCCAATCTGGTCTGCCGCGCTAAAGAGAAGAGAAGGCACGTTCAGAACATCTTTCGCGGTGAGGAAAATTTCGGAACCTCTGACCTAGTGGATACGAAGTGGTGTACAAATCCATCAACGCGAACCTGTTTTGTCCCGATAGATTCTCTATACTGTGCGCCACCACAGTGGGGCTTGAAATTCGTGCAACCGAAGCGTAGACGCCGTAGGGGCCGTTCCAACCGCCAAAGTGGTATTCCTGAAACTCTTCTTCTTCGGTGGACGCTATGCTTGAGTCGGAGGAAAACTGGTCCGTTGTTTGCAATTTGGCAAACACAATTTGAACTTAATTGCGTCTGGCGGAACAAGTCGGCAGATTTTTATGGAAAGGCAATAGGCTGCTCCCCCTCCGCGAAGTAATACCTTACGGTAGTCTCACGGTGGGAGGGAAACAGAGAAGGGGTGGGTGTTTTGTGCGGTGAGCCGAAAGGTAAGTCCCACCCTTTTCGGCTTTCAATGCTTTGTGCCACCTTTACAAAAGAAACCACCTGTTACAAACATAGTCAATGCATTTTTTCTCTACCCAATAATTTTAATTTAATAATATTTTAAATAGTGGCACTACGTGTCAACGATTTTCAAGGCAGTCAGACCATTCTTTTCGATCCTAACTCTCTTACACCATGCTCTTTGATAAAACGGCCTCTTCTACTTTTGCAGACGTGTAAATAAGATTTTAAACTATATGGTAAATATAAACATATATCCGTGTCTTTGGTTAAGTCTTATTAGTAATGTAATGGGAAAAGTGCTTCCAAATTAGCAGAGTTCGTACCCTGCAGGAAAAGCTTCTAGTTGTGAACTAGAATTCTACCAGTTTGCTTTTCAGCCCAACTAGTTCACGTTCTATCCTTTTTCAATGTTAGCGACTGGTATTTTTAACATTACTATGTCCTACGAGATGTCAATTGTCAGGCTATGCATCAGCATCTACTAGTAGCATCATACCAGTTGATGAGATAGTCTGCCAATTCATCCCCCATGAAAAGTATTAGTATGCCTTTTTGCTCGCGGCGGTCCAACAGTTGCAATGGCCGACAGAGCAAAGCACTCGCGTGATATGCCTGAGGTACCAGGTTCAAGCCCTGGCGCAGGGAAATTTTTTTTATTTAATTTTTTTTTATATTTATTTTATTTATATTTTTTATTTAGGGTTTTTTTTTGTTATTCTCAAATGTAATAAAAACAATTTTTTTTTTAAATCTATTTTTTTATGGCACAAGTATTTTTTCCCATATATTTGTTTCTTTTATTTGTAATGCAACTAGATTTTTAAGTTTGTTATTTATATTTAAATTGAAATAATTATCTAACTTTAAAAATCTTAACCACCTCCAAGCGGGCTCGAACCTGCGATCCCAGAACCAGAACCAGTAGTCTTCACGTGACGCCACAGCCGACATTTGTAAGAAAAGCAATTAATTGCGTTTTATTTTAGGCTTTGGTAATTCAAAGGCAGATGTCGCTGAACGCTTAAGTTCTTCGAAAATGTCGAACTGGTAGGCACATACTAGTTTATGAACTAGTATTTTTTCTAACTGGTTTGGGCTTTTACTGCAGGGTATAAACTACAGTAGTGAAATTCCTATTTCCATAAAATAACTGGCCTAAAACTATGCGTTGTCGGAAAGGTCACATACTGCCCTTCGAAATATGCAGCGCGTTTACTGACACCCGTAAACTGGTTTGAAACGTGTCGAGATAAAAAATATATGTAAAATTGATAGCTTCATCTAATTAAATATTTGCATTCGGTAGACTATTATTCAATGTCTGTGGCAACGGAAACTCACACGCGCACGCGAACACTTTTCAGCTTGCAGTGGAAATAATTACAAATGCAGTCGTAGCAGACTCGAACCATTGTCAATTTAGCTACAAAATGCAGCAGAAATTCAAATTCCAGAGATACCTATACTTAACCGCACGTATACCAACTTGGTTTCTTTCGCTAAAATAGTTTCAAATGCTGAGATTCGTATTTAACCAATGTTCATTAAGTTAAATAAAAATATGTACATAAAAATACGCATTAGGTAGGCAGGTAGGTTGAATTTTATTGTAAAGGTCAAGTTTCCAAATGCATTGACAGTTACATTTTATGTATACATGTACATATGTAGATATGTTTTTATTGTTGTTATACTGTAAAAGAATGCTAACTTTGTTTCTCATTTTTCAAGTTTGTCTCTTAAGTCTTCTGTCTTTGCTAAATATCGAATGATTGTATTAACTATGCATGCAGTAGGTATGTATGCAAATTAAAAAAAAAAAAACAAATAAGTGATACTTTGTTTACTATCACTAAAAGGGGTGTAAAAGATGAAATCATCGTAAACATATTAAAATGAGGAGCTGCTTGTTTAATGTGTCTTTCCATTATTTTAAGAATTTTATTTCTTACATACATATCAGTATAATATTATAATATTATATTGTTTTACTGAAAACCTTTCAGCAACCAGTATACAGTGAGAAATTTTGAATAAAATGACATACGTACATTTATAATTTTTACGCAATAATAATGAAATAGTTTTATTAAGGCTGGAACTTACATATGTCCAGGCTAGGAACTTTTTACTGGCCGCCCACTGGCGGAACAGATATATTATACAGAAATTATTTAACTTCTGTGTGAATTCGATGTCTTATAATAAAAAAGAATCACGAATACAAAGCAAAACCTACAAAAATATATTGCTTTATTATAAAAAAAAATCCGTAATTCCTTTGTCATGGGTGGGACACGTATGAATTTTTATTTGAAAAGGAGTTATTCGTGTGGTCCTTTTCAAAGATTAGTTTTAAATAATATAAGAAGCACACAAAGTAGAAGTTCAATTCACCACCTTTTTATCTTAGGATAGTTATATTAAAACTCACGAAATACTGCAGCACTCAAGATTTTTTTCAGAGCACAATGGTTACACCCATACTAATGATTAAACATCTGTGAGAGCATGAATTATTAGCAACCGCATGCAATTTTTGAAAGCACTTCTGCGCGGTGCATCCGATTGCAATGAAATTTTGGGTGAAATGCTCCGAGTATGTCTTAGTTATTTACAAGTTTGTTTGGACTAGCTAATGGTTGTTGGAGTCAAAATATTTTTAAATAATCGAGGTTAAGTTCCGATGTGGCTCATATTTTAAAATATTACCTAGGATAATTTTAGATAATATTTGAAAGAATAATAAAGAAAATAAATTAAAAAAAAAAATACAAAATAAATGAAAACAAGTAAAAAAAAGTCTAATACCATGTTCTGACCGACATCGAAAACATGTTTTCGTTGCTAAAACTGGTTTTCGACCTAAAACTTGTGTTTTCGTCCATGCAAAATCTGTCAAACGGAAACCAGTTGACCACTTTAAAACTTTCGATTATTTATCGAAGTGGAAGCCATATTTTATCATCTTTAATATACCAGTTTGAGTTTATTGTTAATTGGCTGGCAAAATAAAATAAGAATAAAAGGAAAAGGTTGTTAATGAGAAGAAAATGAAATAAAAGTATTTTTGTTTTTTTTTTCTTTTGTAGCAAAACTGTAAACAAAGGATGTAAGAAAAGTCAACGAAAACACCAACAGCTGGTGTGAATAGCCTTCAGCCCACAATCCCAAAACTCCTTTTCAAAGTGTTTTCGTTGTCGGTCAGAACATGGTATATGTTCGGGTGGAGTCGAGCATTAAATACCCGGCGCAAGTATTAAATGTAGTTTTTCACGTTTCAAACATCTTCGATAGAACGTTAAGATAGACATAATGAGAAACTTATATAGTTATATGTGGGCGGTATCACGCCCATTTTCCAAAATTCCATAATAGTGTTACTTCTTTTCAAGGGATTGTTGTTATAAAGTATCAATTTTGAGTAAATTAGCGTCCTTAAATTTCGAAATACCGAAGTTTCAAGCATTTCTGAAATTTATAGTTATATAAAAAGAAGACGTAAGTTTAGCACGATTTCAATAATTTTCAATGTTTTGCTTTTATGTGGCAAGCACAATAACCATACCGAGTTTGGTACAAATTGATCGTTCTAGCGAATAAGTAAACAGAACAATGTATTCCGAGCGTTTGGAATGAATAAACATGCCTATAATTCAGACGCTAAAGTTACACATTTCGATGTATTTAAAACATATTTAGGGTATTCACAAGTTGTCGTAAGCGTCGTAATATCTTAAAGTCATAGAATTTTTCAATGCAAAATACTGGGAAATCGCTTTTAGAAGATTTGTGACTACGACGGAATGTTTTTAAACTGTTAGAAAACATATAATCGACTCTTATTATAACCTGCAAATCCCCAAAACCTATTCAACCATTATTTTACGTAGAAAAATTTTACGACATTAATACCCGTACATTACGACGCACACTGAGGCCGCCCCATATAAACGGGTGCTCAAAATTCTGAAACCTTTTTTTTTAAATTGAACTCGCTTGAACAACTTTTTAAGAGTAAATTTTTGACGTCTTAACCCATTATTGATCATGCATTAACCCATTGGTGACCCAGTTTTTGGTAATTTCTTATGTTAAGTTAATTTGATTTTATTATTATGCAAATTATGAATAATTTAACCCATTTACTCTTTGATTTAACGCATATTTAAACCCATTACAGGTCTATTCTGCTCTGGTAAAAAAACTTTTTTGTAACCGGTAAATAAGGTTCCTGCCAATTTTTAAACCCTTTTCCCATTAGTGTACTCTTGTAACCGGTAAATTTTGTTACCATCTCATAAGCTGGTAACAAAGTATTGCCCCGTGAAATATGCAATGCCAGAATTTTCACAATTCTTCATAGCTGAATTGCTGAATGTTTTAACTGCATTACCAACGCACCTAGAATCGCGATGACAAGAACTGGTAACATTTTTTGGTAATAACATTTTCCGATTACAAAATCTTCGGTAACGTGCAGAATAGACCTGTTAGTGGCCAATTTTTTTGTAGAGTCTTTCCCCATCTAATTTTTTTTTTAAATAGGCAAGTTTAGGTTACAATATAATCAGGATAGCTTTATCAACGAATTCGCAATACTTAGAACTAAGTTAAAAGCGATAAAATGTAATAACAGTAACAATGTGTGTATTTGTTGTAATCACTAAGGAAGAGCATGAAACGGGTGAAGTTATTTAGATCAGTTAGATAGTGAAAGTTAGGAAATATATAAAAAAATTGCGTTTCAATGTAAAACATAATGGGATGTGTGCATGGTCAAAACAAAGTTGAAAGTAAAAATAATACAGCTCTCTGACAACACTTTTTAAGAAAACTTTGTTAAAAAAGTCGAAATTATTTTTAGTTTCGTCTTTGATTCGACTATGAATATGCCCCATTATATTTTAAATGTAAAGAGATTTACAAATTAAGCATAAAAAGCATCGAAAAGCAAGTAATGTATTAAATCCTATCATTGAATATACCGAATTTAAATGTATACGTGTACAGGCTGGAAAGATTTATATTTATTTAGCTCTTTGCTACATCCCTCCTGATTCTGCCGTATCAGTATATATGCAGCTAGTTTCTTTACTTGAGACCGTAAATGCAATGCTTACGGCATCCGATTCTATGATTGTTTTGGGCGATTTAAATCTGCCACACATTTCATGGAACATCATTGACACCGATGTTGTACCAGGTTCGTCTAGAGATAGTTACAATGTATTTCTGGAGGAAATGGCTGAACTTTGCCTTAAACAAATAAATATATGTCAAAATAAGTTTGGAAAGGTCTTGGATCTTGTTTACGTTGATGATGTTCCGAAGGCCTCTATTAATCGGTGTGATCCCCTAGTTTTGCCAGAGGATGCGTACCATCCCGCTTTTGAGTTAAGCTACGAAATAATAAATGAAATACATAATAATAAGTCGTATAGTTCAAGAACTAGATATGTTTTTGCGAAAGCAAATTTCAGGAAAATTAACAAAGAACTTTCAAAGTTATCTTGGCCAATATATAGAGATGACGTGGAGCGCAGCGTTGAGCACTTAAATGATACTGTTTTCAATTTGTTTCGAAAGTATGTGCCAAAACGTAATATTGTTCATGAAGAACCAATACAATTATGGTTCACCAAAGAGCTTAAAAAATTGAAAAATAAAAAGTCACATTCTTTTAAACTGTATAAAAGAACGGGCTTACACAGTGATTACGTAAAGTACTCAGTTTTGCGACATAGCTACTTTTCATTAAATAAGAAATGTTATAATTCATATTTATGTAAAATTAAGAAGAATTTAATTAACAATCCTAAATCTTTTTATGGTTTCGTAAATTCAAAGCGTAAAGTACATGGTTTTCCGTCTGCTATGCATTATCGCAACACTGTGTCTAGCGACAGCCAACTCATTGCCAACATGTTTGCCCAGTTCTTTAGGTCCAATTATTCTGTAGACTTCCCTATACTCTCTATACAACTCTGCTTATATTCCAGTAATATCTTCCGATGAAGTTTTAAACTATTTAAAAACCTTAAAAGCGTCATTTAGGCCTGGACCTGATCATATTCCGACCTGTTTCCTTAAATACTCCGCTGAGAATATCTGCGAGCCTTTAACAACTCTATTCAATTTGTCACTTAAACATAGCGTTTTTCCGTCAGCCTGGAAGGAGTCTTTCATAATACCACTTCACAAAAACGGCAGCAGGTCCTCTATAGAAAACTATCGAGGCATAGCGAAGCTCTCCGCTATCCCCAAATTATTCGAAGCAATTATTGTTAATCAGCTGACATATTTTATATCTTCTGCAATTTCACAATCCCAACACGGGTTTTCTAAAGGAAAATCTACTATCACTAATTTATTGGAGTTTACAACTCATGTCTCAAACGGTTTTAGAGA
The DNA here is from genome assembly GCF_013731165.1 of Rhagoletis pomonella. Taxonomy (NCBI): domain Eukaryota; kingdom Metazoa; phylum Arthropoda; class Insecta; order Diptera; family Tephritidae; genus Rhagoletis; species Rhagoletis pomonella. The sequence continues at coordinate 113,690,899 of NW_023458556.1, read as the reverse complement.
AAATGCTCATACCGACGTAATATACACCCATTTCAGTAAAGCTTTTGACAAAGTATGTCACTCGTTACTCATCCGCAAACTTGACCTAATCAGCTTTCGGCCCAGTCTTCTTCAATGGATCTCATCTTAGCTCTCTGATAGAACACAAAGAGTTATTGTTAATAATTGTTCTTCCAACATCATTAAAGTTTCTTCAGGAGTTCCTCAGGGAAGCCACCTTGGCCCGATTCTGTTCCTAATATTCATTAATGATATTTCTTCTATAATAAAACATTCAAAAATTTTAATGTATTCCGATGATGTGAAACTTTAAAACAATGTCCTCTATCGAATAAAGGTCTTTGTTACAAGCGGATCTCAGCAACGTGGTTAGTTGGTGTAATGCAAACTATATGCCACTCAACCTTCAAAAATGTAAAGTTATGTGTTTCTCTCGGAGTGCTGTTCAACCAGCTGTTTATTCAATTTCAAATTATAATCTGGAGCAGGTCTCCAATTTTGTCGCTCTTGGTATCACAATGGATTCCAAACTCATTTCAACCATCATATTAATGTTACAGCCAATAAAGCCAAAGGCGTTTTTGCATTTGTAAAGCGATGGTCAAAAGAGTTCAAAGATCCTTATGTTACAAAAGCTCTTTTTACCACTTTAGTTAGACCTATACTAGAATACGGATCTATTGTTTGGAATCCCCGCTACCAAGTTCATTCAGAGAGGATTGAATCAATTCAAAAACAATTTTTGCTTTTTGCGTTGCGTGACTTTAACTGGGATTCGGATTACAATCTCCCCCTTACACAAGTCGTCTAAAGCTCATAAATTTGCCTACACTCGCAAGTCGTAGAGAAATGCTAGGTATAATATTTATCGTAAAATTAATGACAGGCTTGATTAATAGCCCGGCCCTCCTGGTTGAGGTAAATTTTAATGTTCCTTCTCGAGTGTCAAGACACTTTCGACCTCTATTTTTAAAGCCATGCAAAACTAATTTTGAACTAAACGAATCATTCCGTGGTTTATGTAAAGATTTTAACTGTCATTCCAGCACGTTTGACGTATCGGACTCGATTTTTACTATAAAGAAAACTATTATTTCCACTCTCAATAATTGAAATACTATCTTTAGCATATCCAATCAGCTGATGAATTTGATTCTGTAGCTGAATAGTTTTAGATCTCGACACTTAACAAACTCCTATTTCCACTACTCGGCACCAAAAGCTAAAAAAAAAAAACAAAAAAGGTTCCGTACGTCATGCGGACTGCCCCTCGTGTCGGTTGGGCGGGAATGGAGGGTAAAAAGTCGTTGGGATTAATTAATTAAGATGCTTTCCATTTCCAGACAACCGGTCAGGTACGAGCATGATTTTTAATTTCGACCAAACTCAAATACATTGTTTGTTGGTCCAAATAATGAGACACGTATTTTTTCTTTTGGCTCGGAAAAATTTTTTGGCCGAATTAAACGCGATTTTGTTTTTCAGGCAAAAATCGATTATTCGAATTGAGAGTGAGAATTTTTTTTTAAATGCCCATAACTTTGTCAAAATTTAATAGATTCCAACAATGTTTTTACTCAAATGTCAGTAATTCTTGTCACTTTAAGATAGAATGATATAATTATTGATTTTCATTATTTAAAATTTTTTATTTAACAATAAACAAAAAGTGCAAATTTTTTTTTTTTAATTTAATTTCTCAAAAAGTGTATTTTTTTTCTCTCAAACTTTTTTACCGGGAAAGAGACACTTTGAACTACAATCAATCCAAATCTCTAATAGCGGAGATTTTTTTTCTGAGTTATGATTTTTTATAGAAAATATACGTTTTTGTGGTACATACTACAATATTCTTATATTGTTTAACTAAATGGAACATATGTATGTAATATATCAGCAAAAAGTAGAGCCGTGATCAGTTTTTGTGTATCAAATAGATATTAGAACACACTTTCCACCATACAGTTTCGATTATAAAAAGCGGGAAAATGTGATTTTGTATTTCGAAAATGTATGGTGGAAAGTGTGTTCCAATATCTATTTGATGCACAAAAAATGATCACGGCTGTACTTTTTGCTGATATATTGCATACATATGTTCCATTTAGTTAAACAATATACTAACTAAAAATCAACTAAAAATCTTGCTCGTACCTGACCGGTTGTCTGGAAATGGAAAGTATCTTAATTAATTAAATTAAAAACATTAATTAATAAAAAAATCTGCTATATTTTTATTAAAAAAAATAATTAAAATAAAATAAATATAAAATAAATATTCAAAACTTTTTAATATGTGGGTGTCGTATAGCTATTATTAGCACTATTAAAAGGATTTTAAGTATACAGTTTTGTAACGTATTTAATTGTACTACACTAAAATGCAAGTTTGAAATAGCTAGGACTTACGTTTTCAACGGTATGTCCTAGCTACTTCAATCTGGCACTTTAATGGGCTACAAAAATCCGTACTATTTTTTAAATATATAATTAAAAACATCGATATGTTTACGAAATTTTAAACTTAGATTTATTCGGTTTTTGTTAAGGAATAAGCTATAATTTTATTAAAAAAGATATAATTAAAATTAAATAACGGTAAAAAAATAGTCAAAACTTGTCAATATGTGGGTTTCTTATAGTTATGATAAGCACTATATAATGAAAACTGTGACACTTATTCCTCACAGTCGGAATCTAATACCCAAATTCTACTAAGTAACCCCATTGCTTCAGCAAAGAAAGATCTCCGGTGTGTGACCAATAGCAACAAGCGCGAGCAAGTAATCACAGGTTCTTATGAAACTAACAATCTATTAACAACGTCATATAAATTGTCAGCGCGACTCGTTTTCCTACTATAGGTCTCTCTAAAGTTTTTAAAGTCTTTGTTCGGACTATGTAAATCCGCTTCTCACTAAAGATTTTAAGGTCCTTGTTGGAAATGATTCCGGTCTTTATTCCTTGAGCAACCTTAAAATAATAAGCAGTTTAAGTTCGGAATGAAACAGAATCAAACTTAACCAGAAGTATATGTTTTGTGTTTAATTAAAATCAAAGTGAAAATTTTAAAACCAATTTATTTAAAAATGCGCAAAGTACTTTAGGTTTTGAACTCGGATTCTTAATACGGAAGGAACATACTTTATTGTAATTCTATCAAATCTAAAAGCGCTTCGCGCATTAAAAAAAAAATTATTTTCAAAATTACACTTGCAAAAAAGAGGTTAGTTTAATTTGTTTTTAAACATAATTTTTTTAAAACACATAATTCCAAAAAAAATACACCAAAAAAATTAATAAACTTCATATTAAGTAATGGAAGTAACAAAATAACGACATATAATACCGCTTTCTTACAGTAACAATTTGAATTGCACATTTGAATTCATCAGTTTTGGAAGAAAATATTGTTCAAACTTGTCAAGTTTGGACCTGCATATCTCACAGCCGAAAAACGAAAGCTGAAAACTTACCCCCAAATGTAGAATTTAATGGGGAATAAACCTGAGTTTTTAGTTTTCCAAAAAAAAGGATTCTTTAATCATTTAGTTTTGAGCACGCTTGGCCCCAGTGTGCGACGCTTACAACATCTTGGGAATATCCTAATTGTTGGTTGTCTAAAATCCTCGACAGAAGCCTCCGCGAGGGTGTCGACTGGTCATGGATAACACAAAGTGAGCCTGTGCGATGTCAGGACGGTATCCAGCTAATATAAGGGATCAGTGCTGTGTGCTTAATCTGATCTTTTATCCTGGTTCTGAGGTATATTTACAGAAGCCGGATGAAGGTGTCACGCGTTTCCGTGCTGAAGATCGCCCAGGCTGGGGGCCCCTAAGTAGCCCAGTCGCTCACGGAGCCTTTTCGACACCGCGCCGCCGAACATTAGCTACAATGACGGCCCGAATGAGATGGATCTTGCAGTGTTTGGCATTGGTGGGTGTCACCGCAGTTTTCCTTTTCTTGCAATGTTCGCCAGCAGATGTCGATGTCCGTGCATCCACCAACGTTTCACTGGCTTCTAGGGTAACCTCCGTAGACCTGGGCCGCTTAACCAATGCAGCGACAGGAGGAGTTCGGTCAGCCACAGAAGAGGGTTTCCCCTCCTTGCTTTTCGCTCTCCGATACTTCCTCCTTCTCCTCCTCTGCTAGGCTAGGACCACCTCCGTCATTGGAGGGTTGTTGGCAGCGGGCTGCTTCTCGACCCACATCCCCTGCATGAGATCGGTCCCCTTCCGACTCTGAAGAAGAGAGGATTGGCATTACCTCCCCAATCTCCTCCAAAATGCGTCCTGGTCTATGACGCTGAGGACTTTGACAATTGTTAGGGCCTCCAGAATCCGAGCCCTGCCGCAATTGTGGATGATTTACCACAGATGCTACTAAAGTAGTTTAAAGAGTTAACTAAATACAAGTTGTTAATGAATTTGAAGATGTGCGTTTATCAAAACTTGTTAAATTTTCTCTGACATCTTAATAGCATGGACACAAGTGCAAACGACTTCGGTCTTCTTTCTTAGGTGTTATTTCAATTGTCTTTTTTAGCATATCTAACTATGTACATTTTCTAAAGTTTTTTAATATATTTTGCATAATTTTTTAATATATTTCGCATATATTTTCAATTCAATTTGCATAAGAATCCGAGCTCTACTCATCACATTGGAGGAGGAGTCGTTCGACGTGGCGCTGGTCTAGGAGCCATGGCTCTCGTCGGGAGGAAGGGTTTCTGGGCTGAATGCGCCCAGACTTGCACCATTCGAGCTGTGAGGGTAGGGTCAGAACAGAAATCTTGGTAAGAAATAACCTGTACTCATACACTTTTCTAATTACTGTACTGAGGATTTGGTGGTTGTGGCCATAGAGATACGGAGAGGAGTTGTAATCCTGGTGTCCTGGGGACATCGCCCCCCTAATGAACGAGGTGAGTCCTTACTCGGTTACATTATTCACAGTAACTTAAGCGGACCTGATAGTTGGCTCTCAAAGGGCCAAAAACTTCTGGGTTCAAATTAAAGGCCTTGAATAAACTAAAACGCACTTGTTGCTCGAGGGATATAAAATTGTGTGATCGATGCACAACTGCATGTAAATAAAAAAAAAATCCAATAAATATTGCATTTTTTAAATTAAGGTGTTAAAATTTTTTTTTCGGATTTTGAACAGTGGAATCATGTCTCAAAATCTATAATATTATTTTTATAAAAAATAAAAACAATTTTTTTGAAATAAATCCGGTGTATTTTGCATGTTTTTTCGAAGAACACTATTTTTGAAAAAATTTTCTAAGCTCAAGGAGTAATTGTGGCTCAATGGCAATCCGTAAAAGGCAATTACATTAGCTTTAGAAACCATTTCGTTTCATATGAAAATATTGCTTTTGTCGATAGCGCCATGATTAATTCGCATGGAGTGTTCAAAAATCACACTGTGCATTTAAAAATAATATACTGTACAGCACTTGGCTGGGTATTGGACCAAACCAACTTTTTTTAAGAGATTGGGTCATAATTAAAAAAAATGATTTCTTCGTTTTTCGAAGTTAGCCTCCGAAATCGAGATATGGGCCTTCGAAGTTCGAAATTGAACCTTTGGTAAAAAAATATTTTTAATTATTATATGTAAACAACTAAAAAGAAAAAAATATGCGCGTTGTCCACCTTTTGCTCTTATTTAAACGGTATAAAACGTTTTTTGTTCAAGCTAATATTATAATATAGGTGCTATAAGGGGTCAAGTGTCAGATCTTCGAAAAATCAAAAAAATTATATTTAAAAATATTTAGAACTGATTTTTAATTTTAATAAGGGGCCTGTAATATAAGTTTGCACAAAAAAGTTGTATACCGTTTAAATAAGAGCAAAAGGCGGACTACGTCTATACTTTTACGTTTTTAGTTATTTACATACAATACTTAAAAAGAACTCTTTACCAAAGGTCCTATTTCGAACTTCGAATCTACCTCTATTTCGGAGGCTAACTTCGAAAAAACGGAGAAATTGCTTTTTTACTTTTGACTCAATTCTGCAAAAAATTATGCGACTTATCTCTAAAGAGAGTATTCCGAGATTACTTTCAATCGGGTACAATTGGGCATTAATTAGTCGCAACTAGTCTCATACGGGTATTATTGGAGATCAATTAGTCTCGACTCATCCCTTACGGGTATAATGGGAGATCAATTGATCCCCGACTCATCTCTAACGGCTACTATTAACGATTTAATGATATGTACACACTTATTCCACGAAATTTCATGTGCGGCGTTAGCACATAGAGAGAGTATTCGCTTAACAAAACTGAGAACCCCGGCTCGAATTGCAGCTGGCGCAAATTTTTTATTTTTAGTTTTTAAAAGTGACTAGTCGCTTTTTATACCCGTTCGAGTATAAAGTTGACCAATTAGTCTCCTAATAGGACATGCTCGAACAAAAGCGAACAGTTCATTCCATATAAGGAGGTCAGAAGTGGTATTTGTCGCATGTTCCTTTGAGTTTTCTCCCGGAGTCATTCCGGATTAGTCGCATTTTTTGTAGAGAATCTCTTGAAAATATTGGTTTGGTCCAATACCCAGAAAAACAGTCGATTTTGCCGTATAGTGTAATAAAATAAAACGCCTATCAAACTTGAGCGTACAAAATTTTTGATTCTTATTCCCCTCCCCCAAAATCGGGCTCGCGATCCGCCACTGGTTCCGGGGCACACCGAGGACGCGGGCAATGAAGAGGCCGACAGGCTGGCCAAAGAGGGTGCTTTGTCGGAAACCATGCCGATAGAAAAAGTGCCGATTTCCCTACAGCATTCGTAAGAGTACAAAAATCCAATCCAACAAGTTAGGTAAAAATTGTAGTAATAACTTACAAAACATCTACAAAGCAACATGTCTATGCCATAGCTTCCACACCATGATATTTAGGATTGCTAGTTCAACATGTGTATTAAAGTCCAGCGCAAGTGTATTTGCCGCATTTCGTTCAATAAGTACTCCTTGCATTGTACTCTACTCCCAACACATTGCTACTCTTTTTCCGCATACATGCACTACTTGGCGTTGAGAGAGTAAATACTTGACGTACTTGCTATTACTCCATCAAAGTAGGTACTCTACTTTCTCTCATCGCGTACGAGAGATATTTGCTGCTGCCAAAAAGGAGTAGCAAATCTACTCTCTGTATACTTGTAGTACTGGAAGTACTTGCGTATTAAATTTCAATTCTGGTTGTTAGCCTACTAGTTGATCACAGTGAAATTGAAGGAGTAAAAATATAATATGGAAATTGACGATGTAAGGAAATGTTTACGGCCTTATATATAAAAAAATAACGTAGATTTAGTCAGTTGTTTAATGTGACATTTTCATAAAACTTTTGTATGTTTTCTTAGAAAATACTCAAGTACTACCAGTAGAGTACTCTACTGTCAAATACCTTTTACTCGCAGTAGTTGCGGAAGGCAAAGTAAATACTTTACGCGTCTTGCTATTGATCGGTAGTTTACATACGCTTGCAGAAACTGGTTTATGCTTACTCACACTTGACCCGAACGATAAGAGTAAGGGAGGGAAAGTATTTGCGCGGCGATCGGATGTCTTGTTAGGCCGTTTAAATGGAATTGCGCAGGAGTTACATAACATACATATTGGTACAGCTTTCCAGCTCAGCGCATCGGCAAGCATGGCAAATGCAACGACCTTTGTGGGTGGCACGTTTTCATGCGCAACATCAAAACGCCAACACTGCTACAGGCGTTCGCTAACCAGCACACTTGCTAACATATTATCCAACTATACATGCTCGCGTGAGTAACTAAGTATTTTCTAAATAATTGTATACTATATATACATGTGCGAATATTCCCATCGATTCTACTTAACGTTTAAAGCGCTATTTGTACGGCCGCTTTGACAATTTGTTTTGTATTTAGCCGGTAATTTGCCAATATGCTTGTATTTACTAATACTTACACGTATTCATGTGGATATAGGTATATACCCAGTAGAAATCGGTTGTATGCATTCATGAAGAATGCTTGCTATATGAGTGAATTAGTGTGAACAATTCAAGCGTAGTCACGAATTTCCACGAATAAATTCAAATTCTAGCGAATTGCAAGCGAATGTACGTACGTTGTCGTTGTTTTGAGTACATTTCTTGATAAATTTGAAGTAAAATTTTTGTAATATTTTCAGTCTTGTACAACAATTTTAGTGAACAGACTTGTTGTGCGATACTATTTTCAGCACAAACGGGCTTTTACAAGATATGCATTTGCATATGTAAGTGCTACTTTTTTGTATGTCCCCGTATATTACAAGTAATTTTTAACAAAAAAAAACCGACTTAAAAAAAATATATATATATCTATATATTTCATGATCCAATAATCGGATCTAAACCAAATTAGTATGGGACCACCTCTGAGACACTACCTTTCCGTTGCAAAAAGAATTATTGATTGAATTATCGGTTGACGTGGTGCAAAGTTATGCGGTAACATACATCAAAAAAAATAAAAATAATAATAATAAATATTCCGACGAAGTCGGTTAAAAATGTATCAGAGAAGTAGCATTTACATATGGGGATAAATACATATCTTGTAAGAATGCTTTAATACTGTTCCATTAATGCATTTTTGTATGTTTGAAACATTAATACAGCCATATGCATACAGCAGTAGTACAAGTGCATGGTTAGAGTACGCATACGCTCTGAGAAACCACGCGTGTTAAATGGAAATGAAGGTTCATTTATACTGGCATGTATACACAGCAGCAAGCTCATGCCACCAACAGCAATGTCGTATGCATAAAATTTCTACTGGGTATAAATGTTCATATTTGTAAGTTACCGCTTGCTTCTTCACTTACCTAATGGCAACCTTGAATTTCGTCGTTGATTCCGTTTTTGGTGTTGACACTTGCTATGCATTTTACAACATATTTGAAACATCGTATGCATATTAAAAAGCTTGACTTCTGTACCAGCGATCACAAAAAATTTAGGACATTCATAGCAAGGCAAGTGTGGATGATATTTTGTGCAGCGAGTTTGTTGCTTAAGTCTTTGGTGTGCTGACGTAAAGGCTGGTTTTCACTATGTCAAATTCAGTGGCATTTGTCGTCAAATAAGTGAAAACACATTGTACACAGGATAGGTCTTTAGTCGTGTACATGCGCTGCGAAATCGGTTATCTGTCAGTTTTTGGCCCATAATATCATCGGTAAAGGTATGGATAAAGGAGATAAAGTTGTGTCAAAATATGTCGCCAAATTTTGGCGTCATAATGATATAGTGAAAACCAGTCTTAAGAATTAATAATGCTCAAATATACATGCATATGTACATACCAGTGTATTGTATTCACTGGGCTTGGTTCGAAACAAGCAAGTAAATGCTTGGCTTGCTTGTTGGATTTCAACTCATACTCGTTCTTTATTTACTTCAAACATATCCAAGTGTATGTCCAACGGGATATGGATAATCGAAACAACAACACACTAACACATAACAATACCCTTTGGTTGTAACAAGCTGATTCCAGGTTCGCAATATGTACGTACATATGTTTTTACAAGTGATGCTGCTTTATTCAAAATTTATTTCAAGTAGCTTGTATTTTATTCAAGTAGTTTGAAAACGTAAATGGATCGGCTTGTGCAGTATAGCGCTCGATATGAGATATATGTATGCATGTACATTTGTACTTGCTTTCAGTTTTAATCTAGTAATAACACTTCAATATGCAGTCTTGGGTATATATTCAAGTCCGCTCCAGGAGAATAAGTTCAATAAGTTCTGGTTGAGGTATCACTAAAAATAAAAAGTAATGCTTTTTAGTGCATTTATAAGATACGTACTAAATAACAGCCTATTTATCCTGTTTATATAACTGACTCAACCTTGACTTGTTTATTAAATAATATGTAACTAAAGGCGCTGGCCCAATGCAGGCTTGCTTTGCTTGGAACGCTGTCAAAGCTACCAGCTGTGTAGTTAAAAAAAATTAAGGTCTGTTCCCTTACGCTAAGAATAATTTTCCCACAATTTTTTCAGAAAATTAAAAAAAAGGAATGATAATAATTATACATATATACATAAATATATGGGAAAATCTTTTGAGACAGGGACATTTTGCATACTGGCATATTGTTGCCGACACAAGGAAGCTGCACTACCAAGTGCGGTTTCTATACCTTCGTTAATAATACTTATATGTGTAAATATCAATAAATAGTTATTAAAAACAAAACTAACGGTTTAAATTACCAGCTTACTTACTAAAATCGAGAAAATCAGGAAATTTCTAGTGCAACTCCCATAAAATCTATATTTTATTAAGGTATAACTTCTTGAGCGGTCAGACCTAAAGCTCGGCGTTTTCAGACATTTATTTGTAGGTTCTGAGGAATAAAATGGCAGGTATTAAACGAATGTGACAGTTACCAAACGCGATAAAAATGTCTGCTTACAACTGTAACTAAATTTCGCGTATTTTATAAAAAAAAGTGAACTTTCTTGTGGTAGTCCTTGAGCGGTACTTATTTTACATTTATGGGTATAAAATATACTTCTTCAATTTTTCAAAAGAAGAATCCTAGGTTAAAGGAGAATGTGCTACTTATCATTGCTGAAAAATCTTCTTGAGAAAACGCGTGATCAGCGCGTAATTTTTTACTAAATATTGCTTTTTCGGTGAGCACAACCAATAAAGGGCAAAAAAATTCATAAGCCCTGGTGTAATATTTTGTGTTTGTGTATTTGGGTCTGTGTAAAAAATGCTCACCTCTAAAAATTATTTTAATGATCAGTACTGGATAATCCTTACTTATATAAATGCGCAAGGTTTGTTTGTTACGCTTCCACGCTTTAACTACCCGACCGATCTTAATGAAGTTTCGCAAATTGGTGTCATTTAGCCCAACTTAAAAGATAGGGCAGCTCTTATCCCGGTTAGATATAGAGGCGTGGCACCTCCCATACAAATGGAATTTTTCATACTGCGTACCTCTGGAAGTATTTGTGGTAGAGTACTGGAACTTGGTATGGAGATATATGAAATCAATACTATACTCATGGAAAAAATGTGGGTTCTTGGAAAAGGGCCCGTGGCACCTGCCATACAGACTGATTTTTTTTATACTACCACCTGTTAAAGAATTAATTTTAATTCAAAGTATTTTATAAGTTAAATGAATTATTACAAAATGGATGTCGATCGAGTCGTTATATCTCAGAAATGGTGACTCTTAGAAAAAAAAAAAAGGTTCATAAGGGATTTTAAAGACAATTGCATAGTCTACACTTTTATCTTACCTATTTATATGATAAACCTTACGGTTTAGCTGAAAAATTGTAAACATCAATTTATGTGACCTTTGACCTTGAATAATCTTTTCTACAGTTCTGGGATCGATACGGACTTTTCACATTTCATTTATAATGACGTTCGTAACATTCGTACCATTTTTCAGTTTATGCGAGTTACTGCAACCTTGGGAAATCTAACTTGACCGGCTAATAGAAAAAAATTTTGAAAAAATGGTTTAAATAGAGTAGCAATAAAAAAATATTAGTTACCTGGGTTATAATCATCGTATATACTTACAAGTAAGAAATCCTATGCCCCTTTTTGTATATTCTCTTTCTAACAGCGGACGTGCCTGCCATACTGAAAAGCATGATGGCAGCAGTGTTTGACAGGCACGATGCGAATGGCAATGGAAGGTAAGAAATGGAAGATGGATGACATGAGAATGAAAGAATTGTGAAATAGCAGAATGTCGAACCAAAACGAATTTCAAAAATCTGACAATGCGAATGACGTCAAAATGAAAGAAATGCAAAATAGCGAAATGTCGAAACAGAAAAAATTTATGACAGGCACGTGTTCAAGGGTTTCGTGCAACAAAAAGAGTTGTTGTGTTGCGCCATTTAATATTAAAAAAATTTTTAAAGTGGTTAAATGCAATAACATTACAGTAACATTAAGAAAAATAGATTTGTTTACTTTTTAAGAATTTTGGTATAACATTTAACTTAAAAAAATAGATTTGTTTATTTTTTAAGAATTTTGGTATGACATTTAACTTAACTTTTTGTGCACCCATCTCTTTTTCTGTTTTTTATTCCGTATGCCGCTCTGGAAAGAAATATATTTTAATTTATTATGGCGCTTTCCATACTTGTAAGCCTATACAATGGTTATAATATGGTGGGGTGCAATAAGGCCATACGCAATAAATCCATATGGCAATAAAGCCATATTTTTAGGCAATAAAGCCATATGGCTTTATTTCCAATCAGAAAGAGAAATAAAGCCATACAAAAAATTTTGCAAATGAGAAATAAAGCCATATTCTGAAATGACACTCTCAAGGCGAATTAATAAGGCGGTGTTACCGGCGAATCTGAATTTTTCGCCGTAGAGAACATTACGTCCAAATGATGTATTTGTTGTAATTCATTATTAAATTCGCCTGGACACCCTCTTGAAATTGATACTGAATTATTTAGATTGATAAAAATTATTACTAATAAAATATTTCCGGATTTATTGGATATTGGAAAATAAATATATGTACTTAGGTAAGTTTTAATTTTGCGAGTGCATAACCTGGCTGGCTCCACGCACCGTGCGTAACGGCGGAGCGCGGCGCGGCTGGACGCGAAGGAGAGTAATTGCGTGTTTAAGGTGACGTTGTAGTGCAACTCGGTTTAGTAGTTTTGTTGCGAACTTTTTCCATTGTTTAAATAAAAGAAATATAAAAATTTGAAAGCGAAATAAAGCCATATGGCTTAATTACCAATTGTAATTGGTCAATTGGGCTGACAATTGATCATATATGAAAAAAAATTGTGCTACTATGTTGAAAAAATAATAATTTTTTATTGAAAAGTCCCCGTCTCAAAAGATTTTCCCATATATACATTTATTAAAAACAAAAAAAAAACAAATTTTTCAAGAGACGACTGACCAGTAGTTTGACATCATAAATATCGCTAGCTTTGTGTGAAAATTTGCTTAATCCACATTTTGTGAAACCTCATATTTTGATAAAGGAAGCAAGAGAAATTAACGTACTGGTTTTATATATATTTTTAAGTCCAAAAGTGGCCCCGAAAATCCGTCAAGGCCAAAATAATACGAAATCTTTTAATAAAGATCGAATTCTGCTGATTCGTATAGAGTTTTGCTTTCCTTTAAACACGCAAAATGTTGTATTCAAAGTTCTCGTAAAATTTCTAAAAATGGACTTAGCAACTTTTCTGCCAGCGGACTATGGGAAATTTGAACCTATTTTGTGGCCAAAAATCAATTTCTTGACTTGCTTGAAATTAATTTTCTTTGTCTTATCTTACAGAGAATACTAATACTTCAGAGTAAAAAACTGTATACACGGTTTTTCGACAAATTGACTTACCGTTGATTAGATAACCCACTAACAGATAGTTTCGAAATTTTCTGTAAACGAAAAGTGTGTAGCTTGACTTTGTGCCACTTTCAAATGCGTGTATCTCGTAATCTATTTGCTGCTTTTCAAAAGTGAAAAGTGGAAAGAAAGAGTGATGGTTAATAGAATATTTACCAATTAAAACTTGTATTATAGTTTAAAGGTTGTGCCAAAGAAACGTCCTCATTTAAGTGACTTTAAAGTGAAATTTTATTTAGTGTTTTAAAAAAAGTTTTAAAAACGTTTAAAAAAACGCATCATAAATCGGTAGAATCGTCCCTGATCTCTTATTTCCCCATAATCTAATACTGCGATTTTGTGCGATATTAAAGAAATTATAATTTTTCTTAGGTAACTACTAGGTACAAAATCATGAGTTTTATGATATAATTCACGGTGTTATAATTTAAAAGTGGGGAAAAAACCTGTCAGATAACAAAGAAAAAGTTTTAAACTTAAGGTCAGTGGAGGATTCGAGTCGATATGTAAAGTAGAACCTACGAGACATCTGTTTATTGGGTTGGGGTCCACTGGACCCCGTTTGACCATTACGCTATTTTTTGGGGGTGTGACCATTATAGGTTAATTTTTGCGCGGCAAGGCCATTACTTCTAGTCCTACTACTGGGCTAAGTTTTAAATTGATATCTCAACTTTTAAAATTTGGCCACAAAATAGGATCAATATCCCATAGTGCAGCGATATGTTAAATATAAATATGGAAACATAGAATAATTTTTATTAATCTTTGAATTACTTATATTATATATCTATATATAAATACGAATCAAAAAAATGTTGCAATCCCTTTTTTAATGGCGCCGTACGCTCGATTTCAATGAAACATACACCGATTTAAAGGATATAACTTCCTCTAATCCAGAAATGTTAATCCCGATACATATTGGCATCTGACATATAGACTAAAATGTGAAAATTACTATATCTCTAAAACCAATTACGCTGGGGAACTGAAACTTAGCACAGATGCATAGATTGTAAATACCCTACTTACGATGAAAAATGGTAGGCACTGGGAACGTGGGCGTGGCACTTCCCATACAAACTGAAATTCTCATATCGCGTTTCTCTGGAACCTCTTATGCTAACGTCCTGAAATTTGAGCCAGCAACATATGTTGTCAATACCATACCTACGGCGAAAAGTGGTAGATTTTGGAAAGGGGGCGTTTTACCTCCCATACAAACTGAAATTCTCATATCGGTTTTCTCTGGAACCACTTATGCTAACGTCCTGAAATTTGACACAGCAACATATGTTGTCGATACCGTACTTAAGGCGAAAAGTTGTAGATAATGGGAAAGGTTGCGTAGGACCTCCCATATAAACTGAAATTCTCATCGCTTTTCTCTGGAACCGCTTATGCTAACGTCCCGAAATTGATTGTTGTCAACACCGTACTTATGGCGAAGAGTGGTAGACTTTGGAAAAGGAGGCATGGCACTGCCCATACAAACTGAAATTCTCATATCGGTTATCTCTGGAACCACTTATTATAAGGTAATGGAATTTTATACACCTACATTAATACACATATAAAATCGCAAGAATCATTCAATTGGGATCCATTTTCTCCCAGATTTTAAAATCGCATTGAATGATTGTTGTTTTTTGCAAAAGTTTTTACAAGGATCAGTGTGTTTGTTTTCCGATAGGTGGCGCAGGGATTGAGAGCTATCTTAAAAATCATATTTATGATCAGATTCGTTTCACTTTTAGAACACATATTAGTAACATAGAATTTGGTGTAACTTGGTTGCAAAGTAGTGTGATGAAAAAATATTGGGCTTTGGCCCAGTCTTGACAAAAGAAAGAAAGAGGTTATGTAGATGTGGGCAATTTAGTTTTTAACCTCCAAGAGGCTCTCAGACAAATAAATCAAACATATATATATATAAAATATATATGTTTGACATATTAGTCAGTGATGAACATATCGTCTATACATACAAATACATATCCATATTTTTTGTAAATGAAAATCGATGTTCCTTTTTCGTTCTAATTTCAAAAGTGACTGAAAAAAATTTAGAGGAGAATTGGTAAAATAGCATTCATCAATCCGGTATTAGCGGTTACAATTCGATTTTAAGTTTTCCTGTAAATTCGCTATAAATTATGCTGGTGGACTTCAAAATAGTAATTCGCTTAATGGAGTTAGTATTAGTGACAAGTAAAATTCAAAAGTGTATAAAAAAATTGTCGAATTTCGACAACTGAGCGATACTAGTTTTTTTAATTACGCAAGCAAATTTTTGTTCATAAAAGTGTGCAGCAGTTTGTATGAATTCATTAAGAACGGGAACATTCCTTTTTGTCAGAAGCCTACAAAACCCTTTCTAATAAAACGTTTGCCTATTTGAAACTTTGAGGCGCTTCAAGCAAGTGAAGCAAAGCTGCAATTTGGTCAGGCTTCATACGTTTTAGTATATTCCAAACAACTTTTGACAGTTCTCAAAGCGAAGCAAGCAAAGCAAGCCTGCATTGGCCCAGTACCTTAAACAAAAACTGGCTTTATAGAGTGGAAACCCTTAACTCGTATTTTTAAACGCTAACATCCGCGGATGCGGATGTCAAGTATTTTTATATCCGAGCGCACTTGTACACAAGGGTATTATAACTTTGTTCACATAACGGCTGTTGGTAACAGGCAAAACGAGTCGAGATAGATATAGACAAATGTATACATAAATGATCAGAATGAAAAGAGTAACCGTATGTGTACACGATAACTCGAGTACAAATTGAGATATATACGAAACTTGGTATGTGTACTTCTTTTGAGCGTGGGACGGGTGGTATTGAAAATGGGCAAAATCGGACAATAACCACGCCTACCTCCCATATAACGGTAGTTTTCAGAAATACGAAAACTGCGATATTTTAGTAACTACTAACGCTTACTCACTCAAAACTGATATGTACAATAATTTTTAAACGAAAAATAAGAATATTATAAATATTTGGAAAATGGGTGTAGGCACGCCCACTTTCGATTATATGTGTATATCTTGGGAACCGTTCCACCCATTTCTCCCAAACTTGGCACAGTTGTTGGCCTTCACAAAACATACCAAACGGCTGAAAATTAAAAAAATCGGATAATAACCACGCCCACATCCCACATAACGGTAGTTTAGAGAAATACGAAATTTTCGATAAATCAGTAAATACTGAAACTAATTTATTCAAAATTGATGTTTGCAATAATTCTTTAGCAAAAAGTACGCTTATAATAAAATGTTAGAAAATGGGCGTGACCCCGTCCACTTAAGACCACATATGTGTATCTCGGTAACCGTTCGATCAATGTGTACCAAACTCGGTACTATTATTAGAGTTGCCCCATAAAGGCAAAACGTTGAAAGTTATTGAAATCGGACTAAAATTACGACCACCTTTTTATAACGCCAATTTTACCCAAAATTGATACTAACAACAATCCTTTGAAAAGAAGTAACTTTATTATGGAATTTTGGAAAATGGGCGTGATGCCTCCACATATATTCATATAAGTTTATCTCATTATGTCTAGCTGCACGTTCTATCGAAGATGTTTGAAATAGACGTAAAACCACCACTGCTTACCATGTAGCGGTAGTTTTCGGAAAGGTGAAAAAAACTATATTGAATACTTGCGCCGTGTATTTAAACTTTTTTACTTGTTAAGAAATAATTGAGGTGAGTAAATTAGGTGATTTAGTTATATAAAAAATACTCAGTGCGTGTAGTCCCTACGCGCGGAAGATGTGAAACTTAATCGAGGAATTTCAGAAAGAACGAAATGTGCGATATATATACACATGTACACATTTTCTAATACACTAAATACATATTTATTTTATTTTTTTTTTAGCGAGCTTTAATTTTTTATTTTTTATAACCAATTG
>NW_023458556.1:113661205-113673136 GCF_013731165.1 Rhagoletis pomonella | reverse complement strand
TTCACCTTCATCTTCATCTTCATCTTCATCTTCATCTTCATCTTCATCTTCATGTTCATCGTCATGTTCATGTTCATGTTCATCTTCATCTTCATCTTCATCTTCATCTTCATCTTCATCTTCATATTCATCTTCATCTTCATCTTCATCTTCATCTTCATCTTCATGTTCATCTTCATCTTCATTTTCATCTTCATCTTCATCTTCACTTTAATTTTCATCTTCACCTTCATCTTCATCTTCATCTTCATCTTCATCTTCATCTTCATCTTCATCTTCATCTTCATCTTCATCTTCATCTTCATCTTCATCTTCATCTTCATCTTCATCGTTATCTTTGTTTTTGTCTATATTGTCTTTGCATTAGTCTTTCCCCGCCCAATTGGCGTTTAACGCAGCTACTCGTTTTCTATACCCGCCATATACTATACATAGCGGAGCTGTAATAATAAAATTCGCTTCAATAACTTTTTAAACAGGTGGTCACCGTCTTCAAGCACCTCAAAAATATTTTAATTGTGTTTCTTTAAGCCCTTTGTTTTCACGCTTACTGTATAGTATTTTATGCATGACTTTTTTATAATTTAACTAAATTTGACTTTTGAAACAGGTGGCAACCCTCCTACATGTAGCTAAAAAATACAGCTTATTAAAAACCATTTCTTTTAATACCCATATTGGGATAATTCATTTAACTTAATAAATAATTTGAATTTGATTTTCGTATATATGGCAACCCTTTAAACAACTAAAACTATATTGCACATCTACAGGTCAAGCCCTTTCATTTGACACCTCACGTTTGAAAATCGAACGAACGATACAGATTTTATGACTTGGTGTTAAATATTTAACGCAACCCTCTGCGGCAGAGAAAATTTGAGTTCGATTTTCTAACATGTGGCAACTCCTTTCATGGAATTAAATCTATGTTGCACACCCGAAGGACAAGGCCTTTCATGTGACACCTCATTTTTGAAAATCGAACGAACGATACAGATTTTATGGCTTGGTGTTAAATATTTAACGCAACCATCTCCGAACTCGATTAAGAAGTTTCACTTCAAAAAATGGAAAGTTTAGTAATTTTTAATAATTTTTTTTAGTACTTGAATTTAAAAATTGGAACATTGTATTCAATAAAAAGTTTTTAAAGGGTCGTAAATCAAACCTGCACCACTAAATAACTACTCGCTCGCTGCGAAAAACTTGAAAAACTTGAAACTTGACAAAATTATAAATTCTTTTCGATTGACGCTGCACCAGTCGCGAGAACTTTCAGTTATATTTATTTATTTTTTATTGCGGTGCAATAATTATTTTTTGGGAATTGCATCGGTCTGCAAATGTCGTATGTATCCTCCTGACTTTCATCTTCACAATCTAGTATCATGGCAAGATCATTGTTTAAACACCGTTGTTTTCTAAAGAATTCTTCATTCTCATTCTCTTGGTTGTTTCTGAATGTGGAGAACCAGTAACGTCAACAGCGTTTTTCGATTATAGTTTTTGTAATTCATGTTTGATCTTTTCTTCTGTGACTGACCAGATATACGTTTTATCATTGCACTTGCATAATATTTCAGGGACCGAAAATAACAATTATTTTTTTACCAGTTAAACTTAGCCTAATATTTTTTATTCCGAAAGTTTTTTCTGGATAATAAATAAACAGCTTATCAAAATTAAACAAATTTGGTATCATGTGAATGAGGACTGAAATAGCTTTTAAACAGAAATAACGAACGAAGGTTACCACCTCTATTTATATATTTTTTTTATATCATTTAATACTAAAGATATTCACATACCTTGGGGGTTTGTTCTATGGTAATTGGTTATCATTTTTTATTGAAATATTTTTCAATAGGTGACTTTGCTTGTTTAGACATTTCAGTTTTAAAGCTATTTAAGTCCTCTTTCATTTGATACCAAACTTGTTTAATTTGGATAAGCGGTTTGTTTATTGTCCGGAAAGGACTTTTAGTTGGGAATAAAAAATATTTGGCTAAGTTTAACTCGTAAAGAAAATAACTGTTACTTTCACTCCCTTCAATATTCGCATTCGCAAAAGATCCGCATTGATTATTGCGAATGCGAAAGCGAATGCGAATGTTAAAATTAATGCGGAAGGTCCGCGGTTGCGAATGCGAATGCGAATATTCGCAACAACCCTGCTTCAAACTATGCAAAATCAGAAGCATTTTTAAAAAAATCCTTGAAATTGCATAAAGCGCTGTAATTTATTTCTTAATTTTGTTTTAAATTAAATAATGTGGGAAATATTGTTTCCCCATTTGTTATGGCCCTGAAATGCGAAAACAGCTGGAATTCTCCAAAGAGGAAACGATCATCGCACTTCTTATTGATAGAAAATTATCTATTGTCTTATTTTAATTTATGTACAGTTAAAACTGTAATATGGCAACACTGTTTCACATTTTACTTTTTCAATGTAGTTACTTGGGTCAATGTAATTGAATTCTGTCAAGAAAATGTTACGTAACCAAATTTACACCGAGGCAAGAATGGAAGTATTCCTCAAAATTTAAGCCAAAAGTGTATAATTTTTGGACACATTTTTATCCAATCGCCATACTGATGGTAACAGAAAATATCCCGCATTCCTCTCAAACGAGTAATATGGACCCCCAACCTTAACTCAAATCCATGTTAGCTAGCCAAATTAAATTATTACGTCCTTCAATACTAACTGCGTTCCTTATCTCCCAGAAATAGTCAGAAAAGTCCGAACTAGTTAGATTTAGTCCAAAAAGCGTTCCTTAACTCGAAAATTACAGCACAAATTAGAGAGCAACACTCAGTGAGAGTGACTCTCTTCAGTCCGAAGTAGTCAGATTTAGTCAGGAGAATTTTTTCTGGCAAAATCTTGAAAAGTGTCACACTCCACTGATTTTAAATTAACGGAAATTAAAGAATACACAAAAGGTGAGAATAATCTAAAAAGTAAACAAGTAAGAAAGTCTAAGTTCGTGCGGAGCCAAACATTAAATACCCGGCGCAAGTATTAAATATATGTTTTTCACCTCTCCGAAAGCTACCGCTACATGGAAAGCCGCGGTGTATCAATTTTGAGTAAACTAGCGTCCTTAAATTTCGAAATATTGAAGTTTCAAGCATTTCTGAAATTTACCGTTATATGAAAAGCGGCCTCAATTTTAGTCCGATTTCAATAATTTTCAATGTTTTGCTTCTATGTGGCAAGTGCAATAACCACACCGAGTTTGGTACGAATTGGTAGAACGGTTACCGAGATACATATATGTGATCATAAGTGGGCGGTGCCACGCCCATTTTCCAAAATTTTATTATAAACATATTTCTTAGTAAAGAATTGTTGCAAGCGCCAATTTTGATTAATTAGCTTTAATATTTACTGATTTATCGAAGATTTCGTATTTCTCTAAATTACCGTTATATGGGATGTGGGTGTGGTTATTGTCCGATTTTAAAAATTTTTGCGGAATAGGGGAAATTCCCATAGGAACACATACGTTTATAAATAGACATGTACACAACACAAATACAAAAACGGCACTCAAGTACACAATACATTGACAAAAACGGTACTAGACTGTCTCGCTTTGATTTCGGAATGATTACACATTGAGAAGCTAGCTTACTGCCAATATAGAAGTATTACATATATGCTTTTATTTTTACGAATTCTCGAACAAATTCTTAGACTTAATTCACAAGACCGTAAATTTTATGAGGTTTGCACGTCTTAGGGACCATTCAAATACTGCATAAGCAGAGTTTTAGTAATCTTAAACCCTTTCTCCCCCTTGTCAGCAAAATTAAGTGAACTTCTTACCCCCTTTCCCCTCCCCTTCTATACTAACGTAATCATAATCTGTACATCTGTCTGTAATCTGTCATGACCAGTAGTTATCAAGTCTAGAAATGAGGAGTATATAACCTAAAAAGCTAAGGTACATTTAATATTTTTTCAAATTGGATGCTAATTTCACCCATTTGTTTGAAGAAGGGGCAGGGAGGAGAACGATTGCTTTAGGTGACACCACGATTCGCCACTTCTCGCTCGCTATGTTTGAGTTCCGGTCGCTTAAAGAAGAATTTTGCATGTGAAAGCAACAACAAAGTTAGCTAGCACGGATAGACGATAGTGAGTTTGGTTGTACCTCATTGAGTTCGTTCGATGATGGTTATTATTACCCAGTAGCCACCACTGTCGTTTGTCATCCTAAAAGTATGCTCTACATTTAAAGTAAAATTACACCAAAGTACCGAGTAGGAAAAATTTAGCATATAAAAAATTTTCTTTTCCTTCGCTTCAAAAACATCTAAAAAGTTATAAAAATATGTAGAAATAATAAAAGGTTAGTACCTTACTTGCATTGTTTTATACAAGCGCTAAAAAGAGTTAGAAAACATGCTCAATTTGGGCACAGAAAAATAAACGTATTAATTGGTAACTCATTATGATTAAGCCTTGATTTAGCGATGCCCAGATTTGCACATATGGGCTGGGCGATTGTACTGGCAAAGCTGTACACAGTAGTCGTGGCCAACTATAAACGATAGTCTATCGATAGTCGCCTATTTTGAAAAAGATAAAAAATCTAATGGCATATTCATAGTCAAAATTAAATTGCTACTTATTGTTTGTAACTTTATTGACAGATAACCCATCCAAAATTATGTCAAAACGCTACAACTAACTTTAAGCACCAACTTAATTTTGACTATGAATATGCCACATTGCATTAGATATAGTTTTTTAAAGACCTTAAGAACCTACCTTAATAATGGAAGTATAATTTAAAAAACGAAACATATTTACGTATTCAGCTTTCTAAAGCCATTTTTTTTTTGTTTAAAAAAACAAAGCATGTCAACATTTTTAAGTTTTAGTTGGGACCTTTTTTCGTTCCGATTCTACTGATGACGTTAGGCCAACATAGTTGCCATATATTCTTTTATAAAAAAGTATTGCCGCTTTATAAAATGCACATTCACCATTTTCTTGTCTTAAATATGGAAAATTTTCGATAGTGAAAATACTCGATAGTTCTGAAAAACTATCGATAGTGAAAAAAACTCAAAACCATCGATAGTGTCATCGATAGTTTGCCACCACTAGTACACAGCGAGTCCGGCAAGAAGGGAATGAAAAAATTATAGGAAGGGCAAAACAAAATTAGTCAGAAAAGCGAGATTGTTGCTACGTTTATGCGTTGGCCATTTCAGAAAATCATTTCATGAATTCGAGTTAAAATTGGCTGCATAAACACAAATTTTATGAATTCAATTATATACTAAAGTTAACCATGAATTGGGCATTATTTCATGCAATCGTGAAGTGCAAATCCGACAACGCCACGTTTCACAAACAGCTTATTACTAGGGTAATGATGTTTTTATATTAAAGAGTATAAGTGACTTAACAATGATTTAAAACTCTGGAAAGGTTGCGTGGATTTGTTCAAATCTGTGTTCGTACGGAAAAGTAGCTTATGTCGAAAGACTGGCTTTAGTATAAATCGGCATTCGCAGCATATGATTGCGAATGACTCACTGGCGCTGAGCCGTTGAACAATTTTTGGCAAATAAACATGCAAGAAACAGTTTCGATACTAGCAAGTCAATATTCTTATTAAGTCTCATCAAAAAATTCCATGTCGTTTAAAGAATAAAGGGAATGCCGCATTATACTAAAGCCAGCCTTTCGACATAAGCTACTTTTCCATACCAACACAGAAATATAAAATAGATTCGAATGGAATAAAATCAAATAACCATTTTTTATTTTTAAGAAACATCTCTTTTGAAGAATTCAATCTAAACAACATAAATTTTTTTATATCGCAAAAACATTTATTAAATACATAAAGTATTTGTAATAATCAAACAAGATCTAAGAAATATTTTAATTCATCCCAAAGAGGTCCGATTTAACGACTTTTTATGCGTGCCTTGCAAACATAACAATTGCAAGAAGAACTTCGTACAGAGATTGATCAATGTAAAAATTTTGGTGCTTAATTTTTGGACGGGAAACCTAATGCTCCCCATAATTCATTTGCTCCTAAAAAAATTGTGCGATTAAAAGCTTATTCCATATACTAGACTATAGAGCAAAACTGAGTACATAGTGGTTTTTGTTAAATATTTGCAGGGGTTTTAAGTTAAAGTTTCAAATTCCTAAATGGAAAACAGTGGTATTCGAGTTTGTGTCTTAAAAATCATTGCGTTCGACAACGCAAAAATTTGTAGCAGTTAAAGCCTGGTTATGCAAGACCTAAGCGCTGGTTATACTTGCATTGTGCTGCAGTGCATAATATGAGCCACATATCGAATCTGTTTAATGAGCTCTGCATACAAGCGATTACACTGTGGAACAAATTCAGGTTAGCAAAAGTTAGGTCGATTCTGAGAGTGAGGGGTGAAAATAGAGGCTAAATTAGAAGACCCGTATCGCGGCGTTTGTTTATGTTAGTTCGAATTTTTTTTTAATCGACCTTCGAACTTTGCAGTCAAATGCCGATTTTCAGCATATTGTTTATATGGTTTTTTGGCTATAACTCGTCGACTAATTGATATTTTTTTTCAATCTATTAAAGCCAAATGATTGCTAGAGACCTGTGCAACAATTAAACTTTTTAAAAAAATTGATTTAGAAAATTTTTGTAGTGCTTATGAAGCAAAATGTTGGAAATTTTTTTTTCATGCTTTTTGAACATATTTTCCACAAAACTAAGTCTTTTTTGCTTTCTGTTTGATCTATAATGTACTTCTCCGTTTCTTCAATAAATTTCATTTGAAAAGAAAACAATCATAATACGAAACTTGCGTTTTCCAGCTTAATATTTACTTACTTCTCATTTCTTATGTACCAATTTTTTCAGTGTTGGTTTTGAAGAAACATTGAAAAAGAAATTATAAAAATATGGAAAAAAATATAATTTTGAAATGTTAGTTATGAAAAGTTTTAAGTAAAAAAATTAAATAAATTAAATTAATGATTTGGCCAGTTGCCGTTTAGCAGGCGGCTGTGGATCAACATCACTGCTCTCTCTAATATCTTGGTCATCGTCATCATCATCAGAAAGGTCGATAATTTCGTCCAACAGATATTCTGGAATTTCATCTTTGTCTTCCCTTTCTTCCTCTTTTTCCTCGTCTTCCTCTTCTTCAAAGCTGTTTTTATACCACCAACAAATTTCAGCGAGTATTGCATCTTGAGATTTCTTTCCTCTGTACCTGAAACGAAAATAGTTTTCAATCGTTAACATGTTTAAATTGTGCACTCTGTCAAAGATATTAGAAAAATCTATAAATTCAAAATATGCACACTCTATAGTTACCTTATTTCAAATGGAAGCGCAGTTTGGTGATAACGTTCGCCTTGCTCATCAGATTCAGTTGGCAACTGTTGAGCGAGTTGATCAAGATGCTGATGCAAGAGATGAATTTTGTACGACATATTACCCCAATTTCATCGAAAGCTGCCAACATGTTTGCAACAGATTGCCTGTAGTTGTCTTTGCGTTCTTTACCCAAAAGTCCTTTAATGACTGCTTTCAATGCGAGCCATGCATTTAATTCTCGGTCTGTCAGAACTTGGTCAAAATCTTGACGACTCATTAGTTTCCGTATGTCGGGACCATTAACAACCCCTTCCTGAATTTTGGCGTTACTTAGTCTTGGGGAAAATGTCTTTTAAGCGGTTGAATACTGCTGGTCTTTTTGCGATACATTTCAAAAAATATTTAGCAATGCCAAGTTTAATGTGGAGCAACGTCAACAAAATTTTCATTTCAGGAACAAGACCTTCGTGTAGCCTATTGTCTTTAGGCCATTTCCGTCCAATGCGACTATTCCAATTATGCTGTTTGTACTGGTTTCTTCCTTAAATGCCTTCTCCG
Organism: Rhagoletis pomonella; assembly: GCF_013731165.1. Taxonomy (NCBI): domain Eukaryota; kingdom Metazoa; phylum Arthropoda; class Insecta; order Diptera; family Tephritidae; genus Rhagoletis; species Rhagoletis pomonella. The sequence continues at coordinate 113,665,223 of NW_023458556.1, read as the reverse complement.
TATCGTGAATCCCAATCGCACAAAAAACACGGATATTTTGGACGTCCAGATGCTGTTAAGCCTGTAATCAATGAAACTATTTTGAGGTCGCAGCAAATGCGCCACTGGTGTTCGTTATATTTGACTACTTCCAGAATGTGTTTCAAATTATCGATACGCAATTGGAACAGAAGGCATTCTATTCGTCTTGTGCAAAAGCATAACTTTTAAGCTGATCGATGAATAAACGCCAATCATCTTTTTTATAGGTTAACTCTATCGTCTCCATTAACTTTTCGATATCGTTGCAATAAGGGAAATTTTTTGCATCATTCACATTGAAGAACTTTTCTAACTCTTTTTGGCGTTTTCGATATGCTGTTACTTTGGTACCTTTCGCCAGCAAATTATTTCCTTTCAAAAATGAAGCCAGTTGTTCTGATTTTTTCTGAGTCAAACACAAAATTGCAACAATTGCATCCAATTGCTTTTGTGTGACTAGGATTGGGTCCTTTGATGTTTCATAGGATCTACCTTCACCAGGTCGCAGCGGCAAGTTTTGTATTATGATTGTTTTCTTTTCAAATGAAATTTATTGAAGAAACTGAGAAGCATATTATAGATCAAACAGAAAGCAAAAATGACTTAGTTTTGTGGAAAATATGTTCAAAAAGCATGAAAAAAAAACTCAGTGCGTGTAGTCCCTACGCGCGGAAGAAGTGAAACTTAATCGAGGAATTCCAGAAAGAAAGAAATGTGCGATATATATACAGATGTACACATTTTCTAATACACTAAATACATATTTATTTAATTTTTTTTTTAGCGAGCTTTAATTTTTTATTTTTTATAACCAATTGCTAAGTTTAATTATTATTTTTGGCTGAGAAAACATGCATATCTACAATATTAACTAGTAGATTGTGGTAACTGAAGTAAGATATGAAAAGTTTTATTTCAATATTGTTAATATTTCTAGAAAAACTACATCAATGGTAGTCGCTCCTTTGGTTGTTGGAACATTTTTACCAATAACCATTTCCAATGAAAATTTTTCTTTGAACAATTTTGTTAGTTCATCATATTCGGCCAGCGAATCTTCATCTTCATCTTCATCTTCATCTTCATCTTCATCTTCATCTTCATCTTCATCTTCATCTTCATCTTCATATACATCTTCATCTTCATCTTCATCTTCATCTTCATCTTCATCTTCATCTTCATCTTCATCTTCATCTTCATCTTCATCTTCATCTTCATCTTCATCTTCATCTTCATCTTCATCTTCATCTTCATCTTCATCTTTATCTTCATCTTCATCTTCATCTTCATGTAAGTAAGTAAGTAAGTAAGTAAGTAAGTTTTATTCATTATTATCTTAAAAGAATTAAATTTGATACATCAAATACACAGATACATTAGTAAAACTTAATTTAATAAGATAATAGTTAATGGCGTTGAGTGTCCCAGTAAATGGACAGAGATAACGCCATATTCTTAATATATATAATTAGATGTTGAGTATTGTGGGGTACAAATAGTTGTAAACAAAAAAGGAATATGGATTATCCAAAAATCAATTTGCAATTAAATTTACCAGATAAAAATTACAGAAGAGTAGCAATACAATTTTTTGCAATATTTAAGTAGAAAAAGCGATCATGTTAAAGGCCGCAGCAGAACTTCCATGTCGTCATGTTCGAAGCCGAGAAGCCACGATTTCACTGCCTTAAGGAAGACGGTTAACCTTCTAATGACTTGAATAGCTTTAGGGAGTTTATTAAAAACCATACAAGATACTATGGTAAAGAAATTACGAAACATGGTGGTGCGAGAGGCAGGTACTGCAACATTTGAATGCGAGCTGCTTCTCAACCTGTACGAATTGCATATTGGACTACGTAAGTAACCACTTCTCATAAAAAAAACTTTCAAAACATTATAGTAGTATAACTGCCTCACAGGAAGAATATTTAGTCTTCGGAAAAGGTACATAGAATGCGCTAGACGGGTAGCTTTACATATTCTTCTTAAGAGACACTTCTGCAGTATCAAGAGCGGACGAATTTTGCTATTATATGCACTACCCCAGCAACTAATACCGTATTGTAATTTTGACTGTATAAGTCCATAGTACACCATTTCCAATACACTGCTCGAACATAATTTATGAAGACGATAAAAGGAGCGTACAGTTGATAGTAGATATTGTTTCATAGCCGAGATATGCGAAGACCAACTCAAGTTTTGATCAATTATAACTCCCAAGTACTTAAAACTGGACACAACTTCAATCTTGAAACATTTGGTGTCACAGTCTAATTCTGGTGCATAATCAGCGCGTGACCCGTTATTAGCACAAGTGTGGTTAGGTAGATTGTGCCGCATACAGACTGCAGAGTGAAAAGTAATATCACCAATTGGCATTTTCCTACTGCTAAGACTGAAATACATTAATTTTGTTTTGTTACTTACAATAAGTTTGTGGTTGTCAAACCACACGCTCAATAGGTGCACATCGTGACTTATATCAGTAAAAAGATTAAAAGAGTTATCAGAGCAATAAGCAATTGCCAAGTCATCGGCAAATGCTGTGACTGTTCCTATAAAAGGTATTGAAAAGAGCGAGTTTATATAAATCAAAAATAGAATTGGCCCAAGCACCGAGCCTTGAGGTACTCCCAAATCCAATAGTCTGGTTGTACTTAGATTATTAATATTATTGCCGGTAGCTGAGAACAAAGAGGTTTTAAGTTTCTTCTTAGCAGTTCTTTTGGCCATCATAATTTTCTTTTTGATATACGTAGACTTGAATTTTACCCAAATATTGTGCCTAAAACTACTATCCGAAGTTCCCCTCACGCTTATACGTTTGATGCTAAATTCCTCAATTTCTTCTTCAGGAACCACCACATCTAATGCATCACTGAATATTTTGTTTACATATTCTTTCGCATTCTCTTTACTGGTATTCGGCACTCCGACAATTTCTATTGTGTTTTCTAGTTGTTTCTGATCTTTCCAATTAAGTTTACTCTCTAGCTTAGAAACTTTTTTTCTCAGTTCTTTATTTTCTTCTTTCGTTGTTGTATTGAAGCGAAAAAATCAGTATTCATTTGTTTTAAGCAAAGAATCTCTTCGTATAACAGTTGAAGTGTTACTTTGCTCTCGTTAGAATTACTGCTTGTTGCTTTGTTGTTGTTTACTTCATTCGCATTACACATTTCTTTGCGCTGCTCCTTCTCAACACTTGCTTGCTGTGGTTGTTGATTTTTGTTTTCTACAATTTGTGTAGGTGTTGTTGCTGTACCTTGCAAAGTTTTCCTTCTCAATACATTGCACTTATCACAGCGGTATTTTTTGTTGTTAGTTTTGTAGAACTCAATATCAGCAGCTTTTAAGTTAACGCACTTACAATGAAAATAATTTTTGCAGTCAAAACAGCCAATTTTACCCACATTATGGCGTTCAATTCTTCCTTTGCATATTAGGCAATTCATTTTTTAGAAAATAGAGTTAATTAAAAGGTTATAAGCTTCGCTATTTAGACTTTTACAGTGCGCACCCCACGAACACAACCGTCTTGCACGAAACTTCTAAAGTACATGTTCATCTTCATGTTCATCTTCTTGTTCATCTTCATCTTCATGTTCATGTTCATGTTTATGTTCATGTTCATGTTCATGTTCATGTTCATGTTCATGTTCATGTTCATCTTCATCTTCATCTTCATTTTCATCTTCATCTTCATCTTCACCTTAATCTTCATCTTCACCTTCATCTTCATCATCATCATCATCTTCATCTTCATCTTCATCTTCATCTTCATCTTCATCTTCATCTTCATCTTCATCTTCATCTTCATCTTCATCTTCATCTTCATCTTCATCTTCATCTTCATCTTCATCTTCATCCTCATCTTCATCTTCATCTTCATCTTCATCTTCATCTTCATCTTCATCTTCATCTTCATCTTCATCTTCATCTTCATCTTCATCTTCATCTTCATCTTCATCTTCATCTTCATCTTCACCTTAAT
>NW_023458556.1:113642191-113661105 GCF_013731165.1 Rhagoletis pomonella | reverse complement strand
ATGAAGATGAAGATGAAGATGAAGATGAAAATGAAGATGAAGATGAAAATGAAGGCGAGGACGAAAATGAAGATGAAGATGATGTTATGATCGACCAGTAATTCTCGCAGGAGATTTCAATGTCAACTTTTCGCTGGCCGAATATGATGAACTGACAAAATTTTTCAAAGAAAAATTTTCATTGGAAATGGTTATTGGAAAAAATGTTCCAACAACCAAAGGAGCGACTACCATTGATGTAGTTTTTCTAAAAATATTAATAATATTGAAATAAAACTTTTCATATCTTACTTCAGTTACCACAATCTACTAGTTAATATTGTAGATATCAGAGAGCTGCATGGATACACTCAAATTACATTTTAAGTCACTCGCTTTCTTTTCACATCTGCACTCACTCGCACTCATTTATTTCCAAACATAACGTGCGATAGCATTGAAAAAACATTGTCGGTTGAGTGAGTAATTCACACTATCAAGCAGAGTACGAAAATAAACTGTACAAAACAATTCCCATTTGCTCATCGATCATCATATCATTTGTGGTTTTGTACAGTTTTGTACATAGTCAGAAACAAATTGTAAGATTCACTGTCATTTTCGCCAACTAGAAACGTTTGCTTTTCGTTTGTGACAATTGTGCCATAGGGTGATATCACAAACGTTTCAATTACGTGAAAAATATTTTTTCTGTAAATTTTCATATCCAATTCAATTAAAAAACATTTTTATTTTTTTATTCATTGCAGCTATTCGTTTTGTGTTTAGTTATTGCATATGTGTACATACATACATATATTTTTCTCTGCACGATTCATTTCGTTTGTTGTTTCGTCTGTAACTACTAAACTACTGTAGTGTACTATCGCCAAAGTGAACTCAGCCGTTTTTTTTTCGTATTGTACCAAACTGTTGAAGTAATAAACGAAATGAAATAGTAACGTACAATATAGTTTATTTTCGTACCCTGCTATCAAGTGCTCGATTCAAATAACAAGTGCTAGATTTGAAAAACAAGTGCATGGCATAATTGCTGTAATGAAAGTATCAAAGAAAAAACATTTGTAAAGACAATTTTTGTTAATTTTATTAGTTTCCTAACATATTATAATGCAAAAATATCAACTGATTAAGGGCATCATCTTTTGACAAAAGGTGGCATCTTTTGTCAGAAATAACATTTCCAGCAGAAGAAAAAACTCTTTCTGACGATGCGCTAGTTGAAGGAGTGGCTATTACTCTACGACTGAGTTTATGCAGCAGCGGCATTTCGCATTTGTGTACCTCCCACCAATTAATTATATCGATGTCCGTATGAAAATATACCTCAATATTTTCATATCGTCGGAGCTCTGAAGTAGCTTTATCAGTTCTGCTCACAAAGGTAGGTTGTTTAAGAAGACCTGAAAACAGCTCAAAGTTGTCTGAAGGTAACAAAGGTGTATCCGCAATTTGTGGTTCCGTTGTACTGTCAGAATTCTCAGTTAACGTTCTCATAATTTGTAAACATTTCTCTTTTGTGTACCTTTGCTCAGATTCGGTAAAGTTATTGAGCTCTTTTGCTGGCGGGTATAAAAAAAAGCACAATTTTGTGCAAATCGGTTAGTTTTCAACAGCAACTGTTTTTAAATAATAAAGCAACTTATTTTTCAAGTCCCTTATAAAGCCGATGTCTTCTGAGGTAACATTGCATTTCTTTTGTAGACTAGTTATATAAATCTACGTCAGGTGCATAACTAAATAATTTAGTAAAACTAATATATTTAAAACAAGTAAGAAAGTCTAAGTTCGGGCGGAGCCGAACATTAAATACCCGGCGCAAGTATTAAATATATGTTTTTTCATCTTTCCGAAACCTTCCGCTAGACGGTAAGCCGGGTTGTATCAATTTTGAGTAAATTAGCGTCCTTCAATTTCGAAATATTGCAGTTTCAAGCATTTCTGAAATTTTCCGTTATATGAAAAGCTGCCGTAATTTTTGTCCGATTTCAATAATTTTCAACGTTTTTCTTTTATGTGGAAAGCACAATAACCTTACCAAGTTTGGTACAAATTGGTAGAACAGTTCCCGATATACATATATGTGATCATAAGTGGGCGGTGCCAAGCATGAATTTTGAATAACTAAGCTTTAATATTTACTGATTTATCGAAGATTTTTTATTTCTCTAAATTACCGTTATATGGGATATGGGCGTGGTTATTGTCCGCTTTTTTAAATTTTCGGCCATTTAGTATGCTGCACCAAGGCCAACAACTGTGCCAAGTTTGTGATTTTTGTTTGTTGTGTGATATACGCATGTAACCATAAGTGGGCGTGGCTATGCCCATTTCCCAAAAATTTATAATATTCTTATTTTTCGTCTGAAAATTATTGTAAATATCAATTTTGAGTGAATTATCTTCAGTAGTTACTAAAATATCGCAGTTTTCGTATTTCTTTAAATTACCGTTACATGGGAAGTGGGCGTGGTTACAGTCCGATTGCGCCCATTTTCAATACTAACCTACCTTGGATTAACGGAAGCCCACATACCAAATTTCGTTGAGATATCTCATTTTTTGCTCGAGTTATAGTGTACACGGACGGACGGACAGACGGACAGACGGACGGACAGACAGACATGGCTTAATCGATTTCTTTATTCATTCTGAGCATTTATGTATACATTTGTCTATATCTATCTCGATTCGTTTTGGCTGTTACAAACAACCGTTATGTGAACAAAATTAATATACCCTTGTGCACAAGTGCGCTCGGGTATAAAAATACTTCATCAATATCAATTTTTTTTTAAATTGTCGTATTTTCTACTAATTGTTTGAAGTCAATGGGTGTCATTCGATTGCTCGACTTGCTTTTCATAACAGCATTTTTCACCCGCTTGACTTGATTTGGAAAGAATATATCAATGCCATATTTGAAATCAAATGAGTACACTGCAGCCAAGGCACATTAAACAGGTAGTATCAGTAGAGCAAAAACAACATTTGCGTGTATTTTGTTGTTGCTTCTGGTATCGAAAGTGTCAAAAACTGTTCTGAATTTTTTCTTCTAAATCAAAGCGTGCCATGTGAAATACAAAAATAATAAAAAATTTAAATTGGAAAAAATAAAAATTGTTGCAACTTTCTTTCCTAGTAAATTTGTTTTCTTCTCGAAGCATTGATCCATCCTTTACAAGGGCCAGTAATCAGCGGTTGTGCTGCTGAGTTGGGCGAACGTTCCAAAAGCTGCTATTCAATCGCTTGTTTTTTATGGAAAAAGGTTTCACATGCAAATGGATTTTAACAATTCAGAATTTTTGTGAGAAAAAATTAAAAATATTTGACATTTTCGAGACCAAATAATTTGAAAATAAATCAAATCAGCTGCTCTACTGATACTACCTGTTCAATGTACCTTGACTCATGATACAATAATTTTTAGAAGGTAGTTTCACTTCTTCTTCTTATCCGCCATGTTAGCTATCTGACAGAAAACGTGTTTCGTATTTTTTGTTGTACCAACTTTTTCAAAAAAAAAATCCAGCTTTTGACGTTGGAAAAATAAAACAAAGAAAAGCCAAACATATAAGTAGAGAAATTTTCGAATATTTTGTAATAATTTTCTTCATAAAAAATTAACTGCTGCTTTCGTGGATATTGCAACACACGGAATAGATGTAAGGACACAGCTATAAGAGCCACCGCACACCACAGACTTTATCGGCCGCCTATTTAAATGATAGGGCTCGCTTGAAATATGTACATGAAGATGTATGGAGGTGCGCACATTACACCAGCTTAATCGCTCTGACCAATAAGTTGTGGTGCAATGGAAAGACTAGCGAGCACATCTAAATTGGCGGCCGATAAAGTCCGTGGTGTGCGATGGATCTAATCCATTATAAACAAGAAATATTGCTGTTATATTTTCATTTTTATGATTTTTATTCATGTGATTAGCTGTGGCAAAAATGTATGAACAAAATACGTGTATTTATATTAAAAATTAAGTGATCAGTTATGAAACATATAAATCTTTACATGTTCTGTTAAAAAATATCTAAAATAACAAGCGATAATCCCCAAGTTCTATATCGTAGCAGTGGCCACATTGCGTGTTTGTCACAGACACGGTTTATGTCAAAAATTTTGAAGTGAAACTACCTTCTAAAAATTATTGTATCATGCCTTGACTGCAGCTAAACATTGATTTCAAAACTAACTATGAATCTCACTGTTTGTACGGTGTTTCTCACTAACCTTATAGAGTTCACAGCATAAGTTCATACTGTTTAGATGGAAGTGAGTAAACTCATGCTGTTGTCTGGTAGATATGCATGTTTTCTCAGCCAAAAATAATAATTAAACTTAGTAATTGGTTATAAAAAATAAAAAAATTAAAGCTCGTTAAAAAAAATTAAAATAAATATGTATTTAGTGTATTAGAAAATGTGTACATGTGTACATCTTTCTTCTTTCTTTCTGAAATTCCTCGATTAAGTTTCACTTCTTCCGCGCGTAGGGACTACACGCACTGAGTTTTTTTTATTATAAATGTGAAAGCTAGTGATTGAGTGACGGCTGAACGTATTTCAATGAAATATGAGACACAGCGTTGCCACCTTTTGCAAGATTAAAATAAATTAATTTTTAAGTTAAATAAAATATTACAACAGTGTGAATATCAAACAAAAGCGGCTCAAAAAAAAATTATTTCGAAAATACTCGTAAATGGGATTACCACCTGTTCAAAATGTTAAAATTAATTTAATTAAGAATTTTAATAAAATATTGCAATATGGATAACAAATAAGAGAGATTTAAGAAAGGTTTAGTGCCAACATGTTTTCAAAGAAGGTTGTCACCTTGTGGCCCCCTGTTCCTTAAGTTAACACAAATTTTATTAAGAAGTTATTTAAAAAATCTTACCATACATACATGCATAGGATATCAAATGAAAATGGTTGGATAAGCTTTACTGCTAAAATATTTTTTTTAAACGTTGCCATCTTTTCAAAAAAGTAAAATCAATTTATTACATATAATAATTTTAATTTCAAGCTTTTATGTGTGTGCGTACATAGGCCGCAAAAGGAAATGGTCTATGAATGATTTATTTCTTTATTTAAGTTTTTTTTTGTCGAGGGTTTCCGCCACGTTACAAATTCCAAATTAATTAAATTAGCAAGTTAAACAAAATATTTGATTATGGGTGTCAAGCGAGAGAAGTTTAAGTGAGTTTTATTTTTAAAATATTTTTGAATAGAGTTGCATCCTGTTTAAAAGTTCTGGTTCAATTCAAAGAGATATTCAATGAAATATTGTAATACGGGCGCCACAAACAAAAAATGCAGACTTTTTTTTCTCAAAATTTTGATGTGTATTGGTATGTGTAAAATTTGCGTTTTTTAATAGAAACAGCTTGACGTTAACAGCGTCACCTTAATGATTATAATTAACTCCCTCGTAGTCATCTAGTGCAAAAAGCATTATGTAGAAAAATATTCATTTAACTAAGTACTACTACTAAATTGAATTTCCATCAAAGCCCATCAAACAATGCCGCCAATCAAAATAAGCCTTTTAATCCTTTAACTTGCTATAAGCAAATGCAACTTTAAGATTAAATCCAAAAGTGAATTGCTTATAGCAGCGACAGCCTAAGGACCTGCGTTGCACCTTTTACAAGTGCGCGCTCGGGTATTCTTGTTTTCGGAGTGCTGTTAACACACAAATATACATACGTACGTACTACATACATATGCGTCTACATAGTATCTGCCAACAGCATCAAAAGAAATTTAATTAAATTGCAAAAACTCCTTCGCAACGCAACCATTTAACAGCGCATGGCAATGGGACAAAACGAAAGCATACCCGCACTTACATACGTAAATACACACTTCTATAGGCGAATCGGATGTGGGAACAGACAGTCAGTGTTATAAAGACGCATTAGTGTTAAGCATTAACAGCATGTTAAGCCTCCTGCCGCCTGCTGTTAAATAATATCTAACTATCTATCAGCGTGTGTTGGCTCTATGCGTAGCGCATAAAAAAGAAGATCTGATGATTGTGTTAGTTATAAGCAATTTAAAACTGTTACTATAGAAATTTTCTTTGAATTCAATGACACTTACGGCTGACGTAAAACTGTGTCGTAATAAATGTGCGCTGTCGGGCATAATTGAATTGCCATACATTCTGCTACAGTTATTTATGTACTACGAGTATGATTACGTATTCTTTTTGTATGATTGTTGGAGTACTTGCTTAATAAAGCCAGTGCATTTAAGGGGGTTTAAGAAATAATTACTACGTGAAATGTCACTGAGTAGTACGATAGTGTTGCGTGTATTTATGTATGTTCTTGTAATATCTGCCTTGAAAGGAGATTATATAAATTTTTATGTTATTAATGAATAACTATTTATCATGAAATTTAACTTGGCACAAGAGCTGCCTTTAAATAATTTTAAACTTCTTAAAACAACAATTTTTGCAACATTTTTAAATTCATAGCGGCGATGTAGCTTAAATGCTGGTCTAAACTCCCGCTCCAGGGCTTTAGATTACCATGAACATAGGAGGAGCTTAATATGGCTGCTTGGATGGTCACTTGGCTTATACGCCTGTAAGAACTGCACAGGGTGAGCGGCCCTCTTTGCAAGGATTACCACACCGTTGCTATATTTCCAACTCCTTTCCCCCAAATGTATGTAATTCCGACCCCAACCACAACCCAGCCCATCGGACCGATCTTTGCAAAGCCATTGCCAAGTTGCAAGGGCAGTTAGGTTCGAATTCAATATTATAGGCACCAACACCATACATACCCTTAGTTAGATTGGTGGTGTTTCCTCGATAGCTTCGGCAAGTAGGCAGGTTGTCATCTTCGACACTGTCTCAAGACAAGCCCTCCTCTAGTGGCGGACTCAATGCTCAAACGGCTGCAAGCCAAGAGCTTATACAAATCTATTCCTAATCGCCCAAGATCCAGTGAATGGATTCCGCTATACCCCGAAGATCAGTTGAAGTGCTTTGAAACATATGTAGGTTCTACATGGTGACAAAGCTAATAATTCGAAAAACCTCTCAGGGAAGAAGGCCAAACTATGAATAATTCAGAAATAAAATATTGTTGCAGATTTTTTCAATTAAAAATTTTGCAATCCAAAATCTGCAAAATGATGTACCAGACCGAAAGATGTGAGTGCGAAGAAGTGGAGATGCTGACAGGCTGAAATGTGGCTCGAAATTTTCATATAGCGCAGCAATCAAATGTTTTTAAGTCCGGGCTTATCTCCTGCAGAGATGATGATGAAACGGACCGGTAACAGACGCCAACAGATTATGCGACACAGGTCGCGCGTTTGACGAATATTGACCCAGACAAATAAATGAAGATGCAGCACACAGCCCCCCACAGGACCAATACTAGGTAGCCGATGGAAGACCGGCTAAGCTATAAGTTCATCGTCTATATATGAGGCCTTATTGAGATATTATTACACTTAATAAATATGAGTAGCAGTACTGAAACGCTTAAGCTGGGATCCCACGATTGCCGCAATACACCAATTATTGACTCATTTTATGCCCCAATCGTGTGATTTGACAATACATTGACTCATGCGGCAATAGAGGCCGATATTGTGGTTACTGTGCCCAATCAAATACGGCCCGTGTGCGGCCATCGTGTGATAGCTCGATTGGCAATCATGGGGCAATGAAAATTTCAAAATTGCGGCAATATTTATTGTATTCTTGTGCGGCAATTGAAGTGAACAATACACATCAATATTTAGGCTGTTTATTAATAATTTACTTTTTTGCTTCCTTATGTGTCCAAAAATCACTAAAATTAATATCCTTGTTTTCGGAAGCAACATAACTTTTAATTTAATTTGTAGTGAAATTATAAGTTTTCTTGAAGTCCGATAACGGAATCTTTGCCGCGATATGTACCACCACAAGCAAAACCATACGAGAAGAATACGAAAGGTATTTTATGTCACCAAATGGCGGACTGCCATGACAGTATAAATTTATTAAAAAAAAAAACTTAAAGTTCAATACAGCCCACGACAAAGCAGTAGAACCTCAACATTTTGACCAGTCTTGACTATTTTTCTTCTACTTATTTAATCTTCATTATTTTCGTATAAAAGTATAGCTCATTGTCTAACAAAAACTGCATAAGTCCAAATGGCAAGCTTTATACAAAAATTATAAAAATTTCTTAAACTTTTGAACACAATCCCACGGTTTATAATTTGGATTTCTAGAAAAAAATGGTTATTTAGTTTTGTAGCTCATTAAAATTTAGTACAATAAGGTGGAGGTTTGAAGTTGTTAAAAGATCCTGTTGATTTTTTATAATTTTTTTAGCTGACGGTATTATGGACTCTCTTCTCTGTAAATTACTTTGTAAACTGCAAAACAAAATTTTTTCTAGAAACCCAAATTAAAAACCATTGAATTGTGATCAAAATTTTAAGAAATGTTTATAATTTTTGTATAAAGTTTGGAATTTGGACTTTTGTGGTTTTTACTAGACAATGAGCTATGGTTTTATAGGAAAAAATTAACATTAAACAACAGAAGAAAAAAGTCAGGACTGATCAAAATGTTAAGGTGCTATCTTTTGTTGCGAGCTGTACATATAATTATAAAATTTAATTCCAAACATAAATTATGTAAATTCGCAGCTTTCATTTAAACAAACATAACTCTTTTGTACCAATTTTACATGTAATGAATAAAAAACCTCTACGTAACAAAATTAAAAAGAAAACTGTTGCAACTTGAACTCCACATAGTAGCACGTTGCAGTTATCGTCGAAAAATAAAAAAAACTATACAATCAAACTTCTAAATAAATGCGTGAGTTTTCGTTGGGCACAAGTTTTTGCTTCTTTGCTTTCAAACAACAACAAATTTGCACAAAATGAGCCCGCAATATACAAAGCAGATGCAATTGATTTATTTTTTTTTATTAAGAATACGCCATTTTTACACAACAGAGAAAAAACAGAATTTAGAGGTCAGCGCAACACTTTATGGTCACAATTTCCGCATGCTCGAACAATCGTGTGATAAGTTTGGGGCAATTATTGTCACTATATTGCTTTTCGCCAACTTACGGCAATGAGAATTGTATAAAAAGAGGCAACCGTGTGACTGTACAGAATTTCATTGGGACAATTTTTTTATTTTATTTGCGGCAATCGTGGGATCTCAGCTTTAGGAATTATTTTTATTGGAGAGCATGTTTGATGATGATGATGTCGACATTATTAGCCAAAACAACGTATATTTGAGCAAGGCGAGTGTGCCTAGAACCTTGACTATTTCGCCACTTTGACGAACACCACTAATTACCAAAAAGTAGAGGGCTTGAATTATTTCGGAACGAGCATAAACATCGATAATAATGCAGTCCAACAGAGAATTGCCATGAAGTGCTCATTTGAACCGAGTAGGAATTTGAGAGTAAAGTTATAGCTTGTCGTACAAAAACCACACTATTTAAGGCACGCTTCCATGCCCGGGCTGCTATGTGGCACAGAACCATGAGAAATACATACAAATTTTCGCTTCTCTGCTGACGAAAGCTTTTATATAATCACCTATGTTAATAAAAAGCTCATGCAAGCCTTTTATGCTCGTAAATCTTTTAAAAAGCTTTAAAGAAAATTGCCATCCTATAAAAATAAGTAAATAGTTTAAATTATTGCAAAACTCCCTTAGGATCCCATAGCAAACCATGAAGCATGTATTCATTATTTATTTTTCTACATACGATTTCTCAGAAAAAGCAAATAAGGTGTGGGTCTGGACTTTACTTTAACATAAACAGAAAGCCAAAGTCCTTAAGGCCGCTATAGCCGATTGGTTACCAATACGTACTACCATTTCGCAAGACCAATGTTCGATCCCTGGTCAAAGCTATTTCTAAAAAAAAGTATAGAAAAAGACTTTTTCTTAGCAGCGTGCGGTCGCACCTCGGCAGGCAATGGCAAACCTCCGAGGGTATTTATGCTTAGCACCGCTTCTCAGAAAATAAATTTTTACATTCGGAGGCAACATCAATACGCCCATCACAAATTGCAGGAGAAGCTAGAACAAATACTTTAAAAGTCTTCTTTAGATATATCAAAGACATCAACCCTCGAAAAATTAACATGGAAATAAAGTAAAAAGTAGCTTAATTCATTTTTGTGTTTAGCATTTTTAATTCTAATTCTTTTGTGCGTAGCAATATTTGGTGGCTAACATAAAGTTCATAGCTGTTGTTGATTTCAACCCTCGACCAACGGCTGCAAATCACTTGAGAGCAGTAAATTTTTAACAGCGTAAGTGGGAAATAAAATGTTCTTTTTGTTGTTTTTAAATTGTGGTTGCTAACGAAATCATGTACCTACTTACATTTTCGCTTGAGTGAAAACAGTTTTTATATGTGATAAAGAAGTATTTGCTAATCTACATATATGGACAGGTCTACCAATAAACAACGTGGGAGTTTATGTACTTATCAAAAATTTTGGGAACAGTTTTTACCAAAAATGTTTGAAGAATTTTAATGCCCAAATAATTAGTGCCCTGTCTGGCTTTTTAAATTTTAAAATCATACTGGGAATAGTTTTGAATAACGATTCCATAACATTTTGCGAGTGCGAACAAATTAGATCAGCAGAATGTAATGCTTTCACTCGATATAACAGCCTCATTGCTTGGGAACAGTTTTTTCTAACTGTGTTAACTGTATGGGCGTCTGTTACAGTATATTTTACCCAATTCTTAAAATATCATAGGGGACTTAACTTACATTGTTATTGCATTGCGAACAGTTTTCTGTTCTGCACAGTCTGTATCATGTTAAAAGCGTTTGAATGTGCAATATCTCCAACCAACTCGTACGTATTTATGTATAGTATGTATGAGCTCGCCGTTTGTAACATTTGGTTAGGAACAGTTAATAATTAACTGTCTTTAACATGTTTGAAATGATTTGATGATGCACATTTCTCCTTTTATGCATACATACAAATGTATGTATAATACTGAATGTACATTAATACGTATTTTCCAAAACTATTTAAAAATCAGTTGTTCAAGGCTCGAAAGATTTCTAACTACACTCGATAGGTGGAATTGGAATTGGCTTGTAGGACTTCTGTGCTCGATTTTTCACTCTTTTTTTTATATGGAGTGGCAATAGTTTTCATGGCTTTCTGATTCAGCTTCTCTCAGAAGTAGATGTGAAGTAGTTGTGAACATATCTTCTCATCTGCTTTGGATGCTAAGGCTATTCGAAGATCTCCTACTAAAGCTTCCGAAGAGGAGTTGTTTTTAAAAAAATGTTTACTGAAAACACTTTTTAAAGCGCTCTTTAGCTTAAAAAGCGCACTGAAGTCTTAAAAACCTATAACTTGTTTAAAAGTAGATGAACCACAAGGTCTCAAGGAGTCAACATGCTGTTTGAAATGGGATGGGAACAGTTTAAAAATTAATGTTTGCTCAATTTGGATAGCTTTCATAGTATTTTAAAAAATAAAGAGCCGAGTAGTACTCATAAAAACTTCTTATAAGAGGTGGGAACAGTTTTCTAAAATATACATATAGTAGAGTTTAAAAGCATTGAGCCATATTTTTCTTTTTGAGTAAAGTAAATAATGGTCTTCAAAAAGTCAACATGTAGCTTGAAAGTGGGTAGGAACAGTTTAAAAGTTAGAGTTTATTTAGCTTTTAGCGTTTTAAAGACCTAAGAGTGTTTTTGCACACAAAAGAAAGATTATCACGCATAATTATAAAATAATTTGCATGGGAACAGTTTTTATATTTGAGTTCATATCATTTTATAAGCCCATCTGCGCTCTAATTACTTCATATGTGCAAATGTGTTTAAATTATTCATATAAATGATGTGGGAACAGTTTTTTAAGTCGGGGTTTTTTACTTTTAAAGCACCAAGCATACTTCGTGTACACCAAATTTATATTACTAAACAAAACCAGAGCTTTATACAGTGTGCTCAACAATTCTAGCGGCATATTATGACAGTGGGATAGTTCTTAGCCTGCCTTGTTAACAGCGCTCTTTGTAAATCACTCTATATCTTACATTCATACAACAGCATCGAACACCCAGCCTACCCACTATGAATTCGCCGTAACACTTTCGGAGTCGCAACCCACCCACCACCCAACGAACATATTACATCGTACTAGCCAACCCGGCACATATTTAGTCTGTTCCTTTGAACTTCGGACTAAAACCTGTGGAACTGTCAAACTACAATTTTACGCTCTCAAATGAGAGTAAAAGGAGAACAGATGCAGAAGTCCATAGGAACGCAAAAAGCACTATTTCCTGTAAAAACGTCAGACGGTTTGTTTACATGTCATTGGTACTACCCTGATTTGGCTGAAATATCACTAAATAACACTGGACCACAAATTTCAACTTTTTCTCTTTACCAGAAACGCCGTTATGAAATTCTTATGTAAAATCACCCCCTGATTCCGAAAATCAAGGTTATTTTTAATTCTATGGTACCGTTTTTGAGATATTTGCAATTTACCGTTTTTGCAAAAAAAAAAAAAATTGGGTCCACTTTATCATATATATCTCAAGAACGAATTAAGCAATTCCAAAACGGTTTAAAGCTTTTAAAAGGTAATAAAATTTTCTATAAACTGTGCATACAACACTTTTTGCTAGGCCCTGTAGATTCAAAGATAACGAACAATCATTACCGATTTTTTCAATTTTTTTTGTAAAAATATAAAAAAAATTGTACTTTGCGGGGAAGGATCTCGAAAACCTTTTACTTTTTTGCAGATTTTTTTTTCTCCCTAAGCTCTGTTGTATTACAAAAAAAATAAGCTATCATCGAAGAAAATCGATGCAAAACTACGTAAGTTATAAGCGATCAAATAAAAATACCCAGGTTGCGCAACTTCAATGTATGTACCTATACATACATACATATATTAAAGGTATAAAGTGCAAGTGAGATATTATCCGGATAAACGAATAACACCATAACAATGATAACACTTTTTCTTTAAATAAATCAAATAGTACTTTTAATACTCGAATTGTATTATAGTAGGTAGAGTGGTTGCATCGAAAGGAAGAGTGGTTGGGTTCGAAACCTGCTGTAGGCATGTAGTTATAAACATGTATTTCCGTCAGTTATGGGTAAGTATGCAGGTAGATTTTCAAAATTATAAGACATAGAAAATTTCTAAAGCCTACATCTAAAACGGGTAGTATTTTCTTTTCCCGGCTTGTTATAAAAAGGAACCTTTCTGACTAGGTAAGATTTGATTTTTTCAATTTTATTCTTGTTCCGAGTATAAATATGAGTTAATGCGCTTTGAAACTTCATAACATCTTCAAGGCTCGCCGGAGATAGTTCAGTTCATAAGTCTAATTTCAAAACCGTGAGTCGTTGCAATGCTATGCGGTCTACAAAGTGGCTACACCAAGCACTGCTGCTTCCGCTGCAAGTGGGATAGCCGAGCTCGTAAGGACCACTACGTCAGAAAGGATTGGCCGGAAAGAGTCCAGTTTACCGTTGGTGTGGATAACATCAAATACACCCCTCTTGTCAAGAAAGAGAAAATCATACTTCCACCCTTACACATCAAGCTCGGTCTCATTAAAAACTTTGTTAAGGCTTTGGACAAAGAAGGCGAAGCATTCGACTATTTGAAAACAGTTTTTCCAGATATTTCTCAAGCCAAGATAAAGGAAGGTATTTTTGTTGGACCACAAATAAGAAAGTTGATCAACAATAATCAATTCAAAGGACTACTCTCATCAGTTGAGGTAGCAGCGTGGGAATCCTTTGAAAAGGTCGTTGCTTCTTTTCTCGGTAGACACAAAAGCCCTAACTACGAGCAGATAGTGAACGACCTAATCAATAATTATGCGAAAATGGGCGTAAATATGTCTTTAAAAATTCACTTTCTCCACTCACATTTGAGCTTTTTTCCGGCAAAACTTGGCGACGAAAGTGATGAACATGGCGAAAGGTTTCATCAGCAAATGAAATTAATTGAGAATCGATATCAAGGATTCTGGGACGTCGCAATGATGGGTGATTACTGCTGGTTTCTCATAAGAGAAACCGATCCTAAACTGAATAAGCGTCAAAGTAGAACACATAATTATTTCGACAACATAGTAAAATCAAATTAAGATAAAGATTGTTAGAATATAGTATAAACATAAATAAATTTAAAAAAAAGTTAAAAATATGGGTAATTTCATTCATAAATTGAACTTTTAACTCAATAGAAACAGAGCATAGCTAGATATTTCACTCTTCTTTATACCATACATACGTTTTGAGGTATACGTTGAAATTGCGCAACCTGGGTATTTTTATTTGATCGCTTATAACTTACGTAGTTTTGCATCGATTTTCTTCGATGATACCTTATTTTTTTTTGTAATAGAACAGAGCTTAGGGAGAAAAAAAAAATCTGCAAAAAAATAAAAGGTTTTCGAGATCCTTCCCCGCAAAGTACAATTTTTTTTATATTTTTACAAAAAAAATTGAAAAAATCGGTAATGATTGTTCGTTATCTTTGAATCTACAGGGCCTAGCAAAAAGTGTTGTATGCACAGCTTATAGAAAATTTTATTACCTTTTAAAAGCTTCAAACCGTTTTGGAATTGCTTAATTCGTTCTTGAGATATATATGATTAAGTGGACCCAATTTTTTTTTTTTTGCAAAAACGGTAAATTGCAAATATCTCAAAAACGGTACCATAAAATTAAAAATAATAAATTTTCGGAATCAGGGGGTGATTTTACATACGATTTTCATAACGGCGTCTCTGGTAAATTTTGGCCGTCGACCAGTGTAATTATTAAAATCTATACATATTCAAATATTTCGTTGTTTACTTCCATTTTTTAGCAAATATAAGGTTATTTGCTTTCACCGCTTTCTGTTTTTGTTTGACATGCAAATCAGCTGATCGTTTGACACTTTTCATGAACTTACAGGAAAAGAAACTCCGGAATAAATCCTGTAACTTCTGACTAGGAACAGTTGCTCAATTACTCTCTCAAATGTGTTCCCACTTACAGGTTTTATGTCAATAGGAACGACTTCCTGTAAGTTCTGACTAAATCCTGTAAACCGGACTGCTATTGGAACAGACTAATTGACAGTGGTCGAACTGTCGACTGCCAAATCAAACAACCAACAAACTCCAGTACTTCCTATTGCCTTACACATTGCCGTTCAACTTGTCGACGGCGGTTCCGTTGATGCACAACGAGCGGCAAATTTTGTTGTATTTCGCTAAAGCGCTACGACTATATAGTACTATGGCACTGTGGTTTTGGCTGCGGATGTCGAATAACGACTAGCATCGCTGCTAGGCGAGGCGAGGCGACCTGACGATGAGGCTACCGAACAAAATTCTAACGGTCGTAAGAAAATAATTGCGGCGATAGCGACAGTACAACGTTGACATTCAAATCGAATGGATGTGATATCCTGGCGCGCACGCAATTGCGGTGTACACACGTGACAGTTAAGTTTGGGGGGGAAATAAAAATCAAGTCGAATGCTAAACGTGAGCGTCGCATCTGTATGTGGGCGTGTCACATGCTGTGTGGCTATGAAAAAGCACTTGCGAATTCGACTTGAATTGCGGGAAATTGTTTTCAAATAAAAAAAGTACCCAGAACATAAAAAATGTGTGTGTCGGCAGGCGCAGTCAGCGAATAGTTTCGTCAGCTCACACACATACATATATGTATATGTAAATGCATGCCTACATACATACATACGCCATAAACAATCCCTGCAAAAAATGGGACCCGGATTAGTCTCCGGGAGCAATCGCAAAGGAGCATGCGACTAATACCACTTTTGATCTCTTTATATGGAATGAACTGATCGGTTTTGTTCGAGCATGTCCCATGAAGAGACTAATTGTTCACTTTTATACTCTCTCTGTGTGCCAACGCCGCACATGAAATTTAATTGACTAAGTGCGTGCATATCATTAAATCGTTAACAGTACCCGTTAGAGACGAGTTGGGGACTAATTGATCTCCAATTATACCCATAAGGATGAGTCGAGACTAATTGACCTCCATTAGCACCCGTATGAGACTAGTTGCGACTAATTAATGTCCAATTGTACCCGATTGAGAGGAATCTCGGAATACTCTCTTTAGAGATTAGTCGCACAATTTTTTGCAGGGATATGCAATCAAATCCGCGCGAGTTTGTTGGCTGATGGATTGGTGTTGTACGTCCATACATACGTATACGTGCCGTTTTGTGCGACGAGTCGCTGCTGCTGCTGGATGAGCGCCATTGCGAAGGCACAAGAAAAAACTGCTGTTCGTGTATTTGTGCAACGAAAAAAAGTTGCAAAGAGAAAGTAAAATCATAAATTCACCATTGAATGGGTGGGAAAATCGTAGCGATTTAAAATGACTGCTGTTCTGGAGGAATTTTTATCGTACGCAAAGTTGTGAATAAAAAAAATAACAAAAAAAAGTGAGAACAAAAAATTTTTTTTTCGCAACTTGTAATTTGTGTGTATCAAAGTTGCGAAAAGTGACGGAAAATGGAAATAGCTGCTGATGTGAACAAATGTGACCGCTGAGCTTTCGGATTAAAAAAAAGAAAAAAATAATAATTGAGTTGCAAATGTAAAAAAGTAATAAAACTTGCCAATATCAAACTACCATAAAAAAGATAAAGTTCCAACTCGTGTTTGTGAAATTATACGTTTACATACATATGTATATTAAATTAAAAGCAAACATAAAAAACAAAAAAAATTTGTACGCATCAATGCGTGAGCAAACGTGCAGACTTTTAACGCCAATAGACAATTGGTGAATAACTTGAACATATTTTGCAAAAAAGGTAAATATATTCATTAATAGCAATTAATGTTAATTAAATTAGAATTATGAAAACCAAATACCAAAAGTCTGAAAGTGACAAAAAGTTTTAATGAGTACCGCGAATTCTCATTAAGCGAGCTGAAAAGTATCATAAACGTTTTAATTATAAAAAAAATATTTTTTTTTGTGCGGAAAAAACTTCACTTTTGTTTAACAATTCCAAGAACAAGTTTTTTTTTATAGAATATAAGAATTTCTAATTAAATTTGTGCTTTTATTTTAAGCAAAACACCAATTAAGTGGCAAAATGTGCGAAATCAATTTATTCTTTCGAATTTGTTACGCATTCCAGCAATTCCTTTACAACAGTTGTTAGAATGTATTAAAAAGTTTGAGTGCAGATCGTTAGACAACAGATGCTCCATTATGAAATTTGAATTTCATAGTACTGGCTTTTAATTTGACATTTAAATATTTGAAAAATTGCAATTTCAACAAAAAAAGGGTTCCCTATTTTGAAATTAAGAAAAAAACTAGATACTAACATACAAATACAAAACTATTATTTAACAGTAAATACAGCTTTTATTTAGAAAAGAGTAAAGCAAAATTAATCTGAAGTATTTTTCAGAGCAAAAGTAAAAAACAACAAGTAATTTTTAAGCAAAAAAGAAAACCGACTTCAATTTTCATATACAAATTTAAGATTATCGTTAATTTCTTCATGATCCACTGAGCGGATTTAAACCACCCTTCCTTTTAAAAAATAATTATAGAGGTCAGTTAATGTGGTCCAAAGTTATGCGGTAACATACATTAAAGAAAAAATAAATATATATTCCGACGAATTGATAACTTTCTCTGTTTTGTGAAGTTTTAACTTATTTTTAATACTTCAGTAGATCGCCCTCACCCGCTTAGCTACATGTATAACTTAATATATGTTTAATTGTATTTCAATTAAGTTTTAAAACAGGGTGCAACCCTCTTCAAATGCCTCAAAAAACTCTACATGTTCAAGCTGAACATTTCTAAACACTCTTACTTTGTACACTTTAATTAGTTCAAATTCGACTTTTCAAACAGGTGGCAACGCTCTTCAAAGAATTTTCCAACTAAAACCTTTCCGATTGACACCCATGCTCTAGAAATTCATTTAAATTAATTCAATTTAGTTTTCAAACAGGTGGCAACCATTGGAAAACTCATCGATAATATTATAAATATTCAATATGAAGATTTTTTAACAAACTTTCGTTTAACCCACACATTTTTATTTTTCAGTTAGCTTGCGAATAATTAATTTAAATTTGACTTTTCAAACAGGTGGCTACCCTTTCCAAAATATTTTCAAACTACAATTTTTTTAAGCCTCTTGACATCCATTTTTTATATAAATTTCAAATAAATAATTCCCTTAATTCACGAATTGGAGGAGAAGCGCGGCCAAACACGTGGAAACATTTAAGCGCCAAAAATTCATTTATTGGAATTAAATATGATACACTGTTCATCCCCAAATAACCTAGAATATAATATGAAAACTATTTAGAGGTTTCTCTTAAACTGAAAAATGCCTTGAAAACCCAAAACTTTTATTGAGAGGTCAAAATTTGTATAAAAAACCGGTTTCGTTCATAAGAATATCCGGTTTATTCGATATTAAAAAAATCAAGATTTCAACCGCCTATAGATATCAAAAAAAAAACCGATGGACCCCGGTTTGGACAAATTGAGCCAATTACCCTAGCAGATACCCTTAAATCCTACCGATAAAAAAATTATTCAGTACCTATAATTTAACCATATTGCTTAATTAAATATAATACTAATGAAGGTACTGTTTAAAGTATTTTGTTTAGGTTCCAAACACGTCCAAGGTATGGTTGGTACCTAAAAATAATCTCCATTGTATAAATTCTTAAGCAAATATCACACGATTTGCACATCTGTACAGATTTCTACATTTTGGTAGCCACAGGGTGGTGTTGTCTAGAAATAATGAGCTCAACTCAATAAAAAC
>NW_023458556.1:113639598-113642181 GCF_013731165.1 Rhagoletis pomonella | reverse complement strand
CAATCGGAGGTAGACGCAAGATCACGCTTACACAGTGTTACGGTCTTTATATGCATACTTAATCGCATCCTTGATTTAGCCATCTGAAAAGTAAATTCGTCTAAGATAAATAAACCACGTGGGGGTCTCTACATATTTCGGTTGCAGCGTCATCCATTGGGTCTATTTTCTGCAAAACCTTTGCTTGAATTGAAATGAATAGGAATTATGAATTCCAATCAGATTTTATAAAAAAATATGGATTTTATAAATACCTAAACTCCAGCGGGTACATTTTTAGCAAAGGATTTTTCATCATACAGTTAGTCACGCTGCGAATTTGAACGAAATCTGTCAATAAATACGACTTTTATTAGTAACTCTACTCCAGGACCTCCGACAATTTGACTGGGCTCTATTGAGTGGTTTTTGAGTTTAGTCCGAAAAACGGAAATGGTTATCATTTTGTGTATGTAATCTTCCTTATCTTGAGTTTCGCCCGAGAAAAAATTCACGCGAAAATTTTGATTCCCCCCATAGTAAGTACATGGAAACCAAAAACGAAAACTGAACCGGTTCAGGGAAGATGAAACTCATGATAAGGCTGAATATGTTTCGAATGAAAAAAAAATCACCATGAAAGTAATAAACGTTTCGAATCTGTATTAACAAAATAGGTTTATAAATATGACTTTCATAAATAACTCAACTCCAGCACCACCTAGCGGGTCCGTTTTTCGCAAGTGTTCATAAATACAACTTTTATAAATAACTCGCCTCCGCATCACCTAGCGGCTCCGTTTTTGGTGAACGTAATTTCCATTATGCTGAAACTATACCTTTTGAATTTGAAAGAAATCGGTTCATAAATACGACCTTTAGAAATAACTCGACTCCCGCGCCACCTAGCGGTTCTATTTTTGGTAAACGTATTTGCCATCATGCTGGTAGCTTACATTTGAATTTAAAAGAAATCGGCTCATAAATACGGTTTTTGTAAATAAATCGACCCCAGCGCCACCTATCGGCTTTTCCGGTATCCTATAATAGGACCATATTAAAATTTGTCTGAAATCTATGCAGTAGTTTTTGAGTTAACTCCGATTATTATTAGATTATTGACGAATATATATTTATATTAATTTCTTCATGTATATAACAATTTTAGAATGAATTTCGGGTGTGCCAATAAAAATTGTAAAATTGGAATTTTCGCTCGCAAATCATCGTCATCTTAGATTCAATGTAATTAACTTTTTCATGTGGTGGCACACTAGTTTCATTACTCTAGTTTGCTTCGCTTTGGCAAAATTTACATTTTCAACATTTAACGTTAAAATTTTGAAGCAACTTAAACTTTTAAAAGAAAAAAATCGTTGAATATCCAAAATTAAAAAATAGCTGCGACAGATATTCTGCATGCTGATTTTTTTTTTATTTGGTGGCACACTCTTGAAACTTCACAGGTATGTTGTGTATATCAACTTTCATTGCCTCTAACATGAACATTCTATTTGAAAATTTCCCAAAGTTATTACAAAAAAAAAAATGATTTTTTCGACTTACAATGAAAAAATGAATATTTTCGGTACTTTTTCGCCTAAATAAACGTTTTAAGCAGTGTACGAAAATAAACTATATTGTACGTTACTACTTCGTTTCGTTTATTACTTTAACAGTTCGGTACAATACGAAACAAAACGGCTGAGTTCACTTTGGCGATAGTACACTACAGTAGTTTAGTAGTTACAGACGAAACAACAAACGAAATGAATCGTGCAGGGAAAATATATTTATGTGTGCACATATATGCAATAAACAAATACAAAACGAATGGCTGCAATGAATAAAAAAATTAAAAATGTTTTTTAATTGAATTGGATATGAAAATTTAAAGAAAAAAATTATTTTTCACGTAATTGAAACGTTTGCATACATATAAAACGTACCCTATGGTACAATTGTCACAAACGAAAAGCAAACGTTTCTCGTTGGGGAAAACGACAGTGAATCTTACAATTTGTTTCTGACTATTTACAAAACTGTACAAAACCACAAATGATATGATGATCGATGAGCAAATGGGAATTGTTTTGTACAGTTTATTTTCGTACCCTGGTTTTAAGGCTAAAATTGTTCAAATATTTGATTGATTTTCTACTGTATTTGTTTCTGGAACTCCATTGGTTGAAATAAATGATACTGTGCTGAGAAGTACTGGTTACCTAATACAGCCACGTACATACATATTTCGTTTCTCTGCATAAGTATTTGATAATGGTTTAGAAGTAATTTCCTTTGCTCTTTTTCCTATCGGATAAAATTCCAAATTTTCAAAAATGCCAAATTTTGAGTTATGTCACTTTTGAAGATCGTGTGCGATATCTTCAATAATAAACTTTTATAATACGCAATATTTTGACAAGTTTTAACAAATTGTTTTTTTTTTTGTGATTTAATTTAAGTTATTTTTTATAAAAATATGATTTACTCTTGAACAAAAACCGCACAAATCCAGATTTCGAACTTGGTGTAATGTATAAAAAAATTGAACAAAGTTTCGTAAAAATTCAAAACTTTTTAAATCGATTGTTTAGAAAGGTT
>NW_023458556.1:113635438-113639498 GCF_013731165.1 Rhagoletis pomonella | reverse complement strand
GCGTGACATTTTGATTTGACGTTTCGCTCAATGAAATCAAATGCAAACGCACGCAAGCCAATTTCGGGTGACGCAAAAAACCAAATTCGACGGCGTGCGAACCAAAACGCAAGCCGCGAATATTAGGTTAGCCTGTTAAAAAGAAAGTTGCAACGATTTTAATTTTTTCAATTTAAATTTTTTACCTTTTTCGTATTTCGCATGGCACGCTTTGATGTAGAAAAAAAAATCAGAACAGTTTTTGGCACCTTCGATATCAGAAGCAACAAAATACAGGCAAATGTTTTTGCTCAAATGCTCTAAACCTGTTTGACAGGCCTTGAATTAAACAAAAAATGTGATATAATTCATATGAAGAAAGTAATATTCACAAAATATTTTTACTTATGAAAAGTCTAACAAAATATAGGAAAAGCATCGTCTTTAAAAACTGCTCCTCATATTAGACATAGCGCTTTTGTATGAATTTTTTCTGCATGCTTTTTAATATGTTAAAAACATTGCTGAAAAACCTTAAAATGTTTGCATGGAACCATGTCCAATAAACAGAAGAAGTAATAAAACGGCTTTCTCGCTTTATTTTCTGACATTCGACTGCCTTATAGTCACATTTTATAGGCAAATTTTCAAATAAAGCAGTGGCACCTGGTAAATTCCAATATGGGTGGGATGCATGCAATAACACCATACACAATAATTCCCATTACTTGGACATTAAAAAGCAGTTTCAGAAGTCAACTAGTGTTATTTTATCACTTTTCCTTTTTCTAAATGCGGACCGCCGCGACGCCGGGCACTTTCAAAACTGTATACTTACAAATCCGTCCATTTAGCTTGTTCATGTACTACTTTTTGTCAAATGTAACTGGGTGACTACCTACATATGTGCACTATTTTGCTTTATTACTCAAATTGTTAAGTATAAAAGTTGGTCTTATTTCTCAACGAGAAATGAAATAAAGCAAATTTGTGTTATTTCACATTCGATTGGGAAATAACACAAATTTGCGTTATTGCCGTTTGTGTTATTTCACCCCCCGCACAAAACTACTCCAACATATTAACAATGGTATTGTTGAAATATTTTTTCATTTGTACACGCTTTTATTTTTCACTTCACAGATGCTTTTTCACAATTAATAAAAACCAAAAACAAAAATTAAAAATTACATGTTGACTGTGACGGCATTCGAACCCGAACATGCTGGGAGCTAACAACTAACAACGAGCATCTCTACACGTTCAGCTACAGCCAGACATGCAAATGTGCTTT
Source organism: Rhagoletis pomonella (assembly GCF_013731165.1). NCBI lineage: Eukaryota > Metazoa > Arthropoda > Insecta > Diptera > Tephritidae > Rhagoletis > Rhagoletis pomonella. Next base: position 113,638,225 of record NW_023458556.1, on the reverse strand, counting down.
CAAATGCTCTACTTCAATCACATTTTGTTAAAACACGAGCAGTGATGGGGTAACTATAAGCTGGTGCAGAGACACGAGTTGGTCCGCTACAGCATTACAGAGGAACACTGTTATAAGTACTCCAATATACCACAAATAGACTACATGGTCCAACGATTTTTGCAGGGTAGTAGCATGCAGAATAAATAAGTCTGCGTTCAAACACGGAAACTCGAGTTGCTTATTATCGGCGATTTCTCTTTTGGTTTTTCCCTTTGCATTCACACACAGAAACTCTTTTGTTGTTGTCAGCCAACTTAATTTACTCAGACGAACGAGAGCAGAAACCGTGTTTCCCGAGTACGGGCAAGAATGATAGAATACAAGATTGCTCCAATGAGAGAGGATTTTTGAGCGTAATTTTTTCGCGACGTCATCTTGGTGCAATTGCGAGAGAGAAATGCCAAAACGCATATAATAATATGTAAACAATGCAGAAAAATGTGTTAATTTTAATACTACATGGCCCAATTTTGCAGGAATCAATAAATATACAAAGATTGATTAATTAGGAACACGTAGCAATAATTTTGGACATGTAGCCTTTTAGATAAGTACGATTTTTAGCACATGAAAAAATGGATGTATTAACAGTGTTTGCAATTTCATGTAGACCAAAAGGAAGGTGTGCAGCAAAGCGAATTTTTGGACTTGCCATTTCAAAAAGCCATGCAGAGTGCATATCTATATATGTGGACGGTAGCCAACCATCATAAACTCCATAGCTGTTGACTCCACAGCTTTTATTTGATAACTTTTGTACCATTTCCGAGAGGATGCATGAGTGTGGCTTTTTTGGAAGCAACTATTTTATGTCAGTAAAACATAATTTAAGCTGAACTTTTAAATGTATAATAATTTGGGCACTGTTTTGTATTGGGTACGTAACAGCGCGGTAAGATGTCGTTGGTATTAGCGCCTGGCGACCTTGTCCACTGGTGCATTACCTCATACCAGCACTAAAAGAATCAGGTACTAACAAAAATAAGTATGTATGCCATTGCCAGCAAACTAAAGCAGAAACTGTCTACATTCACCATGGAAATATACCTAATAGAATTCACCAAGGAAAGGCCAACATAGTTCCATGTAGAAGCTCATAGCTCACACACATAGCACAAAGCTCGATTTGGTGTTTAATTACGGTGACCATCCGCCCTTTATTTTAAAGGACAGTCCTTGATTTTAAAGGACAGTCCTTTATTTTAACCCCCTGTCCTTTATAATTTTTTTCAAAATAAAGGACGCCATTTGTCCTTTATTTCTTAAACTGTCCTTTAAATGTGCTTTCGATTTTGCAGAGGTCAATTTTTAAACAGAGAATATGAAAAAACAAAGTACCCCTTATAAAATATAATAGCCGTCATCGATTCGCCACTTCGCTGTTTGCTATGTTTGAGTTCTGGTCGCTTAATGAAAAATTTTGCATGTGAAAGCAACAACCAAGTTAGCTAGTACGCATAGACGATAGCGAGTTTGGTTGTACTTCATTGAGTTCGTTCGTTTCGCCAGTCGTTGACTGTTGGCGAATCGACAGTGTTGCCATCTTTTGATTTTCAAAAAGCACCAAAAACTTGGAAAAAAAGCATTTTACCACACTAAAAGCACCAAATTTTTTTGAATACAATTTTTTATCAATCATGGTTGTATTTTAGACCATTTAAATTTGTAGATTCTTGTAAATTCAGTGCTGCCACAGCCTTAAATATTTCAAATTATTTCAGGTTTTAACTATCTCGCAGTAATTTTAGTTCAGAAAAAAAGCACTAAAAAAGGCACTAGGCACTAAATAATTTTTTTGGCGTTTTAATTTTCAAAAAGCACTAAATCTAGTGCTTAAAGCACTAAGTTGGCACCTATGCGAATCGATGACGGCTAATGTCAACCTTCGCCAGTTCGTTTCGCACCCCACTTAAGGATTTTTATTTAATCGGTAATCTTTGTACAATTAGGGTTGCCAGACGTACTGCTTTTGGGAGTAAACGTACTCCTTTTTATAAGCTTTTATTTAACTTGGTCATCCCGCGCAAATCGCGGAAATTTCCAATCGATTTTAAACTGACTTCCCGACAAGTTAGAGACTTGAAATTTTCAGCATAGTTCCAACCACGGTGACAGTGCAATTTAAAATGTAAATGAATTTCCCATTTGGTCCAGGGGTCTTGATTCAAAGGCAGTCAAAAAATAGTAAGATTTATGTCTAACATAACGTAATTTGCCAAAGAACGTAAAACCACTATAAAACTGTTAAAGCTGCCGGCGCGCCGCGGCGGTATTGTAGCAAAGCTATTCCTAGTCTAGATATGAACCACGTTGTAGGCATCATATCAAGGAGATACAATTAGAAGACTCCAGATGTCGCCCCGCCAGAAGAAGTTAAATATTGCGCCTGAATATATGCCACGCTACAGCGGAAATGGACGACACACCATTTCTTTAAATAAAATTATCTGCTGCTATATGTACATATGTATGTTTATACAAAACGTAAGCAAACAACATTTTGCTTGCCAAGTCTTCTGTTCCCTTTCATTGCAAGTTGAATTATTTTAATATCTATTGCAAAATTTTATACATAAAATAAAATAACACTTTTTCATATACAACGCTTTTATGAATGGACTAAAAATTATAAAATAAAATAACCTGTACAATCAAAAGAATAAAATGAAGTAGTGTAAGAAAAGATTTTTTTTTAAATATTTTTATTGAGCTTTGTACCACGATTGTTTATTAGGAAAAGTTGAA
>NW_023458556.1:113625881-113635338 GCF_013731165.1 Rhagoletis pomonella | reverse complement strand
AAAATAACCAAAATTGGTTAAAAGTAACCTAAACGGCAACACTGCATGTAGCTAAAAAATACAGTTTATTCAAAACCATTTCTTTTAATACCCATATTGGGATAATTCATTTAAGTTAATAAATAATTTGAATTTGATTTTCGTATATATGGCAACCCTTTAAACAACTAAAACTATATTGCACATCTACAGGTCAAGCCCTTTCATTTGACACCTCACGTTTGAAAATCGAACGAACGATACAGATTTTATGACTTGGTGTTAAATATTTAACGCAACCCTCTGCGGCAGAGAAAATTTGAGTTCGATTTTCTAACATGTGGCAACTCCTTTCATGGAACTAAATCTATGTTGCACACCCGAAGGACAAGGCCTTTCAAGTGACACCTCATTTTTGAAAATCGAAGGAACGATACAGATTTTATGGCTTGGTGTTAAATATTTAACGCAACCCTCTGCAGCAGAGAAATTTTGAATTCGATTTTCTAACATGTGGCAACTCCTTTCATGGAACTAAATCTATGTTGCACACCCGAAGGACAAGGCCTTTCATGTGACACCTCATTTTTGAAAATCGAACGAACGATACAGATTTTATGACTCGGTGTTAAATATTTAACGCAACCCTCTGCGGCAGAGAAATTTTGAATTAGTTTATCTAACATGTGGCAACTCCTTTCATGGAACTAAATCTATGTTGCACACCCGAAGGACAAGGCCTTTCATGTGACACCTCATTTTTGAAAATCGAACGAACGATACAGATTTTATGGCTTGGTGTTAAATATTTAACGCAACCATCTCCGAACTCGATTAAGAAGTATCACTTCAAAAAATTTCCAACATTTTGCTTCATAAGCACTACAAAAATTTTCTAAATCAATTTTTTTTTAATTTAAATTGTTGCACAGGTCTCTAGCAATAATTTGGCTTTAACAGATTGAAAAAATATCAATTAGTCGACGAGTTATAGCCAAAAAACCATATAAACAAAATGCTGAAAATCGGCATTTGACTGCAAAGTTCGAAGGTCGATTAAAAAAAAATTCGAACTAACATAAACAAACTTAGTGAGAAGTGGTTCTTGTATGTACATACATATTGGGGCATATTTATATTCGAAACAAAGTCAATTATAAAGTTAGTTGCCGCCATTTCATTGAAAATTATGACAACTAACATAACAAAGGGTTAATTTCTTTGTTTCATTTAAGCTATGAATAAGCATTCTTCAGTTATGTTTTCCTAACTAAATGCTGGAGTATTGGAACAGACTATCTGATTACACTGAACAGCTGATTCTGAGAAATTATGCGCTCTATGCCGAGTATAATTACACCACTGCTTCACATGCGCTGCTTCTCTATGCCCCACACTTCACTTGACTTGTCTCATCTATTACTTCTTCTCTTTGTTTTGATTCTCAGCATTTGTATTTGTACATGTGAAATTATAAACGGTTAATTTTTTTGTTTGTGATCGTTTTTATTTTATTTCCTGTCTTTATTTGAAAGTTTGTTTTTCGATTGCCAGACGAATTTCATTTACACAAAAAATCATATTTGTATGGCATATATCGAACGGTTATATTCAATACCCTCTATCTGCAATTTTCACAAAAACTACTTTGTGATGTTAGAACCCAACTGGGACTTGCCGGTCATCACTGATGTTAATTCTTAATTTGCAATTTAATAGTAAATTCCTCTGTCAAGCGTTATAGAAGGTCAGTACCAAGGCATATTCAATAAGGTAGAAGTGACAACTCAGTCGGGCTCTTTCATAGCTGACTGTAATGCCAAAAAATGTAAACAAAGAAATTAACCCTTTGTTATGCATTTACCATATTTGATAAAACTTAACACCTTTGAAATGAAAGTTTTAGTAAATATGAAAATATTTAAAATCTCATTAGAATCAGCGTCATTTTAGTAATTGCATTTTCGTTTTAATGTAAATGTGGAAATGGATACTTACACAAAATTACACACTAAATGAAACACACACTCATTTATAAAACTGTTTTGGTAATTTTTTTGCTTTTACTAGCCGAATGTTTTTGAGGATTTATTTTTTTATTCGTGGTCGTGGCCATCGATAGTTTCGATAGTCGATAGTCACAACCATCGATAGTATCGATACTAACGAAAATTTCGAGACAACCATTTTTGGCTTCAAGCAGCATCTGTATGTATGTATGAGCGAAAACTGTCGGTAGTGCTTACAAAACCATCGATGTTTTCGATAGTCAAAAACCATCGATACTATCGATAGTGTCATCGATAGTGTCATCGATAGTTTTCCAGCTCTAATCAGACTGCCATTTGAAATTTGATCTATCCATGTATATGAGTGGGAGATTTTCTCCTCATATTCGGTATGACAAATCCTGCACCTGGGAACAAATGCGTCCGCGTAGAAATACTCGGCTGCGATTGGCAAAAAATAAAGTCACTGGCACTAAAATGGTTTTCGCGCATACGTGAAGGGTCTCCTAATGAAACATCGCAGCAATTTGCACATAACGCACGAGTTTGTTGTCTTGCCTCTTGGCAAACACAACGTAATTCCTTTTCATTTTATTATGTGTTTAAAATCAGTCGCACAGCTCACAATCGCAAATTTATTTAAAACAAGTAATTGTAAGCAAAAAAAAAACCGACTTCAACTCTCATATAAAAAAAAAATATATATATATATCTCATGATCCACTAATCGGATCTTACCCAGATTAGTATGGGACCACCTCTGAGACACTACCTTTCCGATGCAAAAAGAATCATCGAAATCGGTTGACGTGGTCCAAAGATATGCGGTAACATACATAAAAAAAAAATAAAAATATTCCGACGAACTGATAACCTCCTCCTTTTTGGGAAGTCGGTTAAAAATTAAAAATTTGAATAGTCATTTCAGTCACAGTTCAAATGAGAGAAATGTCGAAATCACTTCTATGCCTTGTCAGTTCTAATATCACCGATGACAGTTGAGTCTGAGGCTAAAAACATAGTGGAGCGGCGAGCAAAGCGTCGATGTTAAGGCCTTAAGCCTAAATATTTCAAAAAGCTGGTGTTCCGCCTTAATGTAATTTTTCTAATACACTCGAATACGTATGCGTGTACGCATGCGTGTGTATATAACTATACATGCGCATGTATTTATAAACATACGTATTAACGCGAAAACTTGGGCCGTTAGCAAGTCCTTCCCGCCGGACAACGAACTTTCGTTAATTTTCCCCTTCTATATCGGTGTTTGCCCGGCGGTCCGCAACTAAAGCGATTTAATTTAATCTGCCACTTCTCGTTTGAGTCTACACGGAAGATCACACGGAGCTACCAGCGTCAGCGATATTCAAGTATTAAGGTAATATACTCAATTGTATAAAAAGAAAATTTGACCAAATATATGACTTAATTAACTATTATTAAACCACGGTCTTATATTTTTCTTTTATTTCCTTTAAATAAAAAACCCCTGTGCGTCCGAGCACCTCTGGAAGCACATGCGTTTTGAGAGTCGATTTTGAACGCATATGGCAGGGATGAAAAATCGAATTTTCAAATTGTTCCTAGTTTGATAATAGAAATGTATCTTTATGTTAAATGTACCTAAAAGTAGCTCACGATTTTGTTAAGTTTTTTTACTATTTTCAGACAATTGGTAACAATTAAATAAATTTATAAATTATTTGCATCAACAAGAAAGTGATGAATATTTATATCAATGCAGTTGAATTAATATTCATCAAAATTCAATAAAGATATGTGTATGTATGTAGCTGGGGTGGTCCAAATAAGGGTCAAGTCGGAAGTTTAATGCTCTCACCCTCTAGGATTGTACTGAGTGGCGCCGAATGAGCTATATGCATATATGTAATACTTCTATATTGGTACTAAGCTAACATCTCAATGTGTAAGCATTCCGAAATCAAAGCGAGACAGTCTAGTACTGTTTTTGTCAATGTATTGTGTACTTGAGTGCCGTTTTGTAAATGTGTCGTGTACATGTTTATTTATAAACGTATGTGTTCCTTTTCTTTCGTACGTGTTTATTGATATATCTGTACTGTAGTGTTTTCGGATATAGGAGTAATACATATATGGCTATATGGTTTGAATTCTTTATAACTTTTTTAATTATTATTTTTTCATTTTTTTCAGAAATTTGTGAAGAAGACTTGGGGAATTAACTATGAATCATTACACGATCGAACAACGTGCACAAATAATTGAATTTTATTTTTTAAACCAACGGTCTATTGTGTTGACACAGCGTGCATATCGTCGTCATTTTAATGTGCGCATTGCACCCACAGCGTCAGCAATAAACCATTTGATTTGAAATTTTCGTCAACATGGGTCTGTAAGAACCCTTCCTGGTGCCGGAAGAACACCTATCGTACACACTGCTCAAAATATTGTATGGGAGAGCGTGCAGCGTAGTCCATCAACATCAACAAGGAGGCGTTCGACACAACTTGGACTATCACGGCGGTCGCTGCAGAGAATTTTGATGACATTAGACTTGTTCCCATATAAATTTCAACTTGTGCAAGAGTTGAAGACGACAGACTACCAGCAACGGCTTGAATATGCCATTCGTTTCCGTGAAAAAGCGGAGGAAAATCCAGACTTTATTCACAATTTGGTAATGAGCGATGAAGCCCATTTCCTATTAAATGGGTATGTCAACAAGCAAAACTGCAGGATTTGGGCTACGGAAAATCCAAGAGCAGTGCATCAGCGAGAATTACACCCGCTTAAGTGTACTGTTTGGTGCGGTGTATCCTCCGAAAGGATAATTGGCCCATATTTTTTTGAATATGAAAGTGGTGTCTCAATCTCTGTCAACGGTGCTGCATATCGGACGATGTTGGAAAATTTTATTAGACCAGCTGTGGAAAACCATCCAAACTTGTGGTTTCAACAAGATGGAGCCACAGCACATACTGCACGTGCCTCAATGACTTTGTTAAGGGAAATATTCGGCGAACGCATTATTTCGCGCACAAGCGATTTTAACTGGCCTCCACGTTCACCAGATTTAAAAGTTCCTGACAGTTTTCTTTGGGGATATTTGAAAGAAAGAGTGCACGTTAACAAACCAAGAACCATTCTCCAACTCCAAACCAACATTCGAAATGAAATCATGGCCATTACACCCGAAATTCTGCGAAAAGTTATGGAAAATATGCTAAAAAGAGCACGTATGTACGAAGCAGAGAATGGACATCACTTACAGGATATAATTTTTCAAAGCTAATTGCAAAAAATTCCCCAATAATATACTGTATTAAAAAAATTTTAATAATCGCATAAATAAAAAAGTTATAAACCATTTAAACCATATAGCTAATTCGGCGCCACCCTGTACTATACCGAAAAATTGTTTTTATTTGGAAATCAAAAAATATTTGAGAGTCGCTCAAAACACTCAAAGTTTTCCTAGTATTTTATGTGCGGAAAAACATGTTTTCGTAGAAATGGTGTAGAATTTTTGAAAATTAATATTTTTCGATCGGTAAACTTTGTTTTGCTTTTGGAGATTTTCCATAATATTACCCAAATGTTTATTAAACAATTTTATATTATTAATTATTTCTTATAGAACTCCTAAAACCCAAAAAAAAAAACAATGGGGGACCCATGAAAAATCGCTATTGTTAGAAATAGTAAAATTAACAATCGGTTATTATTATTGGCAGTCTGCTAAAGAGAAGCAACGTTTTCCCGTCATTTCCAAGAATTACATACCATTTATTTATTTATATATGCATCGGATTGCTTTCAAATACTTTTAGAAGTGGTCCTAGATAGTGGGCCCTAAATTTAAATTTAATAATGGAACTTGGACTCTTTGCAAAGATTTCTTGACAATGATATGTTCACAATGATATATGAGTTGCCATTTGTCCTTGTTTACAAAAAAAATCTTAAGTTTTTTTCGCGAACACCGTAGTTTTAAATATGTATATTTATTGAACTAAATTGAGCTCACTGTACCGAATGTACTTTTGGTTCGAAAAAGTCGGAAAAAGGTACAATTGTACCTGCTTTTCCATTCCTGGCATATGGTTAGATGGGAGAGCGCATAGTGAAGAGCCAGTGCTGCCACAAAAATATTACCAAATTCCTCAAAAACAAATGAAAACCCCCAATTACTCCAAATTTTGTTATTTACTATTTAAAGGTACTTAACATAAAAATTAATTACATTCTCCCATTCAATTGGTACATTTGTTCTTGCGGTTCATACAAACTATCACCGTTATTTTTTGTGCCTTGGTTGTATATAATATTACTGCAACTATATCAGTGCTCAATCTGGTCCTCCCCTGCAAAAATCGCGACTACTCCATGCATGCGTGTAAAGAGTACTCCCTAAGGACCAAAGAGTACTCCAAAATTAACCACAACTCATATAAAAAATATGGTCCAATTAACATTGCGATGTCCTAGGGCAGGACCATATACTCCATCCCTGCATTACATCAGAGTAGCACAAAACTACTCCAACATATTAACAATGGGCATTGTTGTTATATTTTTTCGTTTGTACACGCTTTTGTTCTTCACTTCTCAAATGCTTTTTCGAAATTAATAAAAACCAAGACAAAAATTAAAAATTACATGGTGCCTCTGACGGCATTCGAACCCGAACATGCTGGGAGCTAAGAACTAACAGCGAGCATCTCTATACGTTCAGCTACAGCCAGACATGCAAATGTGCTTTCAAATGCTCCACATTAATCACATTTCGTTAAAACACGAGCAGTGATCGGGTAACAAACAATAAGCTGGCGCAGAGACACGATTTGGTCCGCTACAGCATGACAGAGGAACACTTTTGTAAGTACTCCAATTTACCACAAAGAGACTACATGGTCCAACGATTTTTGCAGGGATGTATCAATATTTAGTACAAGGAACCCAAGCCGAAATCAACAATACGTTCGACGCGTATGCAAGAATTGAGCATCTCCAACTGCCTTTCCAAAGAATTGACGATGTGCTAAAATTTTGGAAGGGAAAGCAGTACACTGACCCAGAATTGTACGAATTAAGTAATGTTTGTTTGCAGTCCCGCCAACTCAGGTTAATATAACGTTTTCATCATTATTTCCCAAGTTGTTTTTTTCCTGCTGCTCAAAAGTATTAAATGCAGAGTCCACAAATCTCAGACAATGTTATTTGGAAAATTTAACATGATTGGATTGTGATAATTTGAAAATTAGGACCCTTTTTCCATTGCACAATTATCTATACAGAAACTTAAAATTGAGAGGGCGAGAAAAAAAATAGCTTAGGAAATAGTGGCCACCCTGATGTACATATCTATGTACGAGTACATATTCACTAAGGCTTTACAAATTTCGTTTTTAACAGGTCACAATTGAGCGAGCATTTTCAACACTAAGGCTGGTTCTTACTGATTACCGTAATCAGCTTAGTCAGGAGACACTCGAAAATATTTTGTTGGTAAAACTGAACCCAAGCTTTCTTGACACAGCTATAGAAACTTTACCTCTCTTCGAAGATACACCAGATGAATAATATCTAGTCGTAATTTTCTTATTTTTTATGTTATAATTAGCAATGAATTCAATGAAGACTGTATTTTTCTTTTATTTTTGATTTAAATTTTTCAATATGAAATAAATAATAAGTAATATATTAATAAAAAACAACACTACTTAACAAATTTCAAACTTTTGATTTTTTAAGTTTTCAACCTACTATGAACGGGTAGAGATACCCACTTCCAAAACAGGTACGAAAAGTTGTTGTTCCTTTTGTACTGTTAGGGCGCACTAACAATCAGCGTTGCCAGGTCTTCGACATGAGAAAACGTCCCTCTTGGTCTGAAAAAACGTCATTTCCTACCCAAAAACGTCTTTTTCAAATGTATGCACCCAGAATTGTTCTTATTAAACTTTTATTGTATGCAAAGGTACATATGTACGCAAGGTATATTAAAATGTCATTTCTACAGAGCACATTTAAAATTCATTGTTAACTGGTTTGATATCGTTAATATAAGATTTATTATGAAAATAATTCAAGATCAGTTCTACTTACTAGATTTAGTAACAGAGAAAAATTACTGGGAAGGTAAAAAACGTCAGTTTTTACACAAAAAACCTCAAAACGTCAACAGGATACAAAAAACGTCCAAATGACGTTAAAAACGTCAACCTGGCAACGCTGCTAACAATACACGATGGGTTTCAATTGCAGCTGAATACAAACCAAACGAATTTTTTGTTCTTTTGTTCATTGCGTAGTTAGGATTGTAGTAAAGATACTCAGGGTTTTTAAGGTGCCTATGCGGATATTTCTATGCATTAATTGACGTTTTTTGCCTAACTGACCACATCGTTAACAATGCAGAAATTATGCATAGATAAACACTTGCTAGGGAGTCTCAAGGTTTCCTAGACGGATATTTATATGCATCATGAACGTTTCTCCTAAACTAAAAAAACTCGTTTTAAACATAAAACAATAGATCCTAACCACATCATTAAAAATCCAGAAAATAATACATATACATGTATGTATGCACATGTGTTATTGTCTTACCAAATGACCTGTGTGCACAAACATAAATAAATATATCTGTGTACATATGTATGTATGTAGAATGTAAGCTAAGGTTTTTTAACCGAGATTCTTCTTAACGCATACTTTGTTATCGAAATAACGCAGTGTGCAATGCAGTTTTGCCTGATTTTCACAAACATATGTACATATGTACATAAATATGTAGATACATTAAGGCAAAATTAACCACTTGTTCTAAATATGACGCATATATGTATTAAAAAGAGTTTAGTTTGTGAAAATAGTTAAATTTAAATATGTGTATATGAACATATGTATGTATATATGTATGCGTACATGGAATAAAGAAATTTGAGCAAAAATTAGCGAAATGTTCATAAATATTTTAAATCTTTTTTAGGGTATGGAATATTGTGGCATAAGAAATTTTAGTACAATGAAATGCAAGTTTGAAGTAGCTATGTAGGTTGATTTTTGGCAATTTCTTGTTCGACAATTTTTTTGTATGGAGAAACTGAGCAACGCTTTCAACAAAAAGAATTGCCAAAATTCAACTGTATTTTTCGAACACTTCGCAAGTGTCAACAGTAATTTGCGAGCTCTGAAGAAATCATAAGCAAACACAAAATACCAATTGACTGTCGTTGCTGCCCGCTTGCAGAATCTGGAAATTTCTCATTTTTCGACTGTGACTGCCGACAACTTGCAAAAGCAAAGATATTGCTTATTCATCGACTTGCGCCGCTGACCAAAATCAGAATGAAATCAAAATGAAAATTTTCAAACCAATGACTGCCGGAAGAACTGCGCATTTTGTCGGCAATCAGTTTCTGCTTGAACTTGGACTGCGACTGTTAAACCAACGACTGCCAGCAGCTCTGCGCATTTTG
>NW_023458556.1:113597254-113625871 GCF_013731165.1 Rhagoletis pomonella | reverse complement strand
ACTGCCAGCAGCTCTGCGCATTTTGTCGGCAATCAGTTTTTGCTTGAGCTTCGACTGCGACTGTCGTCTTGTCTCATAAGCGTAAGCACAAGCAATAAGTAAATTTTGAACAGTTACAATAAGTCGAAGCAGTGAGAAGCGAAAATTTTATTACTTTTGCTACTTCGACTTAAGTTTTTTAAACACTGGTTAAAAACCAACTGGAATTGACATTTTTTACACGCATACATGCATACATTCATATGCACGTGTACAGTGGAGTAGCACTAGCTTGGACATTGCATTGCTTGTACTTTGATGTGTTTGAATCTTTTATGGTACTGAAGATTTGCTTACGGATGAAAAATATTAAAAATCGTCCGTGCATATATGTAAATATACTTTTATAAACGCTTTGAAGTATAGAAATTTTTAATATTAAAAAATAAATAAAATAATTTTTTTGTATATATGTAAATGGTGTTCAAGGCACATTGACCCACCTGTACAAAAATCGTGGCGCGTCATGGACAAAAATTTTACAATTTCGGACCGAAAAATGTGAAAACGAGCTAAGTTGCCACGTTACATCTGTGAACTTCCGATAAAACCACATATGTTTGTGATTTTAGAAGTTTTGATTTTATTTAAAAAAAATTAATGTATTTTCCTGCAGAAAACGTACACTTTTATTTAATGTTTATTAAAATGACACTTTAAAATACTAGTTAATGATTGAAATATTGGTATGGAACAGAGAAATAGAGTGTTTTGTCAAAAATTACCAAAAATTGCCAAGATTCGAGATAACTTATTTTACTGGTTATAGAGAAATAATTGCCACTTTTCACTTGGCTGGCCGAGATTTCTTCATTTTAAGATTTTAGAATTTTTGTGTCGGATTGACAAAGTTGCGCTTGTTGTGTGATGAATTTGCGGGGAGATGTGCTGCGGTTGTTTTTATGAATGAATTTACTTGGCCTTGAGAAATATGCGCATGCGTTTATGAATGAAATAGTTATTGTTGTATTTGAATATGCGCGTAATTATGTATGTGTGTATGTATGCTGCCGTGAGTTGTACATATGTACATTTGTATATATGTGCGTGGTACTTAGACAGCAATATGCACGTATGTATGGATGTACTTATATATGCATGCAAAAACGTTGTCAATTAATGGAGCATGTAGTACATATAGATACATATATCAGTCATCGACTGATACTCGTCGCGAAAGGTAGTGCGTTCAGATAACTCAGTGATTTTCTTTGTTAGTCTCTTTTGTGCTTTCCTTACACACTCTGCAAGTCTCTTCGCAGTTTTCTCTGCAATAGTGTCTTTAAGCGCGTGTGTTATTGTTTCTCACTAACAAGTGCGTAGTTACTATGCCCCCCGGGGTACGCCCGCTTGGGGATAACAGGTTTAGCCTGCTATCCTCAAGCCCAACCCGAAAAAAGAAAAAAACCACTAACTCACCAATTGAAATATTTCCATCTTTACCAACAATAAAAAAGGAACACCCAAAATATTTAGTAGCAAGTGCTGTAAACTCACCTAAACCGCTTAATAAATATTCATGCTTTGCTATTGACAAAGCTCTAAAAAACATTAGCTCCGAAATAATAAGTATTTCCGAACTAAGGGACGGTAATTTACTTCTCCTGGTCAAAAATGAAACCATAGCAAACAAATTCTTAAAAGCCACACAATTAGTAGGAGTTTGCAATGTTAAAATCGAGTTCCATAATAATTTAAATAGTTCAAAGGGAACAATATATGCACCATGCCTAAACGATATCCCAGAGTCAGAAATTATTGAAAACCTTAAAGAGCAAGGTGTTGTATCTGTTTTCAAGTTCCCCAAATACGTGGAAGGTAAACAAATACTGAGTGGAGTACATCTCCTAACCTTCGACATGTATCACCTACCCGAAAAAGTTGAAATATCCTGGTACACCACAAAAGTGAGGCCTTATTATCCAAACCCTATGAAATGCAAAAACTGTCACCTTCTAGGCCATACAACTAAACGTTGTGTCAATCCTCCCGTCTGCGACTCTTGTGCACTTCCCCCTCATTCCCCTGAAGTATGTACGCGATCACACTGCGTAAATTGTACTGGTCCTCACCCCGCATCCAACAGATCATGCCCTAAGTTTTTGCAAATGAAGGAAATCATTAAAATAAAAACAGACAAAAAATGTACTATGCGTGAAGCAATAAAAACATACAGAACTCAGTCTCCCCCTACTTTTGACCCCTCCCTTTCCTTTTCTTCAATTTCAAAAAGCATTGCAAATCCACAAATCAAATCAAATGAACAAGAAAACACAAATCAGCAAAAGAATTTACAACAAATAAACTCAAATACCCCTAACGGTATAAACCACATTCCTAACTCACGACAACAAAATACGCTCAATAACGCGACCAATCTAAACATAAATGAAACAAACGAAACACAAAAGAGAACAAACAAAAACAATAACATAGAAAACAACGAAAAACAAGAAAATAGTGCAAACCAAACAGCTATTATAAATCCAACATCGATATCAGTCGATGACTTATCAAACCCAATAATTTCATCTTTCCTTTCCCAACTTATCTCCCCTAATATCCCCCCTACCCCAAGCTTGCATATGCAAGACCACCCTATGGAGTAAATCATGATGCGTATTCTGCAATGGAATTTAAATGGTCTGTATAATAATTATGCAGACCTCAATATTCTAATAAATGACTTTTCACCTGAAATCATAGCTTTACAAGAAACTCATATTCCCTACAACAAAACTGCCTATCCCCCAAACAAGTACATCAGTTATTTTCACAATATGGCTCAAAACACCACATCAAAACAAGGAATTGCTATTTTTGTCAAAAAGGTTATAAATCACCAATTAATACCAACTAACTCCAATATTTCCTGCCTTGCTATTGAAGTAGACATCGGATTCAAATTTGTCCTAATAAACTGCTACATCCCCCCACATCAAAATTTTACAAGTACGGACGTCTCAAACATAATCAAGGCTTTTAACTGCCCTATTATCTTGCTAGGTGACTTCAACGCCTGGAGTCCTCTATGGGGCTCTCCATCAGTCAATCAAAGAGGACAGCTAATTGAGGATGTTATTATGGCCCATAACCTCATAGTTCTTAGCGATGGTTCTCCTACCCACTTTTCCACACACAAAACCTTTTCCCACCCTGACATAACACTTTCATCACCCTCAATAGCTCCCAAACTATCCTCTCGCACCTTAGATGACCTTCACAATAGTGACCACTTTCCCGTCCTCACATCATTTCTCACACCTACTCTTTATCGCGTCAAGCGCAAATCTAAATTCCTAACAGATAAAGCAGACTGGACCCGCTTTGGCTGTCTTTCCATAGATCTTTCTAATAAGAACCCGTATAAAGGTAATATCAATGCTGAAGCCAGTGCAATAAAAACAATCATTCGGTCAGCTGCACATGCGGCTATACCCCAAAGTAGTGCGAGACAATTCTCAGCCAAACTACCCTACTGGTCCAATATACTTTCATCCCTTAGGAAAAACAAGCAATATCTCTGGGCTAAATATAAGAAAAATAGATCTGAAGAAAACCTCATCAGCTATAAGAAAGCAAACGCAGTGTTTAGAAAACAGTCGAAAGAAGCCAAACGAAAACACTTAGAAAACTTCACCGCCAAAATATCCCCCTCCTCAAACCCTAAACAAGTGTGGGCCGACATAAAAACCCTATCAGGATCCCGTCCAGCCACAAATATTTCCTTTATCCACTCATCACAAGGTCCTATTTATTCCCCAAAGGAAGTCGCTTCTGAGTTTGCTACTGCATGGTCAGCATACTCAAACAATTGCAATTTTCATCCGCGTTTTAACGCACTCAGTGAACAATACGCCTTAGAATCCTATCACAACCCCTCCCCTTCCCACACAGCTCTATCCGTAGAAGTTCCAATAACATTTGATGAATTTGAATATACAATATCCTCAATGAAAGGTAAAACGCCTGGCGAAGACAAAATATCTTATCCTATCTTGAAGAACCTCCCAAAACCTCTCAAATCTAGAATCGTGAAGCTTTATAACGATATTTATGAAACTGGTGCATTTCCCCAGCAATGGAAAACTTCTTCAATCCTTCCTATTCTTAAACCTGATAAACCATCATCCTCAATATCAAGCTACAGACCCATATCCCTTCTCCCATGCATTTCCAAAGTTTTGGAAAAAATCATCTCTACTCGCATCATGTTCTTTGCGAAAGCAAATGGGCTAATAACACCTCATCAATTCGCTTTCCAAAAAGGTCTTGGGGTTATCGATTCCTTGATGTATTTTGAAAATTTTGCTAAAATGGCCCTAGCATCCAAAAACCATGTCTCTGTTCTCAACCTTGATTTTGAAAAAGCCTTTGACAGAATTGGTGCCCATGTGGTGCTGAGAGCTCTTAAACGATGGAAGGTAGGCAGCAAGTTGTATAATGTTGTAAAGTCTTTCCTAAGCAATCGAAAATTCCTGGTTAGAGTAAATAACCATAATTCTGACATTTTCAATCTTTTCAACGGACTACCACAGGGCTCACCCCTTTCCGTATCTCTTCTCACAATTGCCTTCAATGAGTTAAGCTCAATCATAGCATCATTCAACAATTTGGAACACTTCATCTATGCAGATGATGTTATTATATTTACAAAGACTACAAACCTACTTAAAGTTAATGAAACGTTCGGTCGAGTTTTAGATGAAATTGCTAATTGGTCTCAAACATCAGGGCCAAATCTCGCAACATCGAAATGCTCAACATTCCACATATGCAGAAAGTATAAATGCTCCTATCCTTCCTTACACTCCCTTAATACCAGTATTCCCCACTCGGATACTCTCAAAATACTAGGCATAATATTTGATAACAAACTTACTTATAAAGACCATTGCAAGTATATTAGAGTAAGATTAGCAACTAGGTTAAACATAATAAAATATCTTTCCTCTAAACATTGCTTTGTCCACACTAATACTCTTATAAACATAACAAGGTCGTTAATACTATCAAAAATCGATTATGGACTGCCTATATATGGAAACTGTGCAAAATCACATATTAAGGTTTTAAACGCGCCATACCATGCAGCTGCTAGAAGAAGCCTACGTGCGTTTGCGACATCTCCAGTCAAAGTTGTCCTTGCTGAAACTGGACTTCCAAATATTTTGAGCAGAATCCAGTACGACACCATGATGCTTATACCAAGGATTCTATATTGCAGAAATAACCTATTGTTCGAACAAATAAAAGCTGCTCAACCTGAAGGTATAAAACCCAAAACAGAATCCACAATATCACGTTGCCTGTCGCTAATAGAAGACGCAAACATTGCCTCAAAACCAATACTAATGCAGCCAACTATTCACCCGCCCTTCGCTGTACCTAGATCCTCAGTGATCTCAAATCTTCAAAATTATCGTAAACAAAACACCAGCAGTAGTGAATATTTACAGAGATATATCGAAGCACTGCAACCATACAACGATGATTGGGAACTTCTATTTACCGATGGTTCAAAATCTGACAACAATACCACCTTTGCAGTCATAAATACACTTGGTCAAACCATCTCGGTGGGGGCATTACCCAACTACTGCTCAGTATTCACAGCTGAAGCAGCTGCCTTGCTCGAAGCGGTGGAGTATGCCTCTCGAAGTGGTAATAAACATGTCGTCTGCACCGACAGCAAATCTTCTGTTGAAGCCATATTAAATCCATTAAACGATTGTTACCTGGTAGCTCGAATTCGTGAGACTCTGCTTCAGCATAGTTTCATTAAAATTATGTGGATACCTGGGCACATAGGCATACGTGGAAATGAAATGGCAGATAAACGAGCAAAAGAAGCGACCAAAGAACCCCTTCATTTCTATGAATATCTAATAAACAGTGATATACGCAAACTCGTAAGAAAGATCTCATATGAAAGACGACTAGAGGATTGGAGACAATATCAACACCGCTACAAAGTCTGCAATCCTGCGGGGTCACGATCATTATTCCCAAAAAACGTCTCCTGCAAATCAATACAACACTTTATCAGACTAAGAATTGGCCACACGCTTGTAACACACGCACATCTCCTCAATGGGGAACCTCCTCCAACGTGCCCTTATTGTGGAAGCAACATTTGCACAGTTTCCCACCTGATCGATGAATGTCCAGGACTACAACAAATCCGTTCTTCCATCTTCGGCAGCAAAACACCTTCAGAGCATCTAAGATGTATTAACGACAACAATATAAATATCATTCATAACTTTATTTCCCTTTCCAAATTAAAAGTATAATTGTATCTTGTATCTTATTATCTATCAAAATTCACACATTCACAGTAATTCATAATTCTGGAGCACGCATATGGGTTCATGGATGTTAAGGTGTACATGTGTGGCAAACGCCTGCATGCGCATCCGCGTTTATGAACCCATGCGCCTGCCTTTGTATCTTATCATAACGGGTGATTTTTTTGAGGTTAGGATTTTCATGCATTAGTATTTGACAGATCACGTGGGATTTCAGACATGGTGTCAAAGAGAAAGATGCTCAGTATGCTTTGAAATTTCATCATGAATAGACTTACTAACGAGCAACGCTTGCAAATCATTGAATTTTATTACCAAAATCAGTGTTCGGTTCGAAATGTGTTTCGCGCTTTACGTCCGATTTATGGTCTACATAATCGACCAAGTGAGCAAACAATTAATGCGATTGTGACCAAGTTTCGCACTCAGTTTACTTTATTGGACATTAAACCAACCACACGAATGCGTACAGTGCGTACAGAAGAGAATATTGCGTCTGTTTCTGAGAGTGTTGCTGAAGACCGTGAAATGTCGATTCGTCGCCGTTCGCAGCAATTGGGTTTGTGTTATTCGACCACATGGAAGATTTTACGCAAAGATCTTGGTGTAAAACAGTATAAAATACAGCTCGTGCAAGAACTGAAGCCGAACGATCTGCCACAACGTCGAATTTTCAGTGAATGGGCCCTAGAAAAGTTGGCAGAAAATCCGCTTTTTTATCGACAAATTTTGTTCAGCGATGAGGCTCATTTCTGGTTGAATGGCTTCGTAAATAAGCAAAATTGCCGCATTTGGAGTGAAGAGCAACCAGAAGCCGTTCAAGAACTGCCCATGCATCCCGAAAAATGCACTGTTTGGTGTGGTTTGTACGCTGGTGGAATCATTGGACCGTATTTTTTCAAAGATGCTGTTGGACGCAACGTTACGGTGAATGGCGATCGCTATCGTTCGATGCTAACAAACTTTTTGTTGCCAAAAATGGAAGAACTGAACTTGGTTGACATGTGGTTTCAACAAGATGGCGCTACATGCCACACAGCTCGCGATTCTATGGCCATTTTGAGGGAAAACTTCGGAGAACAATTCATCTCAAGAAATGGACCGGTAAGTTGGCCACCAAGATCATGCGATTTGACGCCTTTAGACTATTTTTTGTGGGGCTACGTCAAGTCTAAAGTCTACAGAAATAAGCCAGCAACTATTCCAGCTTTGGAAGACAACATTTCCGAAGAAATTCGGGCTATTCCGGCCGAAATGCTCGAAAAAGTTGCCCAAAATTGGACTTTCCGAATGGACCACCTAAGACGCAGCCGCGGTCAACATTTAAATGAAATTATCTTCAAAAAGTAAATGTCATGGACCAATCTAACGTTTCAAATAAAGAACCGATGAGATTTTGCAAATTTTATGCGTTTTTTTTTAAAAAAAAGTTATCAAGCTCTTAAAAAATCACCCGTTACTATCGCCTAAGTTAAGATTTAGCAAGCCGACGGCCCTGGCAGCCAGTGCTTTAGCTCATAAGTGTAGCACTTATTTATAATTGCTTCTCTTTGTAATAAATAAATAAATAAATAGATACATACAGTATCGGTCATATCTATAGCACGCCACTTCGAAGTGATATTGTGTGCAACTTATGTTTATTTGTTTATTTTTGAGAATTTTCAATTAAAATACAGTTCTTTCTCTAACAAACCCCATATAAACTCAAGTTTAACAATTTGTAGAAAACTTCAAAAAAGGGCAACAAATTTTCACCTAAGTTTCAAACTTTTTTCTCGGAAGTGTTAGAATTTTTTCGAGTATACAGTTTTTTAGCCCAATCAATTTTAGTCTGATAATGTGTAAGTTTCAAGTGACTGAAAGTTACCGTTGATTTTTTAGAATTTCCTCCACAAAAAAAAAATTCTAAGAAATCAACGGTAATTTTTAACGACTAGAAACTTGGACTTTAGTGTACTTGATTGAATGGACTACAAAGCTGCATACCCGAAAATTTTCTAAATATTCTAACTAAATTTTTTTAAATTTTTATAACCATTTTTTGAAGTTTGATTAATTATTTTGCAAATTGTGCAAGCTTTTAAACTTTTATTATTGTGGTTTCTGTTATAGATTGAATTATATTTTAAAGGAAATTATTAAAAATAAATAAATAAACATAATTTGTAAACAATATCATTTTGAATTTCGTTGCTAATTAGTTGATCGCATCTGTATGTACTACAAGCATCCATATGCGCATGCCTGGGAAATGGATTTGCATTTGACTCCAGAACTATTATTTACAAATAATATCTACGAGTATTGCAGTAAAACTCAAAAACAACTTTGAAGTTAACAAGTGCATTGCTTTGTAAATTTTTTTTGTTAATGCGTCCATCTTTAGTTTGTGAAAAAACTAAGGCAGTTAGAAAACTGGGATTTGTTGCATTGAAAATAGCGTAGCAACTACAATAAGAATCGTTAAAAAAAAAACGATTTTTGCGACCCAAATGCCGACGGCAAATCACCAATGAGTTTGCATATTTGCATAGCTTTCACCTATTTATTAGATAACAAATCTACGTTTTGGAGTTAAAGCATTCCCTGGCCAATATCTTCGAAAATTAATTTTCATTAATTTAACCAAGAATTTTCATCTTTACGATTGTTCTGCTTTTTGTAATATTAGTAGTCCATTCAATTATAGTTTAAGAAAGTGCAAGTTTCAAGTTGTTAAAAATTACAGTTGATTTTTTAGGTTTTTTTTGTTGGGGTACTGCTGTTTTTTCCCATACAAAAAAAGAATTTTGTTCATGTGTTATAAGGAAGAAAATGCGAACAACCCTCCACAAAAAAATTCTAAAAAATGAACGGTAATTTTTAATGACTAGAAGCTTGGACTTTCATATACTATAATTGAATGGACTACAATACTGCATACCCGAAAATTTTCTAAATATTCTAATTAAAAATTTTGAAATTTTTATAACAATTTTTGGAAGTTTGATTTATTATTTTGCAATTTGTACAAGCTTTTAAACTTTTATTATTGTGGTTTCTGTTATAGATTGAATTATGTTTTAAAGGAAATTATTAAAAATAAATAAATAAACATAATTTGCAAACAATATCATTTTGAATTTCGTTGCTAATTAGTTGATCGCATCTGTATGTACTACAAGTATCCATATGCGCATGCCTGGGAAATGGATTTACATTTGACTCCAGAACTATTATTTACAAATAATATCTACGAGTATTGCAGTAAAAGTCAAAAACAACTTTGAAGTTAACAAACACATTGCTTTATACATTTTTTTGTTAATGCGTCCATCTTTAAAGTGAGTATGTGAAAAATCCAATTTTATCATTTTTTAACTAACATGCATTTTTACTATTTACATAATATAATACTCGTACAAGAAGCGAACTTGAACAGATGCTTTTTAAGTTTTTAGCAACATTAACTACTGAATAAATTATATTTAACAAATGGTTTTGCAGAAATGCACATCAGTAATTCTAACTAATATAAAAGTACATTTAAGATAATTTAACTATATTAATTTATTTAATTTTATAAAAAAAATATACATGAATACGTTTCTGCATTCACCTGCAACCAAGCAACACATAGCCAGACACTTGCAACAAATATAACATTATCATAACAGAAATTTACATTTTTCTCTGTTAACTCTTCTTGAAATGTTAATCGCGCTGTGGTGATATTCCATGGATTTATTTTTCAGCCAAACAATTTTACGTTCCAAAAATTTGCACCTTCTCTATCTATCTAAGTTCTCTGACGGCAGTCAAAAACTTGTTTGCTTTTAAATTCATATTTTTCATATGTGACAATGAAATCAGTTCCACTCAAGTGGAAATCAGTTCCACTCATGTGGAAATCGTAGAGCTTTTTGTTTTATAAACATTGACACAGAATGCGAAGGGAGCTTTTACTTGATAAAAATCTTCATAAATTTCTTTACAAAAAATTTATCAAGACAACACAGAATTGGGCGGTTAATCAATAAATGCCTTTTGTTATGGAAAAATCGTTTAGTTGTCTAGCTCCTGCTCCCCCAGTGTTCGCTCCTGAGGGGTGTGAGCGTTTAAAGCACGGACATTTGCATTTCTACCTCAATTGTTTGGAGATCTGCTATTATTGGTGTTGTTCCTATTGCTACCACGATTATTGTTAAAACGGTTATTATTGCTGACACCTTGGTAGGTGTCCGACTTGGCATTTAATCGACAAACATTTAAGTTAAGCGTACACGGTAGAGAAATCTCTCGAGAGTTTCACTGAAATAAAAATCTCTTCTCTCAATTAAGTTTACACGGTAGAGCAACTCTAGGAGATATTCACTCTAGCTAGAGATAAAATAGAGAAATCTTAACTTTTATCTAGCACGTACTCAACAAGCTGTGTACACGGTAGACAATAGTTACCTCTCGCCTAGAGTTAGTTTTCTATCTCGAATTGTTGTCAACGCTTGTGTTATGTATATATGTATTTAAATCAAAGCCACGATGTAGAAAATATAGTTGGCGCCATCAGCGGAGCGCTAACCCTTCGTCGATTTGACAGCATTCACCTATTTTCTGACGTCATAAAATACATTTTCGCAATATGAACAAGAATTACATTTTCAAATTGTGCTTATTTGCCGAAAAAAATTGTACCTAAAAGTAGACAAATGTACCTAAAAATTAAACATGGCAACCTCTCTCTTCGGTACTATGTGTACTTTTGGACTCGCATTAAACAACCTTTAATATTTAAAATTCCCTTGAAAGGAGTTTCTCCGAGCAGTTCCAGCCAAACTACTATATATATGTATGTATGTAGGTATTCACCAAGTTGAGCAAGTGCCCAGGCACTCTGACAAAACAGCCGATAACTCAAGCAACGACTATTACCAGAGTGCCAGACCACCTGCTCAATTTGTGAATACCCCTTTTGTTTTAACCAATAATTATGCCCCTTTGCAAAGGACGGAGGCTATTGGAAAAGCCATTGAAATACCGATGAAAATAAGAGGATGGTTCGCGGTACATTATTTGGCCACGTTCTAATTGCACTTAAAATTGTGTGCTTGTATCGAATATACGATTTAATGTCCTAGCCATTTCAAAATTTAACAATCTGTAATGAAATTCATTATCAAGACTTGACCATACGTCTCCGTAGAGCAAAAAGTCTATTTAGCTTGCTAAATAGAGCGTAGAATTGTCGTAGAGTTTTCGATCTAGCTTCGTTGGACTGTGTACACGGCGAAAAAGTCTCGCTAAATAACTCTCAGATAGACTTTGTAGGTAAGTCTCTCGTAGAGCTCTATTGAGTGTTTACACGTCTCTAGCGAGATTTTTGTCTAAATCTCGAGTTTTTTCTCTACACTTAGCTTTACGGTTTGCTCAACAGCCATTTCGTGAGCTTTTTGTTTAGTCATTTCTTCAATAATTAAGGAACGCTCTAAAGAGTCGGCCAGTTCTTCTACACGTTTAGCAAAATCTGTATAGTTATTGTTGTTGACGTGTAACGCCAAAATTTTTCCTGCAATAACTTTGGAATTATCAGGTTTAATCCTTCCACGTAGAGCAATTTTGATTTCATTAACTGACAGTATTTGCGTTGGTAATGCTTCGCGAGCTTTTCCCTCTAATTTAGATTTTAAAGATGCTATCAAAGTACTGGTTAGGTCTTCTTTAGCTAGGTCTTCTATTAAGCTTATTTTATCGAAAAAAGAATCGAGCGCTGACGGACACTGCTGCCAACTTGGTGCTTTTCGCACTAAATTTAGTTGTTTTCCTCATTCAAAAAGCGAAAATTTTTGAGTTTGGTGCTTGGTGCGTTTTTTGGTGCTTTATTTTTAGTTTGAAGGCACCAAATCTGTAAATCTAAAAAAAAAACGAAGCTAAATTAATAGCAATCGTAAATATTTTAGCAACTTTACAAAAGGAAACAAAATCATGGCACAATGACAATCGTAAGCGAGCACATGTTTGCCAACAATTTTTTGACACAAAAAGATTTTTCCCATTATGCGCTCAAATAAGGCACATTAACAGGTGTCAAGCAGTCGGAAAGAAAAGTTCTTTATGTTCCTTTAGTTCACGAGACCATAAGAGACTGCAGTGTAGATTTAAATAGTTCATGAAACTTCATTTTTTGTTTTTGCTTTCGTTTGACAGGAATTGTAAAAAACATAACGCAAACCAAAGAAAAATTTAATATATAAACCGTCAAGAAAAAATGTATACATTCTTCTTGAATGTAAGCGAAGCGGAAACGCTGGACATAGCTGCAAATTAGAAAATAGAAACAAGAATGTTATAGTCGCTTAGACAATAATATTTGAAAACAGAAAAAATTCGATCGTCGAGCAAGAAACATTGATATTTATAAATTTAAATCAGCATCCCTATAAAAAAATTTTTATGCATACAAAGTCCATTAAATACTCCAATAAAAATTTGGTGCTTTTTTGGAAAAAACGCGATTTTTCTTGGGGTTTAGTGCTTTTTCAAATTCAAAACTTGACAACACTGCTGACGGATCCCCACTATAATTTTCCCTAATTATTGATGAACATAGACTAATAAATGACTTTTTCTGTTCGATGGTGGCCATTTTGTAAAAACTTTTTGAAAAATCGGTAATATCAGGTGAGCTGGTAGCTGCTGGTGGAGCGTTATCTACAAATAATGAGTGCTTTAAATCTGGAAGTGATGAGCTTCTTTTGAAACAAAAATCTAGCGATGCTTCTGACTCAGCGTCAGCGAATTCTTCTGATTCCGAATCAACTACGTTCGTTTGGCATATAAGACTTAATGCATCCTTCGGAATTGAAATCTGACAATCTAACCTAACAAAGCACTTCACTAGTAGCTCCTTGCAACGTGATAACTTTGCTTGTACTTCTTTGAGGCTATGTGTTGAACTGTTATCGGTTACATGCAATACAATTTTATTATAACAAGTTATAAGCGAATCTTTGTTTTCTTTGAGTTTAACCGCGTTTGTCGACAGTGGTCGATTCTGCAAAATTCGCTTAGTTAAATATTTTAACGAAATCAGATTGGTATTCTATAAATTGTATTTCTGACATAACCGATAACCTCAAAAAGTTCAAGCACCAATATTTACAACCAGCTACCACTCACCGCATCCTAATGTTGAAAAAGAATATATGTATTTCTTACTGAGAAAAAAGTCAAATATTGTAGTCCGCTGAAAATTTGGCATGCAATTAAGGGGTATAGCCATGCAATAGGAAAAGGATGTTGCTTTATCTTTGTGCTGTCTCACATGCAATGAAAAAGATGGTATTTGGTTTTGTTTTTGGAAAAATTTTATAAGTTTGTAGTCGACACAGTAGGGCAAAATATTTTATATATATACATATACATAGATATATAAATACATACATATAAGACATTTGAAATATTTCAGAAAAAGTTATTTTTTTTGTAATATTGGTCACAAATATAAGAAAATCGTAAAGGTAAGTTGTTCTCGGCAGGGTTTTGAGAAAACATCAAAAATGAGTATACGAGTTTTACGAAACTTCGAAAATATTGTAAAAAAAAATAATTATTCGCGTCACGATATTTTCTTTCTTTTCTTTCGAGGAAACCAAATTACGAACTGTATCAAATACGTAACCCAGCAACTTCCAATTTAAATAAAAATTCGATGTAAGAATGTTGGTATAATAACAAGGTGTTGTCAGTAACTTAACCTCACTTTTTCGGCAGGTCTATTCCGGTCACGTATTTTAAAGTAGTAGAAAAGGTACTAATTATTTACTACTACTCATCCGTTGGTGCATACTATTTCAAATTAAATGTAGAAAAATGTATAGTTGCAGGCTTATAAGCCTGAATATATGTTTGTATCGGCAGCTCCACACAGCTGGGACATATATTGTAACTAAAATAAGGCAATTTTTTTTATAAGACTGTAAATGATTTTTTAAATAGATTAAAAAAACATAAACATCGATAATATAAGCGAATTCCTAATTTAACCATGCAGCTACTCTATTTTAGTGTATCAGTAGTCCATTTGGCTCAATATTATGACAATGCAGCAAGAGTTATTTAATATAAAAAATCGCCTTTCCATACGATTTTTGTGTACGTCTTTTTCCATTGTTAACCACGATTTCATTTATTTTTTTACATTTTGAGGACAAAAATTATACAAATCCATCAATTTTAAATATTAATATCGTTCTGAAAACACCAAGTTCTTTAAAAATTGCGATAAAACGAATTACTAAAATTTAATATTTTAGATACTATTTCCCAACGAATAGTAGTATAACAAGTAAGAAAGTCTAAGTTCGGGCGGAGCCGAACATTAAATACCCGGCGCAAGTATTAAATATATGTTTTCCACCTTTCCGAAAGCTACCGCTACATGATAAGCCGGCGTGTATAAATTTTAAGTAAACTAGCGTCCATAAATTTCAAAATATTGAAATTTCAAGCATTTCTGAAATTTACCGTTATATGAAAAGCGGCCGTAATTTTAGTCCGATTTCAACAATTTTCAATGGTTTACTTTTATGTGGCAAGCACAATAACCATACCGAGTTTGGTACAAATTGCTAGAACGGTTAGCGAGATACATATACGTGATCATAAGCGGGCGGTGCCACGCCCATTTTCCAAAATTTTATCATAAACGTATTTCCTGGCAAAGAATTGTTGCAACCATAATTTTGAATAAATTAGCTTTAATATTTACTGATTTATCGAGGATTTCGTATTTCTCGAAATTACCGTTATATGGGATGTGGGCGTGGTTATTGTCCGATTTTAAAAATTTTCGGCCATTTGGTATGCTGTACCAGGGCCAACAACTGTGCCAAGTTTGGAATAAATTGATGCAGCGGTTACCAAGAAATACACATGTAACCATAAGTGGGCGTGGCTACGCCCATTTTCAAAAAAATGTTAATATTCTTATTTTTCGTCTAAAATTTATTATAAATATCAATTTTTGAGTGAATTATCTTCAGTAGTTACTAAAATATCGCAGTTTTTGTGTTTCTGAAAATTACCGTTATATGGGTAGGTAGGTAATTTTTACTCGAGTTATCGTGTGCACAGACGGACGGACAGACGGACGGACGGACGGACGGACAGACAGTCACCGCTTAATCGATTTCTCTTTTCATTCTGATCATTTATGTATACATTTGTCTATATCTATCTCGATTCGTTTTGCCTGTTACAAACAACCGTTATGTGAACAAAGTTATAATACCCTTGTGCACAAGTGCGCTCGGGTATAAAAATTAAGATCGGCAGCACTGAAAATAAGAATGCCGATCTTGTCAAAATTACAACAAACACGTCGCTACTGACAACACCGGGTTATCATCCTACCATGCGATGTAAGTATGTAAATTCTAAGAAAATATTTGAAATTACGTAAGAAAATTATTAAAAGTACGAATGTGACAATATGAAAGAAAATGTAAAAACGTATTTGAGCAAATGGAATCATTAGGGAGGGGAGAGCGCATTATGTGTATTTTTGTATGCACTGTACTTAAATAAGAAAATGAAATCTAGTCTAAACTCATATAAATGTGTATTTTATACTTATACATATGCTGTCTGCTGTAAAACTTCTGCCATGTTCTTAAGTATTCCGTTGTTACCAGTTGACTCCGTTGCTAAGTGTCTATACACCTTCACAGATGTTGCTTGTTGTTTTAACGCCGATGACGTTGTTGTTGTTGCTTGGTGGCGTGCCCTGTAGTTCTGCTGGAGTTTTGCTGATGACTGGTGCTGGTGATTCCATGCATCACTGATTGTTACGTCGACGTTCAGACACGAAAACTTTTGTTGCGGAAACTCGAAGCTTGTAGGGGAGAGAGCGACGAGGAAAGGGGACGGGTACCGAGCAGCGTTGCCGCTTTGGTAATTTTTTACCAAAACTGGTAATTTTTTTCTTTTTAGAAGGAGTTTGGTAATTTGATAATTTTTTTCTCAATATGGTAATTTTTTTAACGTAAGTCTTTTCTTTTAAGTTTTTAATACTAACTTATTACATATAAAAATTTATAACATTGAACCTTCTGACAATTGCACAAAACAAAAAAATTTGCTTATGTACTTACATATGTATGTATCTACACCTTAAGAGAGCCGAAAATTGAAAGGGCTCTTTAATTTAACAATTTGCCTTGACAACTCAGAACTTTTAGTATGAGTTTGCAATATAGCAGGAAACCAACCATTTTTCCCAATATGGCGGCTCGATCACAGCCCTTACAGTCCCACAAATCTGGATTTTGGATCATTTTTACCTGCCGGAACCAATGGTGAAAGAAAATAATTTAACGGGACTAATTAAAAGTTTGCGATTAATTACGAATGTGACCCACTTATAAACTAGTAAAAGTAAATTTTATCTACCGTTCAACGATACATTTGCTGATTTCATGTTTTGGTTTTAAGTTATGTAAAATAAATTATGTAAAAGACTGTATGTTACAGCCCATTTCCACCAAACGCTTAACTACAGTTAAGAGTTTAGATATTTTTAACAAGAGGTGATCTGCAATGTTTATTTATTTGTTTTTGTTATTTTCCTTTCATTTGCTTGTACCTAATATGAGCAACTACCTCCTTCGAGTTGTAATCTGCTTTTTTCCAATAGGCATAAACTGCAGTAGAAATGAACTATTAAACACCTTTTAAATGTTTGTAAATCTCTGAGCGATTTTTTTGTTTTGTGTTTTAGGGCCGATTGTTCAATGTCTGATTAGTACAAATCGGAGGTAGAAGCTCCGGTTAAATACATTGAACAACCGGCCATTAAAAATATTTGTGAATTGTTATAGTCGGAACACATTGAAAAGGACAACCACAGCTGTAAATTGTTCATCTTCGTTATCTAAACGCTCAGTCGATGGTGATATGAATTTTTTGAACGCGGCAGCGACATCATGCATTTTTATGAGTTTGTCATAAAAGAACAGGAAGAACTCAAATTTCGGTCGAAAAATATAAATAGATCTAAGCTGGCCACAATCCCAGACGTGGTGTATTATCTACATACGTCGAAAAACAATTTCCAATTTGTTTAGAATATTATGCTATTTGGTAACTTTTTTCTCAGTTTGGTAATTTTTTTTTAGAGGTTTGGTAAAACATTAAAGATCTTTGTGGCAACACTGGTACCGAGTCGCCCGTACTCAGGAAACACGCTTTGTGCTCTCGTTCGTCTGAGTAATTCAAGTTGGCGATTCACAGCTGACAACAACAATTGCGTACAAAAGAGTTTCTGTGCGTGAATGCAAAGGGCAACACCAAAAGAGAAATCGCCGATAATAACCCTGCAAAAAATGGGACTAATCGGGATGACTCCGGGAGCAATCGCAAAGGAGCATGCGACTAATACCACTTTTGATCTCTTTATATGGAATGAACTGATCGCTTTTGGTCGAGCATGTCCTATGAAGAGACTAATTGTTCACCTTTATACCCGAACGGGTATGAAAAGCGACTAGTCAATTTTAAAAAATAAAAATAAAAATTTGCACCAGCTGAAATTCGAACCGGGGGCTCAGTTTTGTTAGGCGAATACTCTCTCTGTGTGCCAACGCCGCACTTGAAATTTCTTTGACTAAGTGCGTACATATCATTAAATCGTTAATAGTACCCGTTAGAGGTGAGTTGGGGACTAATTGATCTCCAATTATACCCATTAGGGATGAGTCGAGACTAATTGACCTCCAATAGTACCCGTATGAGACTAGTTTGGACTAATTAATGCCCAATTGTACCCGATTGAGAGTAATCTCGGAATACTCGCTTTAGAGATTAGTCGCACAATTTTTTGCAGGGAAGAAACTCGAGTTTCCGTGTCTGAACGCAGACTAGGCAATTCGCTAACGACAGGTTATGCGACGCTCGTATTGAAAATAT
The DNA here is from genome assembly GCF_013731165.1 of Rhagoletis pomonella. Classification (NCBI taxonomy): domain Eukaryota; kingdom Metazoa; phylum Arthropoda; class Insecta; order Diptera; family Tephritidae; genus Rhagoletis; species Rhagoletis pomonella. The sequence continues at coordinate 113,607,578 of NW_023458556.1, read as the reverse complement.
CACATACTAGCGATTTTGTGCATTCCTGGTCGTTAGGCAATGCGCTAGCTATTAGCAACCGCCACTTTTGCACAAGGTAATCGTTAGCGAAAGGACAAACCACGCGCACCGCTCGGTACGCCTCAATGACGTTGCCATGTTAAATTCGTTAGCCAAAGGAATTGGTATCGCTAATATCGGGTGACCAGTACTCACTACTGGCGGGTCAGCGAAATCGTTAGTGGTACCCGGACGAGTACTAGCGACAAAATTTGCGTTTAAGGAAAAACGTATAATTTTTATACCCGAGCGCACTTGTGCACAAGGGTATATTAATTTTGTTCACATAACGGTTGTTTGTAACAGCCAAAACGAATCGAGATAGATATAGACAAATGTATACATAAATGATCAGGATGAAAAAAGAAATCGATTAAGCCATGTCTGTCTGTCCGTCCGTCTGTCCGTCTGTCCGTGTACACGATAACTCGAGCAAAATTTGAGATATCTCAACGAAATTTGGTATGTAGGTTTCCCTTAATCCAAGGTAGGTTGGTATTGGAAATGAGCGAAATCGGACTTTAACCACGCCCACTTCCCATATAACGGTAATTGCCAGAAATACGAAAACTGCGATATTTTAGTAACTACTGAAGATAATTCACTCAAAATTGATATTTACATCAATTTTTAGAGGAAAAATAAGAATATTATAAATTTTTGGAAAATGGGCGTAGCCACGCCCACTTATGGTTACATGTGTATATCTTAGGAACCGCTACCCCAATTTCGTCCAAACTTGGCACAGTTGTTGGCCTTCGCACAGTATACCAAACGGCCGAAAATTTTTAAAATCGGACAATAACCACGCCCACATCCCATATAACGGTAATTTTCGGAAATACGAAAACTGCGATATTTTAGTAACTACTGAAGATTATTCACTCAAAATTGATATTTACAACAATTTTTAGACGAAAAATAAGAGTAGTATAAATTTTTGTAAAATGGGCGTAGCCACGCCCACTTATGGTTACATGTGTATCTCTTAGGAACCGCTGCACCAATTTCTTCCAAACTTGGCACAGTTGTTGGCCTTGGTACAGCATACAAAATCTTCGAAAATTTTTAAAATTGGACGATAACCACGCCCACATCCCATATAACAGTAATTTAGAGAAATACAAAATCTTCGATAAATCAGTAAATATTGAAACTAATTTATTCAAAATTGATGCTTGCAACAATTCTTTACCAAGAAATACGTTTATGGTAAAATTTTGGAAAATGGGCGGGGCACCGCCCACTTATTATCACATATATGTATATCGGTAACCGTTCTACCAATTTGTACCAAACTCGGTGTGGTTATTGTGATTGCCTCATGAAAGCAAAGAGTTGAAAATTATTGAAATCGGACTAAAATTACGGCCGCTTTTCAAATAACGGTAAATTTCAGAAATGCTTGAAACTTGAATATTTCGAAATTGAAGGACGCTAATTTACTCAAAAATTGATACACCCCGGCTTACCATCTAGCGGTAGGTTTCGGAAAGGTGAAAAAACATATATTTAATGTTTGCGCCGGGTATTTAATGTTCGGCTCCGCCCGAACTTAGACTTTCTTACTTGTTATTTTTATTTTTTTATTTTATTAATTATTAAGTTTTTGAAAGTTTTTTTTCACGCCGGGGGCCTCCATACCAGACACGGTCGCCATTTAATGGCCTTACCACACACCACACTTAGCCTGCCGAATAGGTGCTCCGCTTCTGGTAGCTGCTGTTCGATGGAGCCCTAGCGCTCCGCTGAAAATTTGCACACAAGTGCTACTGTTCGCAGATTCTGCGATGCCGGACGGTGAAGCTGCTTGAGTCGTGTGGGCAGGTTATACTTTTTGCTGCCGGGTCTGTACTTGCCCGAACTGCGAGTTCAACTTCTATTCTTCCTTTTATAGACCCACCTCCTGTAAAATTTATTGAATTTTTATTGTAGAGCTGAAGGGAAATACTCTGGTGTGTACATAAAATAAATAATATGCAATATAAAATGGAAATTGAAGAAGATGTAGATATTAATGACTCGCCAATCTATTAATCACATTCAACATTCAGCCAAAAATGGACGCTTCTCTAGACGAGATCCGTTTTCGATGGCCTGCTGGCTTTAGCTCAGCTTTTGTTGTATAAAATGTAGGTAAAATTGAAAGTTCCAGTGTAAATACATATCGTGCATATAATTTAGTATGTAGGTATTGTAAATGATTTTCGTTTTGTCATTTTTAAAATGAAGACAAAGGAACTTCCTTAGAAGTAAAATAAATGTGCCTGTTAATTTTCTCCAAAATTCATAAAATTTAGTACTTGGAGCCAAAAAAGTGGTGTAGGAGGTGGGCGCCGTAATAAGAAATTCTTTATTATCTTCCAAGTTGGAAAATTCTGGCTTAAACGAGCAGGGCACACCGAATTTAATCAAAAAATATTTTGTTTTTTATTAGCGCCTGTTTTTCTAGAATTACTGGACGATAATGTAAACCGATTTTGACGACCTTTCAGATTTATGATTTTCTCATTTCCATTTTCCACATTTCTTCATTCCTAAGTGCCGAACAGCAGATATACGAAATTTCATCGAATTTCTAGTACGATTACTGCTTTTGGCCGCAGCTTATATGGGGGCGTCCCACTGTGCGGGCGCCCGCTATTAGAAAAAAATGTATTATTACTTTTTTTTTATGTGGGGTCGAACCGGGCTTGAACCCGACCCAGCGGAATGGTAGCGCGCACTGCTAACCACTACACCACAGTGGCCGATAATCAATTCTTGATTGGAGCAGTAAACGCCACAGAGAGTCCAAAAAAGCACGCCGGTCGTTTCTCTTCGGTGCTAACTGACGCCAATAGGAAATGCCAAGTGAAGCCAGGTAATTCTCCACCTGGTCTCTTCATTGCAGAGGACGCCTTCTTTCTTCTCTGTAACCAGCATTGAGTAATTTTTAAATTTCATATATGGCTCCCAATCCACCAGTTTGTTTGAAAAACATTGTAACCATAATGGCAGGAAATAACAATTTACTGAGCTAAATGTAACAGGTCAAAATTAGTTTAAATTAGTATTATTTTGATAGACTAGGAAACATTGTTTGCATGTATTATTTATGGGAATCTAATCGTAGTAATAAACATCGAGCATGCGAAAACTTTGGTCCGTAGTTGTAGTCAGTATTTTTCCATTATTATAAACAGATCTGGGAAACAAAGGCCCGTAGTGTTGAGAGGTATCCTATTGAAAATTATGTCAAAAAGCTGCAATTAACTTTAGAGTCGACTTAATTTTGACTATAACTAAGGGCTTTTGTTTCCCAAATCCGTGTCTAAAGATGGGAAAATACTGGCATGTTAATAAGTTTGTTAAGGGCCCGAGTTTCTCTTCCATAGATGTACTGTGTAAAAGTGTCCGATCTTTTCGGTGGATACATTTGGATACAGTTTAGCTTTTTTATGGATACTCTAAAGGCTAAGGCAGGCAGTGGCAACACTGATGTCAAACTATTTATAACCATTACTACCAAATTTTTAGGAACACTAATTTCTGCATTTTGGAAATCAACTAGTTATTAAGCAACTTTACGTGCCTACATACATATGAATACACAAACTTACCTACCCTACCAACCATTTTTTTCAGAGTATTCTGAATTGTATATAAATTTTAAAGAACTCGTAAAGATCTCATCTGATTTTTTACGAAGTTTCTAAAATGAAATTAATTGTACACACTTCTATCCTTTTACGAAATTTCGGAATAAAATCGGTAAAGCTATGAACATAATGCTGCTATGTGAAGAATTTCTTGCAGAATTTTTTCAGAATTTTCTTTATTTTTCTTACAGGAATTTCTTTACGAGTTCGTGTCAACCACTTCATATAATTTTCCTTGAAGATTCGTAAAAAAGTCGTTACAGAAATGAGATACTCCTGCAGGTAAGTATGAAATAAAAGCATATAAATTCCGCTAAGATCAAATAAATTGTTCCCTTTTCGCAGGGCCGGATTAAGAATGTGGGAGCCCGAAGCAGGTTAAATGTTAACTTCCTACCACGTGTTTTCTTTTTCAATTCTCGCCTGAATTCCTTTGTACTTGCCGCTCATGTTTCATGCAGTATTAAACGGTTGAACATGGCAGTCTCGTATATGAACAGAGATGAAATAGTACGAATATTTTGTCTTTTTGATCCGGCTTATTATTTCTGCCTGTCCTTTCTCAACCCTCAAAGTTATTATTTCCTCGCAGGTTGTTGATAAATAATTCACGTGCCCTTGTCTTTTATTTCCGTATTCTTTGATATGTTCCGGGGTCATTCTGAGCTATTACTTCCAGTGCCCCACGAAAATTTCAATTATTGGGAGAGTTGAGAATCTCCCCAGAGCCAGGAGAGGCTAATCTAGGTTCCGCAAGATGTATTGATGGTTATTTGTTTGTTCTTTCGTCATCTCTCGTTACTTAATAGCCGCATTTCGTATTTTACTTTTGGCATTATTATTTGATTCAAATTTTTAATATACTTGTAATTTGACTTTAGGCTAAAGCAAATAAAAGCGAGTAGTTATAAAAACTACAATTCGTCATTTATTCCATTTAAATTAATGCATGTAATTGTAATTGTAAATTGTAAAAATGTATAAAATTTATTTTATAGTGACAAAGGCGTTTCAAATACGCGGACGCAACCGTATCTGAACACCATTTCCACTCTTCATCACCAATTCAGCCAGAGCTTTGGGCTTGAAACCTTCTGCTGGCAAAAACTCGTAGCTTCGCAGAAGTGACGACAGAGAAAGCTTCAATTCCAACATTGCAAATTTTTGTCCTGCAAAAAGAGAAATACTGCGCATCAAAAGAAAAGGAAAAAAAAATGGTAAAAGGAAGGAATGGATTTACACACCAATGCAGTTGCGTGGACCAGCGCTGAATGCAACGAATGCAAATGGATGTAGATCCTTCTCAGCTGCCAAGAACCGCTCCGGGTCGAACTTTTCCGGCTCGGGGTAATACTTCTCATCACGATGCACCATATAGGCGAGTGTGCTGACTGAAGCACCCTTTGGCACCGTAATATTGCCTAATTGTAAGTCCTCTTGCACCTTTCGCGAATAAAATGGCACAGAGGGATAAAGGCGTAGCGTTTCTTTGATGACTGCTTCCATGTAACGCATGGACTCCTTTTCGTGACCCCGCAACGCTGACGCCTCCTCATAGGCTCGCTGCTGTATCTCTCGATGCTGAGAGAGCAAATATATGCAGAACGCAATTGCTGAGCTCGTGGTGTCGTGACCTTCGAACAGGAATGTGTCAACCTCCTCTCTAATTTCCTGATCAGTCAGACCGCCACCTTCTTGTTGGGAGATGAGCAGCATGTCAAGGAAGGCAAGACGCCTTTTGCCACCAACGTCATCGGATTTTTCTGCATCCGCCATGGTTTGTATATTGGTGTCCTGCAACATTTGGCGACGCAACTTAATGACACGTTTCGTCTCGCCGTGTAGAATCTTTAAAGCCTCAGTACGTTCTTTATACGAATTGGTGAAACGAAAAATGATCTCGAAACGTTGCCAAAATGAAAAGGACTGTTTATGCATAACGCGACATATCCTGAAAGGAAAACAAAAAAATAAAGGGTCTCAATTCATTGTAAATGAAAACGAAGCTTTTTTGTTCGTTCAGCATCTTACGTTTGCACTGCCTTCACATATTCAGATTCGCTCTGCATTTGGGCATTCTTTTTTATGCCCATCGCTGTCTCCAAGATAGCATCCAAGGCAAACAATGTTATGTATGGGTAGATATCGAACTGTTCGCCATTAGCCTTTTCCCGTAATTTTCTGATGAATATTTTGCAATTTTCTTCTATGGGTTCCTTAAATTCACTTAGAATGCGAAAATGGAAAGCGGGTGTGAGTAATTTTCGGCGACGGTGCCATGCGTCGTCGCTACTGGTGAGAAGTCCTTTGCCCAACCATGCCTCGGCTAATTCATAACTTCTTGATTTTTTAAGTAGTGTATTATTGCTTAATAATTGCTTAACGTCTTCAGGATCGCTGAAGAATACCATTAGATCTCTACCAAGCCATATCCGGAAAACTGGCCCATGCTTTTTCCTCAGCGAATGCAACCATTCTAGAATCTCTGTAATAAAATTAGCTCATTAAAACAAATATTAATACAATTTAAAGATCTTTTGAAAATTTAGTTAAAGCAGAGGCTAATTTTAAAAATATTCGATTACAATTCACTGTTCCTTGGTCATCTTTAATGACTGGTCAAATAAGCAAAAACATTTTTTTATTGAAATTTTATCATATAGGACTTAACCAGGGCCGGATATATTGTTTATAAATGAATTATATTTTTATGAATCATATGTTTTGAGTCATATACGGAGAAAAAAAACGCGTTGTAAAAATGAATTTTTTTATTTGATTACCGTTTAAAAATGTTCGAATTAAATCAAGTGAAAAGTATTCAAAATTGAATATTTCCATTATACATACACTACGTACAATGGAAATATTCAATTCAAATGAGCCCGTATTAAAATGAAGCATTTTTCACTACATGGATGGTGTTTTGCACGTCTCGGATGCTTTTTCATATGTAATTAAGAAAGTAAATGTATACAAAGCATGCACAGCGGTGACAACACACACACATGCATGGTACATATTTACCCTGCAAAAAATGGGACTAATCCGGGATGACTCCGGGAGCAATCGCATGCGACTAATACCACTTTTGATCTCTTTATATGGAATGAACTGTTCGCTTTTGTTCGAGCATGTCCTATGAAGAGACTAATTGTTCACCTTTATACCCGAATGGGTATAAAAAGCGACTAGTCACTTTTAAAAAATAAAAATAAAAATTTGCGCCAGCTGAGATTCGAACCGGGGTGCTCAGTTTTGTTAGGCGAATACTCTCTCTGTGTGCCAACGCCGCATGTGAAATTTCATTGACTAAGTGCGTACATATCATTAAATCGATAATAGTACCCGTTAGAGATGAGTTGGGGACTAATTGATCTCCAATTATACCCATAAGGGATGCGTCGAGACTAATTGACCTCCATTAGTACCCGTATAAGACTAGTTGCGACTAATTAATGGCCAATTGTACCCGATTGAGAGTAATCTCGGAATACTCTCTATAGAGATTTGTCGCACATTTTTTTGCAGGGTATCTATACAAATGCACTAATCGCGCGCTGTGATGTTGATTCAAACTCAACATTTGAAAACATATTTGCATGTATTGCTGTAGCTGCCCTGCAGGAAATTGCGCTAGTTCAGAACTAGCTCATTAAGAGGCGGTACTGGTTCTCGATCTATCCCAACGCAATGCTTTCAACTGTCTCTTTACATGGCGATGTCCTACGAAGTGGAAATTGTCACCTCTGCAGAACTTTGGAACTAGTTCTGAACTGGTGCCATTTTCGACAGTTCTGGGCCAAAAATTTTTTTTATGAGAAAACATTTTTAAACCAAATTACTGGATATTTTTTCTTTTCTGAACTTTTTCCGTTTTGGACAGATCTGCGACAATAGGTTTTTTTATGAAAAAAATTTTGATTATCAGATTTTTTGATATTTTTTAATTTTTTCTGGTCTTTTACAGATTGCATTTTATTTTTTATTTTTTATCTTTTATTTTATTTATATTAAATTCGATCATTTTCTCTTAAGCGGAACTCAACAATTTAAATTTACTGCCTCCACCGCGATTTGAACTCGCGACCAACGATGTAGGAGTCGGAGGTCTTCCCGCTGAGCTATTTTAGTATTGTACGAGAAGTGAGAACTTGTGCTTTTTCTTCGCAACAGAGCGCAACTACCACACCAAAAGTTTTAACTGTCCCTCCCTGCAGCCGTTTTGCACCAGTTCGGAGCTAGTTCTGAAATGTATAGAGCGGACTAGCGCTTTAACAGACTGTCTCTAAATTTTACTGCAGGGTGAGTGTGCAAAGACGCTTGATACAATTCGTTGCTGCCAAGAGGGTCCGGGTTCAATTACCATCTGACGGAACATAAAATTAAATTTATTTTTTTTCTTCTTAATTACGAAAAAGCATCTGTGCACTTCACAACGACATATTTCATAACGCACATACTCAAATTTAAAACGAGTTGGTTGGTGCTCATTTTAACTTAGCACGTTTTTTTTAATTCTAAATTTTTTTATAAATATTAAAATACAGGTCACTTATTCTTTGATTTAATGGTACGCTATGTAGCTTTGTACCTTAATATTAAGGAACGAACGACTTTTATTTTCAAATTCATCGCATTTGAGACTATTTTGAGTAGGTAAGTACAAAAATAAAAATTTTGGGTTAGGCCACTTCTGCTCGCAAGGCCTCATATATAAATAAGCGAAATTCCAATCAGCTATAACTTAGGAACGATAAGTCACATGACTTCGACATTTAGTGCGAAGGCATAACTAAAGTAAGCGCTTATAGTGAGTTAAATGTAGATAAATAATTTGAAAGATTTCCGAAGTTATTTATTTATTTATTTTATTTATTTACGTATAATACCAGTTCTGGAAGGTATCCGTATGTACAAATATGGAAAACTGCAGCAAAAACTTTAATTGTTAATTTTTTCGCCAAACAGCCATTTCCAGTACTACACCGTCTTTTTAATTTTAAGGCATTGATGAAGGAAAAATGGATTCCTAATTTTTCGGGCTGATTACACATTGCGTCTGTTTCTTTTCCATATTGCATACTTTCGGAATCACTGCTATTGATTTAAAGAAATATGCCGACGAAAATTTTGCGTAGTGATTGTTAGAATTCCTCTGCAGTAGCAATTAACAGCTATTTAAGAAATTTTAAAAATTTATAAAAAAAAAGCTTATGGGCAAATCTAAAAACACTGTCATAACAAAACGTTTAATTTTTTAATTTGTGGGCACAACTGTGTTTTATATGTGATTCTATTCGTAATCTCTTAATAAATCGATAAATATAAGTGTAATTCATTTTCATCAAGTGCTTCAAAAGTTAGACGAGGATAAACATTTAGATCGCAGAAATAGAAAACAAAAGAATAAGCTGGCTTCAATTTACGCTGTGCGAGTTGTAAATTTTGAGCGAAGATTTTGAAAGTTGAACGTAATTAATTGGGACGTTCTAAATTCAATGGCATCCCCCGTTTTACCAGATTGGCTCCGGTTTTCGAGATAACGGTACTTAAAAAGTTGATTAAAGTTTAATTATTTTATAAATAAATCCCTCAGTTTTGAAGTTATTTTACTAAATTTTTCACATAACGGTTTTTTAATATTACCTTAATAATTCCTGAAAATTATCGAAATAGGTTAATTTTAACATATAGCTCCATACAGCTGATTACTCAGATATGTGTTTTTGCGCTATAACTCTAAGTTCATATCTGAATAATAAATTGTATGCGTGCTATATGTTAAAGTGAACCTATAGTAAATTTTTACCTGCTTAATTGGAGGAGTTATAACGCAAAACAACGTCCCTGAACAATCAGTTGTATGGGAGCTAGATGTTATAGTGAACCGATTTCGATGAGTTTAATAGATAGTGAAGGTAATATTAAAATACAATCGTGACCTTCAAAACTGAGGAAGTTTTTTTTAATAAAATAGTTAAAATTTAAGGAAAGTTTCAAGTACCGCTATCTCGAAAAGTGGTTGCAATCGGGCAAAACTGGGGACGCCATTGAATTTAAGAGCAAATAAGTAATTAAGTAAGAGCAACTATCAGAACCTTTGTCGAAAAAAATTTGATTTGATACCACGCTCGCAATATTCTGACTATAAGAAGGAGCATCATTAAAGGTAGTAAATCAGGGTTTTTACACACTTTTAGAGAACATTTCTTTGAAGCATTTTACTGGTATACGCAACGTTACCAGGACTAGTAGTTATAAAAATATTTAGATTGTTTCGAAGTATTTTCCCAATGTGCCTTCAATTAAGATGTTTTTGGAATAAAAATTACGCTCAAGATCTTTTACCTTTAAAAGTTGGTTTATTCTGAAAGCACACCTCTTTCCAAGGTATCAAATTATTCGTAATTGTTTGTAGAGTGGATTACATACTTAAAAAGTTTTTAAAATGACACACTTCAAAAACTATACGCGATAAATCGGAAATTTTGAAATTGTGAAAAGTTATGAGTCATAACTTATGACATAATTAATTTTTCATCCCTTAAAAATTACACTAAAAATTCACTTGTGTTTATAGCCCAGTAAAACTAGATAAATTTAGTAGGAAATTTGAAAAAAATTTGTACCAGCGATTTTTT
>NW_023458556.1:113585875-113597154 GCF_013731165.1 Rhagoletis pomonella | reverse complement strand
CTCAATTTCCCCTACTTTGCAAGTTTTTTGCGTACGCGAACACAAAAAGCTGATAGTTCTTATGACTTTCAATAACACTATAGGGAGGCAAAAATATCACAGCTAAACGACCAAACACGTAAACTTAATTTTTGCCTCTGGATTACGATTGCGTTTTCAGAAAATCCGTATCACGTCAAAATTTTGAGATATTTTGAGGGGAAGTTTTAGAGTTCTGAAAGTGAATTTTCCGTCGTTTAAAACACTGTGTTCAGATTTTTAAGTTTTTTTCTGGGCAAAGGTTTTCTGATTTTACTTGACTGGGATCTTTTAATTTCAATGGCGTTCCCCATTTTTCCAGATTGGCTCTAGTTTTGCTTAATAAAGTAAAAAATTAAAAAAGTGTGGATAAACGTCTGGGAAATTTAAGTATTTACTATGAAAACGTTAGAGATTTGAATACCAAATTAACTGACATATTTAAAAGGTTTTGGCTGCATTTATAATATTATTTCCTTGACCGAAACATGGCTCAAACCTCATATTTTTAATTCCGAAATTCTTCCAAATGAATATCAAATATACAGGAGCGACCACGAGGGCAGAATCGCAGTGTTCCTGTCATTGAATATACCGAATTTAAATTTATACGTGGACAGGCTGGAAAAGTTATATTTATTTAGCTCTTTACTACATCCCTCCTAATTCTGCCGTATTAGTATATATGCAGCCAGTTTCTTTACTTGATACCGTAAATGCAATGCTTACGGCATCCGATTCTATGATTGTTTTGGGCGATTCAAATATGCCATATATTTCATGGAACATTATTGACACCGATGTTGTACCAGTTTCATCTAGAGATAGTTACAATGTATTTCTGGAGGAAATTGCTGAACTTTGCCTTAAAGCATAAACAGACGGCAGCGTTGATCCGGATCAACTCGGGAATTAACTGCAGTTGATCCGGATTAAGTCCGAGTTCATCCGGATCACCCTGCCGTCAGTTTAAGCTTTTAAACATATAAATATATGTCCAAGTAAGTTTGGGAAGGTCTTGGATCTCGTTTATGTTGATGATGTTCCGAAGTCCTCTATTGATCGGTGTGATCCCCTAATTTTGCCAGGGGATGCATACCACCCCGCTCTTGAGTTAAGCTACGCAATCATAAATGAAATATATACATAATAATAAGTCGTATAGTTCAAGTACTAGATATGTTTTTGCAAAAGCAAATTTCAGAAAAATTAACAAAGAACTTTCAAAGTTATCTTGGCAAATATATAGAGATGACGTGGAGCGTAGCGTGAGCACTTTAATGATACTGTTTGTATATTATTAACTTTAAAATACTTTAAATAACACAACCGGAGAGAATTTTGCACTATATTAACTTCTGGTTTCCCAGAACCTTTATGTATATATTACATAAATTCTTACTCTAAATACATAAATTATCACTTATCCTACATACATACATATATTCATCACAGCGCACGGCAGTGCGCCCGAGTGACGAAAGCAGCCACAGTAGCATGCTGAAATGCCTCGCTTATATATACACGAGATTTGGAAGTTTTTATCCAGACGTCCAATCGACATGTTTCAGGTATCGTTGGAAAGGTTCTGCAGAGTGTGTCCAGAAAATGTATTCAAGCTTCATAAACGATTAACCGGATTCTTAAAAATTAGGCTAAAGTGTTGCGAAACAAAAAATATTTTTTTGCTTTTGCCGGTGTAAGGGGGCATGTGGGTACACCCAACATACTTAGTGTTATTCTATTGGTCAATACCTTTCAAACGATACCTTATATATTAAGTTCCGGCTACTAGTTGGAAAGATATAGAGCTAAATGTGTTTTGTTTCGTGTCTCCACTACGAGATGCTTTGGTATGTATGTGGCGTCTGTACGTACCTTCATTTAATTTCTTTCAAACTTTCAGGAATTAAAGTACAAAAAAAACTAAGAAGGTTTTGTTCCACGATGTTTTGATTCGTATGCCTTTGTGGGCGTGGCTGCTACCTGAAATTCGAAAAAAGGCAATTTTTTAAACTACCACTGAAGCCGCACTACTAAGTCCATGTCATTGATGTGGATATCAGTAGAAGGGTCTTCAAACAAGCTATCTAACGCTATCTTTTGTGTTTATAAAATAGAAATATGCCATAACGTTACCGCCTGAAAACTAAAAATCGGGCTGCTGAAAATATACATTTCGGGCATTTTCTCAAAAACTGGTCAGTCGATTTTAGTCTAAGTTTCCACAAATCTAACCCAAAACCTTAGCTTTCATCTGGTATACAGCTTATATCTGGGAAAAGTCTTGTTGTGGAGATATTGCGATCCAAATTGTTCATAGTTTTTCTCTTTTTTCTTGTAATATAAATGTATTTTTTGATTGTTCTTCCTATTTTCTGTCTTTTAGGTGCCTTATTTTGCTTTTTTTACCTTTTCCTGCCTTTTTTGCTATTTTGTTTTGCCTTTTTTGCCTGTTTTGCAACACCTAGTGCCTTTTCCTGCCTTTTTCGCTATTTTATTTTGCCTTTCCCAGCCTATTTCGTTATTTTATTTTGCCTTTTTTATAGGTTTTTAGCATAGTTGCCAACTTAGTGCTTTAAGCACTAGATTTAGTGCTTTTTGAAAATTAAAACGCCAAACAAAATGATTTAGTGCCTAGTGCCCTTTTTAGTGCTTTTTTTAAACTAAAATTTCTGAATTTACAAGAATCTACAAATTTAAATGCACTAAAATGCAAACCATGATTGATAAAAAGATGAAGTTGCAAACCCACGTTCTTGCGTTCTTTTAAAATTGTATTCGCGTTGAAAATGCTAGCACGCAGATAAGTTAAGTATTTATTTCTTTATTTTCTTGATTATTGATTGATTACACAGTTCGAAAAATTGTATCTCCTTTTGCCACCTGAGTGTAGATTTTTCGGTGCTGAATCCAAAACTGGCTGCAGAATTTCTCTACCATGTCAGAATTTTGAGATATCCTAACCTCTAAGTGTAAAAACACGGTTTTTCGCAATATTTGGAGTTATATTATAAAACAACAAATTTTTTCGCTCATTTCTACTTAGGGTATCATTAAGTATTACTCTGCCCCTTTAAAATTTAATTTCGTTTGTTGCGATTCGATTGTTTTTTCTCCAGATGTACCAGTTTTAATGTGCAGTACTTCGGTATTACTTCGTAAGCATGAGTGGGTATTTATCAGACAACAGCATGAGTTGACTCACTTCCATCTAAACAGTATGAACTCATTGCTGTGAACTCTATAAGGTTAGTGAGAAACACCGTACAAACAGTGAGATTCATAGTTAGTTTTGAAATCAATGTTTAGCTGCAGTGTACTCATTTGATTTCAAATATGGCATTGATATACTCTTTCCGAATCAAATCAAGCGAGTGAAAAATGCTGTTATGAAAAGCAAGTCGAGCAATCGAATGACACCGATTGACTTCAAACAATTAGTAGAGAATACGACATTTTTGAAAAAAGTGGATATTGATGAAGTATTTTTTTAAATATATTAGTTTTACTAATTTATTTAGTTATGCACCTGACGTACATTTATATAATTAGTCTACAAAAGAAATGCAATGTTACCTCAGAAGACATCGGCTTTATAAGGGACTTGAAAAATAAGTTGCTTTATTATTTAAAAACAGTTGCTGTTGAAAACTAACAGATTTGCACAAAATTGTGCTTTTTTTATACCCGCCAGCAAAACAGCTCAAGAACTTTACCGAATCTGAGCAAATGTACACAAAAGAGAAATGTTTACAAATTATGAGAACGTTAACTGAGAATTCTGACAGTACAACGGAACCACAAATTGCGGATACACCTTTGTTCCCTTCAGACAACTTTGAGCTCTTTTCAGGTCTTCTTAAACAACCTACCTTTGTGAGCAGAACTGATAAAGCTACTGCAGAGCTGCGGCGATATGAAAATATTGAGGTATATTTTCATACGGACTTCAGTATAATTGATTGGTGAGAGGTACACAAATGCGAAATGCCGCTGCTGCATAAACTCAGTCGTAGAGTAATACGAGGCTCCTTCAACTAGCGCATCGTCAGAAAGAGTTTTTTCTTCTGCTGCAAATGTTATTTCTGACAAAAGATGCCACCTTTTGTCAAATGATGATGCCCTTAATCAGTTGATATTTTTGCATTATAATATGCAGTTTAGAAACCAAAAAAATTAACAAAAATTGTCTTTACAAATGTTTTTTCTTTGATACTTTCATTACAGCAGTTATGCCATGCACTTGTTTTTCAAATCAAGCAGTTTTTATTTGAATCGAGCACTTGATAGTGTGAATTACTAGTTGCGTTTTTTTACTCATTTCCAGTAAAATCCAGCAAAAGTTTTTACGAATTTTCATGTTTTGGCGTTTTCGTACGCAAAAACTTGCAAAGTAGAGGAAGTTGAGAGAGCGAGAAATGACAGCTGAAGTTGCAAGTTTTTACTGGATTTTACTGGATAAATTTTTACTTGTAAGAATTTGCCAGTACGAAAAACAGCTGATCGCATGTTGCTGGATGAAATTTAAACTAATAAGGAAACTGTTTGTGATATTTTATTGTGGAAATTCACAAAATAAACATATTTAAATATAAAATATATTGTTTTATTAGGAATATGCTGCGAATAAACAACCAATTTATCAGCTGCTCATGAAACTTGCAAACTATTACTGGAAAAGCGTTCACGTACTTTTTTGTAAATTTTTTATCTGAGAGCGAATTCTTAGAAATTTAGTTACTGGAGAGTTGCTGGCAAGTTACTGGATAATTTGTAAAAAAACACAACTACTCACTCAACCGACAATGTTTTTTCAATGATATCGCACGTTATGTTTGGAAATAAATGAGTGCGAGTGTGTACAGATGTAAAAAGAAAGCGAGTGACTTAAAATGTAATTTGAGTGTATCCATGCAGCTCCCTGGTATTTATTTATACATGTAAATAGTGTTTATTTTTTTCCTTTTGTTTACCACAAACTGTTATGAAAAAAGAATATCCTTTGATTAAAAAAAAGATTTAGTGCTTTTAGTACGGTAAAACGCTCTTTTTTCCAAGGTTTGGTGCTTTTTGAAATTCAAAAGTTGGCAACACTGGTTTTTAGGTCCTAAAAATCCGTTCCCTGGTTATGACATAATTAATTTTTCATCCCTTAAAAATTACACAAAAAATTCACTTGTTTTTATAGCCCAGTAAAACTAGATAAATTTAGTAGAAAATTTGAAAAAAATTTGTACCAGCGATTTTTTGATGAAGTTTACTTCTATTTGACACGTAGATCATGGATCCACAGTCTTGTCCCTAAATTTCATTTGGCAACATTCCGCCATCTTGGATTTAAGTTTTTTGGGTTTTTTTACGGATTGCAAGCTTATGTTGCATTTTTCATAAAAAAATGGTTAAATAAAATATGTAGAGAATTTAATTACCCACATTTTTTATATAGAAGCTTTTTAAAAAAATTCAATTTTTTATTGTAAATAATTAGCAAAAACTTCGAAAAAATTTTACATTGTCACGGTTTTTGCAAGTTTTTGACAATTTCTGTTGAAAATACATAACATACTGAAATTCCAAAGCTGTAGAGCATTTCATTCTTCACAACTTTTATACCTACGTTTCTTTGTACGACGCTTAGATCACGGCCGAGAACGTGCCAAACATAGAGATTATACTGTAAAATTAGATTAATTTGGTAGGAAAAAAAATAAAAAAATTTGTAACAACGATGTTTTGATGCAGTTTACTTCTATTTGACTCGTAAATTTCATTTGGCAACACTGCACCATCTTGGATTTACATTTTTTTGCGATTTGCAAGCTTATTTTGCATTTTTCGTAAAAAGTGGTTAAATACAAATATGTATACATTTGTCATATAGAAGGTTTTTTAAAAAAACATCTTTTATTGTAAAAAGTTGGGGAATTTACATAGTGTTACACTCGCAAACATAGTTGACCGCGAAAATAAGTCTACGTGCACTTCTTCACCGTCAAATATTTTAACACGTCTTTCTTTGCCGTCAACTATGCCTGTTTATGGCATCTGAACTTAACTTAACGGAACGAAAAACTTAGAGAATCAAATGGAAACAGATTTCGACGTTGCTTTAAGTTACGTTAAGTTTCGGCTGTTCAATTATAAGCAACATCCATTTAACAGAATTTTTAAGTGAGAGCCGTAAGTTACGTTAAGTTGCCATAATCAGACCATAAGAGTCTTTCTTCACTGAAGTTTTTTATGCACCTTTTTTCGCGGTCAACTTTTGAGATCACGCCTTTATTCGTGTCTAGTGACGATATATTAGGTTCATTCCTTATCTTTTTGGACTAAAATCTGAAAAGTGTCAAAATGCTAGAGCGTAAGCAAAATGGGCTCACTAAAAGAGAATAACAGGAAAAGTAAAGGAACGCAAAAAAACAAATTTTTAGTCCAAAGAATGGCAACAACAAAGCTAACGCCAAATAAGAATGGAAATGTATGTATGTACAAAACACATTCACACAAGCACAAGCACAATAAACACTTACTATATCAATTATTTTTTGCCTCCTTCCAATTTCAATTCACTTTTTTTACTTTTTAGATTATTCTCACTTTTTGCGTATTCTTTAATTTCCGTTAATTTAAATTCAGTTGAGTTTGACACTTTTCAGGATTTTGCCAGAAAAAATTCTTCTGACTAAATCTGACTACTTCGGACTGATGAGAGTCACTCTCACTGACTGTTGCTCTCTCATTTTTGCTGTCATTTCCGAGTTAAGGAACGCTTTTTGGACTAAATCTAACTACTTCGGACTTTTGCTGACTATTTCTGGGAGATAAGGAACGCTCCTATTGTATGTCTAAATTTTTGCGATAATTTTTCAAGTTCGTTTCTCTTTGTTTTGTTTTAAACTCTATTCAGCGATACTTGTCTTTATACCCGAGCGCACTTGTGCACAAGGGTATTATAACTTTGTTCACATAACGGTTGTTTGTAACAGGCAAAACGAATCGAGATAGATATAGACAAATGTATACATAAATGATCAGGATGAAAAGAGAAATCGATTAAGCGGTGACTGTCTGTCCGTCCGTCCGTCCGTCTGTCCGTCCGTCTGTGCACACGATAACTCGAGTAAAAATTGAGATATCGTAACGAAACTTGGTACGTGTACTTCTTTCGGGCGTAGGACGGACGGTATTGAAAATGGGAAAAATCGGACAATAACCACGCATACCTCCCATATAACGGTAATTTTCAGAAATACGAAATCTGCGATATTTTAGTAACTACTGAAGATTATTCACTCAAAATTGATATTTACAACAATTTTTAGACGAAAAATAAGACTATTATAAATTTTTCAAAAATGGGCGTAGCCACGCCCACTTATGGTTACATGTGTATATCTTGGCAACCGCTGCACCGATTTCATCCAAACTTGGCACTGTTATTTGCCTTGGTACAGGACACCAAATGGCCGAAAATGTAAAAAATCGGACAATAACCACGTCCACATCCTATATAACGGTAATTTGGAGAAATACGAAATCTTCGATAAATCAGTAAATATTAAAGCTAATTTATTCAAAATTGATGCTTGCCACAATCCTTTACCAAGAAATACGGTTATGATAAAATCTTGGAAAATGGGCGTGGCACCGCCCACTTATGATCACATATATATATATCGGTTATCGTTCAACCAATTTGTACCAAACTCGGTATTTTTATTGCGCTTGCCACATAAAAGCAAAACGTTGAAATTACGGCTGCTTTTCATATTACGATAAATTTCAGAAATGCTTGAAACTTCAATATTTCGACATTTAAGGATGCTAATTTACTCAAAATAGATACACCCGGCTTACCATGTAGCGGTAGGTTTCGGAAAGGTGAAAACACATTTATTTAATATTTGCGCCGGGTATTTAATGTTCGGCTCCGCCCGAACTTAGACTTTCTTACTTGTTTTATTCTAAGAACAAAATTGTATGTTTTGATTCGATGCTTTAGAAATGTCCCGGCTTATGTCCACAGCAATGTGGTCACCGTAAGTATGTGTGTGGGTGGCACTGCCCATAATAAAAATTTGATTATACAAATATCATCTAATATTATCATTCAACAGTTCTAATGTGACCTGGGCTTAGGAGGAAAAAATATTCTTTTAATTATGAATAAATTTACATACATATGCATTTGGTTTATGTGACATGCGTAGATATTTTAGTATGTTTACTAGTGCATTATATTTACTTATGTAAATATGTATGTATATTTTTAATCATATTTAATGGTTTGACTTTTTTAGCTACAAAAGCTAGTTTTTATAGCATATAGGCCTTGCATTTTTTGCTCTTCGCTGCATTTTTATAACTCTGTATTAATTAAAAAAAAAAAACACTGCCAGGTTTAGAACAACTCGCACACCGTCTTCAAAAGAGTCACAACTCAAAATTTTACATTTTTGAAATTATGCGCTAAAAATGTACACAGAGCTTTTATTTACTTCTCAGCAAAAGCCAGAACAAATTTTTTTATAATTTGTTACAAAAACCTAAGGTAAAATTGCCCTTGCCAATATGATTAGCATGTGCTATGAAATAGTTTTTCGCATTTTCTGACGAACGTATTATTTTGAGTTGTGACTCTTTTGAAGACGGTGTGCGAAATGTTGTGTGTTAAAGTACTATGTATATACATACATAGTTTTCGTTTTCTCAATAGTTGCAGTCTCTCGTTTTAAGTATTTTAAAGACAATAACACGTTACATATATACGTATGTGGGACTACCTAATTTGTATGTAGATATGTAAATAAGTTTGTGCATTAAGTTGAAATGTTAATTATGCGCGTGTATTACCTGACAGCGCGAGTAGCGAAAAGTGCAACCAATATACATATGTGCAGAGCCTGATTATAACACGGGGCCGCGGCCCAGGGCCCCACATGACGATCCCGAAAAAGTTAGTTGTTTGATAATTCTTAATATCCAAAAACGGTTTTTGCCTTGGAATAGTGGAACTACTAACTCAATGTGACTCAGTTTTTTCTACTATATTCGCAGAACACATAAATTTGTTGTGGCAAAATTACTCCCAGAAATTATCTCACGGTTCAAAAAAAGCAAATACTACTCCTTCTCTGACGAATCAGCTCCTGATCTGACACATATCGACCGATTGTCCGTCCTATCAAAATACACGGAGGACATCAGACCAGTCGAACGATTTTTAACATTTCTTTCAATTGTGGCCACACTGGAAAAAATGGCGGATGCTCTATGTGCTACAGTTTTTAAAGGAACACGAAATGGTTATAAAGTATTGACGTGGTCAGTCATACGACACTGAATATGATCCAAAAGCAATGACCAGTGCATGCCCCACGGCGGTCGTTTTTTCTAGCAAATTTTTGTATTTTTCACATTTTTGGCAGTGGAATATGAAATTGTCAGATGAACGCATGCCCGAGGACTGGAATTTGAGTTTGCTCCACCACATAGATTACTAGATCTTATCGAGCGTATTGTGTGAATGACTGAAGCCCACCTTCAACGAACTGATTGAGCCTTATCAGTGTGGCTTTAGACCCAGAAAATCCACTACAGACCAGGTATTCACAATACGCCAAATCTTGGAAAAGACCCGCGATAAATGGATCGACACACACCATCTATTTATCGCAGTTCTACAGTACTAAAAGGAGTTGCGTATACGCCACCAATGTCTGAATTTGGCATCCCTCCGAAATTAATATGCCGGTAAGGGTATGTGGGCAAAAGCATGGACGATGACAACATCCGATGAGGTTGCTCTTGGAGTATTCGAGAGAAAGATTTTGAGCTTTACAACGACATGGGCATAGTACAGCGAATTAAAATAAAGCGGATCCGCTTGCTTGGTCATGTCTTTCGAACGGACACCGATGCTCCAGCTCTGATAGTATTCAACTCAAAACCCGCTGGTGGTAGCAGAGGAAGAGGGAGGCCTCCAATTGGATAGAAAGATCAAGTGGGGAAGGACTTGGCTTCACCTAGCATTTCCAAGTAGCGGCAGTTGGCACAGAAGAGAAACGACTCGGACTGAGTGGGGTGAACTTCGTAGCCACTGTAGAGATAGGAGGCTGGTGTGAGGGCATGAGTAGTTCTGGCTCGGTGAATCTCTTGTAAATAAGCAGGTTGCGACTAAAAGCCTGATTATGGCAACTTAACTTAACTTAACGGAACGTAGAACTTAGGAAATCAAAATGCTACAGATTTGACTTGGCATTAAGTTACGTTAAGTTTCGGCTGTTCAATTATAAGCAACATCCATTTAAGAGAATTTTTAAATGAGAGCCTGTAAGTTACGTTAAGTTGCCATAATCAGACCATAAGCCGCTCCTATTGCACATCACTTCCTCAAGAACTGTGGCGGAGTGCAGGGCAGCTCTGGATTTGCTACATGCTGGTACCGACATACATCTGTACTGAGCTCCGGGCACACAGGCATCTCGGACAACGAGCCTTTCCAATGAAAGCGCTCTGTCGGAAACTATGCTGGTAGAGAAAGTGTAGATTTCCACAAAAATTGTGTAGGAGCCACAAAAAAAAACAAAAATTTTATTATTAAATAAAGTTATTATTAGAAATTAAAAACATTAATTTTATAATTATTCTAATGTAAGTAACATAGATATTAAAGAAAATTCAAAAGATTCCTTTTGCCAAATTTTAAAATCTGGTTTTAAGTCAGTTAAAGCCGTTCGTAACAGTTCTGTTAAATGTTGGTTAGTCAATAGATACGTTCGTTTAAAATCTACAGTAAAAATGTCCAACAGCAAAATTCCGGCGAAATGTCATCTGTTCTCTCAAAAGAGAAAAATATCCAAAATAGGACGCGAACAGAAAATTTGCAGAAACTTGCAAGTTAGACGAACACCTGATAGAAATTTTGTTTACGTTCAAAAGTATAAAATTGAAAACGTAAGAAAACCAATCCCGAAGTCTTATCCTGACCCAGTTCACTGACTAAACGAATAATTACTTACTTCTTACAAGCTTAATTAGTCGCATTTTACTATTTTAACTTCCAAACCATCAAATTTAATATAGGGATTTGCGTAAATTCCAAACTGCTGTTTTTGATCAGCTGTTTTCTTTTTGGCAAATAGCTGTTGGCTAAAATTTGTCCAGCAGAAACTAGCAGCTTTCCCTCAAAATGAAATGTCATTTTGCTCTCTCAATTTCCCCTACTTTGCAAGTTTTTTGCGTACGCGAACACAAAA
>NW_023458556.1:113573025-113585475 GCF_013731165.1 Rhagoletis pomonella | reverse complement strand
CTCAATTTCCCCTACTTTGCAAGTTTTTTGCGTACGCGAACACAAAAGCTGATAGTTCTTATGACTTTCAATAACACTATAGGGAGGCAAAAATATCACAGCTAAACGACCAAACACGTAACTTAATTTTTGCCTCTGGATTACGATTGCGTTTTCAGAAAATCCGTATCACGTCAAAATTTTGAGATATTTTGAAAATCAGTACAGAGCCATAAAAATCAGCTCATTTTTAAGCGCATTTTTTATTATTAACAATATAACAACCAAATTACAGCGCATTAATTAGAAAAAAAAAAAATAGCTTATAGACTTTTAAATACGTATAGTATTATCAATACAAAAATTCATTACCTCAAAACAAATCAATGGTATTACGTATGTATGTACAGCTGTGCTCAGGAAAATAGTAGTAAAATGTATTGACAGGTTTTGAAAATTTTTTCTTTCCATCCTTAATTTAATTTTTTTATAAAAATATAGTTAATTCTATAACAAAAGACATGTGAGTTGAAGTCTCAAACTTTCTAGAAAATTTATAAGAATTTAGAAAATAAAAAAAAATTTGTAGCCCATTCAGTTTCAGTAGAAGACGAGCTCGAGTCAGAATCTGTTTGCATATTTTAAGCTACAAATTTAAAACATATTTAGTTGGTGTGCTTATTAAATACAACATTCACATTAAAATGTTGACTAAAAGGTATATTACCGAATTATTGCTAAACGAATTTTCGAGTACGAATGAAATTTAATAGTGTTAAATGTGTATGTGCAAGTAAAATTACAGGTGGTCGAACATCAAAAATCAAAGTAAAGCTACATATATCATATCCAAGAGTCGGTAGTTTGCACCTTTTCCAAATTTTTAGAACTTACATTGCACCGTAGCAGTAGTCGTTTTAAGTTTGAAATACTTACAGCTGATTTCTCAGTGGATGTTTAATTATAATCGAAAGATTATCTTTTATTGTCATCTTCTCAGTGTACTTAATATATGATTAACTCACCACCACCTTTCATAAGATTTATTAATAGCGAAACCAGCTTTTCCTGTGAATCCTGTAAAACCTGCAAATCGTGAAGTTGGGTTGGGTTGAATCCAAACAGTTTGTTATTTTGCGAAATCCAGAAAACGAAACAATTGCAAGCTGACACCTTTTTAATAATGGTTTAAATTTAATTAATGCTTTCAATCTGCTCACATGTATGAGTTGTCAAAAACCATTGTTTTGAACATGTAAACCTCAAGTAAATGTCAATTACACTAATTTACAAAAGTATTAAATGTAAAAATCAGTACAAACTCAAAAAATCAGTAGATTTTGCGTACTGATTTTGGGTCTCTTAAAAATCGGTACAATAGAAAAAAATCAGCACACGTACTGATTAAATCAGCGCATCTGGCCACCCTAATTACACCTGGTAAATATGGGAACACTTCTCGTCTTAATTCGCTCTGGATTTTGTTAGCTCGGAATAAAGTAGAATTTTGGTTTTGTATGAATTTTTCGAGTGCTTTTTTACCAGGGAGTCAACCAATTCTTTTAAATAACTATTCATGAAAGCTACGTCACAAAAATATACATCTTCTTTTATAAAGTTTGTAATAGAAAGTGGTAAATTCACTAACCGGTGTACCATTGAATGGAATGATGCATGTTTATGTTGTACGGAACAATGCAAATCACTGGTAATAACACGTTTTGTACTAGTTTCTTTGTGATATACACTAATATCAAATCTATCTTCTTCTCGTGTTAACTGCAAGTCTAAAAAGGCAAGTTTACAGTCTTTTTCGGTTTCAACTGTGAAGTTTATTGACGGCGATTGGTTGTTTAAAACATTTAAAAGATTAATTAAATCGTCCCTTTTCACCAATGCAAAACAAACAGGTGTAATGAATAAATTAAATAATAGCCTTAAGAAGCAGTGTACTCAAACATTAAAAAACTTAAAAATGTGCTCGGATCGACGAAAGACAAAATAGATTGTCTGAAAAAGTCTGGAATTTATTCCATTGAGTGTGGTGATTGTCACAGAAAGTACATCGGGCAAACAAAAAGGAGTATAGAAAAAAGAGTAACATCAAACAGTTTAACTTACGGGAATCAGCTGTAGCTGAGCACGTAATTACAAGTCGACACCAGTGATGGAAAAGTAGGTGTTCTGATTATTCTTATTAAAAAATTCGAAATTTTTACGAAAATTTGTTGAATTTTTTTTAAATTGCATAAATTTTTAAGGCAGTGTCAATCGGTTGATACATTTGTACAGACTATCACATTTTTATACTGGGCTATTGGTACAAAATAAAAAAATGGGAAATTTTTTTTGTAGTCAAAGGATTGGTACAATACAGCGATGTTCTGTTGAAAAATTTCAACAAATTAATTTTCGTGATTGGGATAAAGAAAAACATTTGGGTATTCACAGGATACGATTTGCACCAAATTTTGGCAAATAACCAATCGTGTGACACTGCCTTTAAACTTGTGTTTAGACGGATGTTGTTAAAGAATGAACTATAAAAAACTAACCAAAATTAAATAACAAAAAAAAAATAATATTTTAAAACTTGTGAAAATTTGGTGCAGCTATAATTTTTTCGACTACTGTACATTAGACTGCATCGCCACAAAAAAAGTTGCGGTTTTTCCGGCGGGATTACCAAACCTAGCATATTTTAAGACTTCTACCAAAATATTGCGGAAAAATATTAAGATTTTCGTGAGCTGGACCGGGTCGAAAATACCTCTAAAAATGTAGTTTTTTATGAATAAAAATAGTTTCTTAAAGGATTTTCTGGAAAAAATCCCCCCAAATGACTAAACAGTTTAAGCTTAAAAAGTTTGCATAAAAATATTAAAAAAAAATTTCTACGGAATCATAATAATGAGATTTTTGATGCTGTTTTTTTTAACTTTTTTCAAAGATTTGTGTAAGAAAAACTGGAATAACTGCTTTACCGATATAGACTTATGAGGTATCAGTGGAGAGGTATTTTCGCACCCTCTTTATTTCTTTGCGAAAAAACTCATTCACGTCCCAAATTTTGTTTTATCAAATACCAACACATCTTAATTCAACATGGAATGACACGCGTTTATCTTACCTTCCTCTTTCATACTTTAAATGAGCTTATTCGCAAAAAAAATAAAAGTCTAAATTGGTAAGGTTTTGGCTGAGTTATTCAAGATTTTCTTAAACCAGTCTTTGAAAAAAGGTCAAAAATAGCATCAAAAATCTCATTATTATGATTCCGTAAAAAAAATTTTCAAAATTTTTTCATGCAAACTTTTTAAGCTTAAACTTTTTAGTAATCTCAGGTATCTTCAAAAACAAAAAATATCTAAAAAAAAAACTTTTTATTAATAAAAAACTCAATTTTTGGAGGTATTTTCAAATCGGTCCAGCTCACGCAAATCTTAATATTTTTGCGTGATATTTTGCGGAAGTCTTAAAATATAATAGATTTTATAATTCCAGTGGAAGCAGTACCAATGTTTTTTTTGGATGGGGAGTGATGCAGTCTACTGTACATAAGTTGACTATGATTACTGGGCCTTGCTATCATAGTAGCACAATGCCACTAAGTGCTAAAATTTTCAGGCAATAGCCTCATGCGATTATCGATTATATTTTTTGTTGTTTGTGTGAAATATTTTATTTTTATCAGTATTTTTCTTTGAATCAAAATATGTTGAATTAAAAGTGAAAATAAAAAAATATTTTGCCAGAAGGCCCCCCCGAAAAAAAATCCTGGCTACGGCCCTGGGTACATATGTATATTAGGGTGGGTCAAAGAAGTCAAGTATTTTTTTTTGGATCCGACACATGAAAACTAGTTCCTAGGTACCTCTAGAAAGTACTTACCAAATCTGAGGTCTTAATATTAACGGGAAGATTATGCTCATCATAGTTTTCCAATTTCAATTTAGTCTCATATAAAAATGGTCATATTTTATCACCAATAGATCGTTAAACCAGTTGCATCGTCGCATTGAACCAGATGCAATTGAAGCGGATGCTTAACGATTAAATTGATTTATATTCAAATAGAAAAATTTTAATTTTATTTATTCAAGTTGAAAGATTGAAAGTTTGAATATTAATGAAAATTTTCTGTTTGATTCACGAACTACATAAATCACTTAAATCTAAAATTTCCAAAATTACAAAGTTGAAATGAACACAGTACAATAAAAGGTAATAACATAAATACAAAGAATTGTAGGGATACTCCCCCTTCTAGATAATTAATGTTATATAAATAAATTAAAAGTAACTCGTTTCTTATTTTATGTTGTGTTGTTCATTATATTAGTGTTTGTTTCAGGTGTTAGTTCTGTTTCAATAAAAGCCTGCCTATCGGAATTGTTTTAACTTCATTATTTACTTCAAGTTTAAAATATTTATTTTTTTTCACAACCTTATAAGGTCCTTATATGGTTGTTGCAATGATCTTTTATTAATAACACCCATAAAAACAAATTTACAAGTCTCCGAATCCTTAGATATATATACACCAGTATAAGAATTTTGATTGTGCTTTAAATTTGAATTAAAGTTTTTAAAATTTTCCCGTAAATTGCCTAAAATTTCGGTTGGAGAAAAATTTTCTTCAGATGGAAACACAAGTTCACCGGGTAGGCGTAAATTTTGACCAAAAACCATCTCAGATGGTGTGGCTGAAATACTTTCTTTATACATCGATCATAAACCAAGAATTATTATCGGTAGCTCATCATACCAATTGTTGGTTCCATTTCTAGCCATTATCGTAGCTTTCAACTGCCTATGGAATCGTTCTACCATACCATTCCCTTGAGGATGATATGCAGAAGTTGTAATGTGATGACTACCAAGCAGTTTTGTTAGTTCCGAAAAGAATTTTGACATAAACTGAGTACCCTGATCTGTAATGATTTTTAACGGTACCCCAAAACGAAAAACATATTCCCTGAACAATTCATTTGCAACGACTGCCGCTGAAATGTCCTTTATTGCGTATGCCTCAGGCAAACGTGTGAATCCGTCAACTATTGTAAAAATGTACCGATGTCCTTTCGATATAGGCAGAGGTCCAATAATATCTAAATAAATATGCTCAAATCTACTTTTGGGACTCGGAATATTAATTACCGGAAAAATAGTGTAACGATTAAATTTCGATTTTTGACAATTTTACATTCTTTTGACCAAATATTAATTTCTTTGTGCATTTTTAGCCAACAGTACTTTTTAGTAATTTGAACACGTGTAGCTTTTTTACCAGGATATGTAATGTTGTTTAACATAGTAAACACTAAACTGTTTGGGACAAACGTTCTAGGATTCTCACCTGTCATTTCACACCAAATATTAAAATTTAAAAGTGGAATTTGAATTAATTTAAGGTTATTTATGTGATGTGTCTCCAGATTTTAAATTATTCAGTTCCTCGTCCTGTTCTTGTTCATTTTGTAAAATTTTGAAATTCAGTTCTGTATTCTTCATTGCATCAACTTCGAAAGCTCGAGATAATGTGTTAGCTACAATAATTTCTTGTCCTTTAATATATCGTACATCGTTAGTAAATTGTGCAATGAATTCCATATGTCTAGTTGGTCTTGGACTACGTTCAGTTTTTGAACTCAAAGTAAATATCAAAGGCTTGGGATCTCTTAAACCTGTAAATTGTCGTCCTTCTAAACGATAGCGAAAATGGTTAATGTTCAAATAAATAGCTAACAACTCCCTGTCATATGCACTGTACTTAATTTCGGATGAAAAAGGTTCTTAGAAAAAAAAAAAAGCTAGTGGCTCTGATTTGTTATCAAACATTTGATGTATGACACCACTAATTGCCCGTATGCATCCACATTTAAAGAGAGTTTGGCATCTTTGTTAAAAGGGTTTAACAATATCGTAGACGCAAACTTTTCTTTAATGCTTTCAAAGGCTTTATTTGTTGTGTCATTCCAAATTAAGGCCTTGTCACGTTTCTTATTCGTTCGAAACTCAGCTAATTTTGGTATGTATCGATGGTAATAGTTAACTTCTGTGTCTGTATAATAGATTGTGGACGTTCAAAATTGCGAATAGCTATCACTTTTTCGTCGGAGGGTCCAATTCCCGCCCCTAATATATTATGTCCTAAAAACCCAACACTTCTAACACCGAAAGTACATTTACTTGGTTTGATATTTAACCCGTACTCTGTTAGGCGCTGGAAAAGTATACGGAGATCTTTAAAATGCCGAAAACAATAAATGTAAAAACAAAATCTAAACCACTAACTACTTCATTAATAAATCTTTGCGCTGAATTTCTTAATCCGAAAGGCATTCGCATAATTTCAAACATACCGAATGGTGTCGTTATTGCAGTTTTATGGATATCCTCTTCTGCCATTGGAATTTGGTGGTAGGCTCTTACCAAATCTGATTTCGAAAATATATACTTTTTTCTGAGATTCATGTTGAAATCGTGAATATGAGCTAAAGGGTAACGGTAGGGTACAGTCACAACGTTAAGTCTCCGAAAATTACCACAAGGACGCCAATAATTTAGTACTTTTTTAGGTACTAGATGCAGTGGAGATACTACACAAGAATTCGAAGGTTTACAAATCCCTGTCCTCACTAAAAAATCGAATTCAGTCTTCGCTACTTTGAATTTAATCGGATCCAAGCGCCTTGGCTTGGAGAATGGAAGATTTCCTTCAGTAAAAAGTATGTGAACGGTAGAATGTTTAACCGGTTTCGAATAATCTGCTTCAGCGATCAAAGAAGGAAACTCCTTCAACAATATTGTATACTTGTTCTCTACAACGAAAATTTTTGGAAGCGAAATGTTACAAACACATGAAACCATGTTAACCGAAAGACTTGTTACTGGATCAACTAAACGTTTGCATTTCATGTCCATTGAGAGACCGTATTTTCAAAGAAAATCTGCACCAATAATTGGATTCGCAATATCAGCTATGAGAAATGTAAATGAGAACTCGAGTCTTAAACCTAAATTTATATTTAAATTATTTTTACCAAACGTTGAAATCGTTGAACCGTTGGCTGCACTAAGAATTATATCTGAAGAACATTTTTTATGAGGAAATTTTGTTTTGTACAGAAATGTCTACTCCACTATCAGTCAAAAAATTTAGTTTGTTTGTTTTATCAAATATAAATAGGCGACACGGGGTAATATCTAAATTTCCGTTATTTGTCGCCACAACAATGGAGGACTTTAGTTTGACGAATTTTTGTTTTTAGAAAAAGCTCAAGGCTGTTGACATTTCTGAGCCTTATCACCAAATTTGTAATGGTATCTACATAACATCGTTTAAAGTACAAAACCGCGTATCCTCATTCTGCAAAACCGCGTAACTGACATTTGCTGCCAAAAATTGGATTTGCTGACAAAATTATCTTGATACGCGGTTTTGCCTTTTGTTGATACGCGGTTTTGTACTTTAAACGATAACCAATTTTGACTATCACGAGATTTGATCTTCTTCTGTATGGACTTCTAAAACAATTCCTATTTAATGATCTATATCTAAAATTTTGATTAATTTGTTGCTTAATACTAGAATTTAATTCAAGGGAAAGTTTATGAAAATTTTCGCACATAAGATTTGCCGTTTGAACTAAATTGCCAATAATTGTGTCTTGTGATTCAGAGTTGCTATTTTAGTTTTATCAATCGCTTCCCAAATATTATCAACTAGTTCCCCCAATTTATTTATATCATCGGTACTTGAACTAGCTAATATCGCATTCAGATTTTTGGCAAATTTTTTCAGCCAAAGTTTCTTTAAAATATCTCGACTAAAATTAGAACCTGCAAGCAGCATGAGCGACCGATAAAATTCAGAGGGTTCACGATCACCAATCTCTGAATCTGACAAAATTTTATCTAATTTTTTATTATCACTTGAAGAATGTCTTTCAATTAGGACTTTCTTTAGTTCCAAAAAATTGTTGTTATGCGGAGGATTTTGAATGAAATCTAATATTGTAACTATTACTTCTTGAGGAAGCTTGAGGATTATGTGTTCATATTTCGTAGTATCTTGTGTAATGTTTTTCATGTTAAATTGCATTTCTGTATAAACAAACCAAGCTTCTGGACAACTTTTCCAAAATTGCGGAAGCTTGACTGAGGTTGCATACTAGCGTGGGCCGAAAATCCGCTTTTTTAGAATTTTGGTTGGTAATAGAAAAAATATGGTTCATAATGATCTAAACACAATCCGTGAGAGAGATGCAAATTTTTGGTCAATATCTTAGGCTCGCCCAAGTCCATCAAAGTTCAAGTGCTAAAAAAAAATGTCTTAGCTTATTTCGATTCTCTACTAAAAAGGTCCATATACCTAGTTATATAGGACTAATACTTTCAAAGATACTTGCAATTTTATTTAAAAAATGTATTAATTAACATATTTATTAATTTTTATTTTTTAAGTACATTGAACTTTGATGGATTTTTGCGAGCCTAAGATATTGACCAAAAAATGTAATTTTTTAACACAGATTGTTTTTAGAGCAAACTGAACCATATTTTTGCTATTACCAATCAAAATTCTAAAAAAAGCGGATTTTCGGCCCACGCTATAGCATAAACCTCATTATTATTTTGACTAGCATAAGGCTTTGCCAACTCCTCTTGAAAAGAGTTGTTTTGCAAATCTAAAACCGAGTCATTTAAATTATCAGCCCGTGTAGATGTATGTGTGTCATGTGGTGGTGAACGAAACATTATGACAAACTCTTCGTAAATAATCTCAGGAAAGGGGTGTTTACGATTTTAGAAACTGTTAGATATTTAATATATATTAAGTGAACGAAAGACTTAAGATACGAACTTGTATTGAAACAGTTTTGTTTAATATTAAATAATCATTAAATTAAGTTAATACCAATGAACGTATAATAATAGAATACGTCGCAACTTTAATTTAAAAATATAAATCAGCACTAAAAGTTATTTTAGTTCCAAAAGTATCATGAAATGGAGCTCACCAATCTGAAGATATATAGATCGTGAAAACTAAAGTGAATAATCGTTGTGGATTTGTTTCTTGACTATTTGATGACTACAATTTTAAAATATGTGCTAATATTAGGTTGAGGTTTGATTAATGAAAAAAATGTTGGTATTGTCCAAGTTGATGATCGACGATACTGATAAACGATAACAGAGCTCTATCCCGATTGGAATTACCACTATATTGTTTTTACAGTTTTTCCTGTTGCAATGTATAGACTCGTATAGTCGAAAAAAATAATAAGTTTTCTTCAAATCTGCAGTTTGTTCAACCAACGTAGGTTAGTTTCCGGAGATGTTTCGGTCGGACTCTAGGTTGAATGTAATTTTGCAGCCTTTGGTGTTGAAAGCATTTTCGGTTGTTCAAATAATTCTTTGGTATTTACTAATTAATTTAATTGTCCAGAAATTCATTGCGTCTTTATTTTCAGATGCAATTGAAGCGGATGCTCAAAGATAAAGTGTATTTATATTCAAATAGAAAAATTTAAGTTTTATTTGTTCAAGTTTAAAGATTGAAACTTTGAATAATAATGAAAATGAATGAACACAGTACAATAAAAGATAATAACACAAATACAAACCCTATAACCATCCTAACGGGGTAGCAGCGTTGGGAAACCTCATCAAAGGGTGGGTGGATACACACACTGATACCTAAAGTCGACAACTGGACAGATAGGGGACAGGGGGACCTCAATTTCTACCTAACGCAGATACTTAGTGGATATAGATTCCGAAACGCCATTAGTCCACACTGTCCGACTTGTGCTCAAGTCATAGAAAATGCATAGCACAATATGTTCTCATGCCCACGTTTCTCATATGTTAGAAATCGCTTAGAAAATGCACCAGAAAGTAGGCTCACGCTGAAAATTGGAAAGCTGTCTGAAATGCGCCAGCTATTATTGTGACTGAATTACGACACACCAATAACTTAGGCGTCAGTCCGTCCGTTATACTGAGGGGTCTTAATTGTCCTATATCACTCCTATGAAGTAATGATTAATCGGCGGTCCTGTAGTAGTGATTCTTTGAGGGAGTAGGCTAGGTTTAGCGGATTAAAGTGTCACACTCCAGATTTGATGCTTCCCCCTACTTAAAAAAAAAAAATATATACATATATATATCTAATATGTAAAAATCTCGTGTCACGGTGTTTGTGGTCGAACTCCTCCTAAACGGCTCGACCGATCTATATCAATTTTTTTGTGTATATATGGTACGTATGAGAATAGTATGTAAGGTACATTTCATACCGCTAGGTGCAGGGGGCGTGGCACGTCCCATACAGATGGGACGTGTTCATGGTAGAGTACTCGAACATTGTATAGAGATATTTGAAAACAGTCGCATAGTCATGGAGAAAAATTGTGGTCATTGGAAAAGGGGGCGTGGAACCTCCCATACAAACCGAGTTTTTCATACTGCATATCTCTGGAAGTGTTCACGGTAGAGTACTCGAACATGGTATGGTGATATATGAAATCAATCCCATACTCTTCGAGAAAATTTGGGCTATTTGAAAAAGGGGCGTGGCGCCTTTCAAACGCACTGAAACTATTACGTAACTTTTGCTAGGTCATTTAAGACTGCAATGGAAATATGCCTTCTGACAACAACCAAACCGTAATATTAGAAGATGAACGCGTCACTGAAAATCATGAACGTTAACTGTTGGTGAAAATGTTGGACCAAAATGTTTCAATACAAAAAATTAATTTTGGGCGGGACGAAGTTCGTCGGGTCTGCTAATATATATATATATGTATTTAGGTACCCGTATGTATGCGCGTTGCTTAGGGATCTGCTTGCAATTTTTCTAAACTGATTGCTTCGGCTGAGTGTCTTAGCAAAATCAAACGACGCTGTAAGCAAAAACAAATGATTTCATGTCTCTTTTCGATATTACTGTCTGCTTTCGCTGATTTATTTTTTAGGTCGCAGCTAAGCAATAGCAAATGTATTGAAAATGACCAAGAACTGCTTGCTTTAAAAAGCAAAAAAAGTGTTGCTTATACGTACGATTATACTAATTTGTAGTCAGCAATTCAAACCCTGCTTGTATGTTCCGAAGCAGGCATAACACGCCCGCGTTTCGTTGCAGAACAGTTCGGACTGTTGCTACATCATTATCTTGGACTAATCGCTGCATACCTTTAATGTAGGGTTGTTATCCGACCTCTTTTTCCCGGACACCGTCCTCTTTTTTAAGCATCTGTCTTCGGAAAAAATTTGTGTCCGGGGAAAGTCCTACATTTTGTGGCCTCACAAATTTTAGTTTTTCTTTTACAAAAGTATTTCAAACACTCAGATTAAAGTTCGCATTTGGAGTACCCTGTTATGTTTCTCATATTCTCTTAAAGTAGAATACTTCTTCCAACATCGTTACTGCGTTATTATAAAAGTATTGTGAATTTTGTGTAAAGAGATATACAAAAGCATGTAAGTTAATTTAAGCTGTATATTGCTCGCTAAGATTTGAAATATGTTCATATTTATTTTTGTAGATTCAAGCGCAAATGCGTTTTTAGTAACGTGTTAAAACAAAAATATCCGTTTATGGAAAAGGGAGATTTCGATTGGGAAGTAACTCGCACTTTGTGTTTGTCAAAAATGTCCATTGCTAATAAAGGTGTAAATGATATTATAGCTCATATCAATTCGCAAAAGCACAAAAAGAGCCATACGGGGAGAGCAACAACTACTCGGATTGACAATGTATTTTCGAAAGTGTCTACAAATAGGGAGCTACGTGTATGGCTTTCCACACCATATGTCATAATATGCCATTCTTATCACTAGATTGCACTATGGCTTTAAATAAGGCTTTATGTAAAAATTCGCAAAACGCGTTGAATGCAACTTGTAATAGACGCAAAGCGACAATAAAGTTTATAGAAGAAATTAAACAAATTTAATTTGTGAGTGTGTCAGCCGACACCAGTAACTACGGTGCAACAAAGTTATTGCCGATAGTTATTCAGTATTTCGATTCAAAAAGTAATGGCATCGAATCTAAAATTGTAAACATATTAACTATAAAAGACGAAAAATCGGACACCATTACTGAATGCATATTTTCCGATCTTGGATAACATGGTTTAAATACAAAATATGTTGCTTTTAGCGGCGACAATTGCAACACAAATTTTGGTGGAAAAGATAGGCCACAAAATGTTTTTGCAAAATTTAAAAATATACTGAAATGTATCAGGTGGCGACAAAATAAATCAAACACGTCCGTTCTTTGTAATGTGCAAAATCGAATGATGTCTTCGATCCGTTTTTTAATGCCGTATAGCGTCGCTTATACAAAACGGTTCTTACTCGCTGTAATTTAACCGATTTCTATTGGCTAGTTACAAGAGAGCCTTAAGGTCTAGTTAGAGTTTGAACATTTGTGAAACTTAAGGTCTA
>NW_023458556.1:113527796-113563025 GCF_013731165.1 Rhagoletis pomonella | reverse complement strand
CATCTTCATCTTCATCTTCATCTTCATCTTCATCTTCATCTTCATCTTCATCCCCATCTTCATCTTCATCATTGTCTTTATCCTTGTTTTTTATTTATCTTTAACTTTGTCCTGTTCTTCATCTTTATCATTGGCTTGATCCTTCAATATAGGTTGTGCGCGTCTGTGGTTTTGTCGTTGCCCTTGGTTTTTTTTCTGCGCTTGTATCTTGCTCTCTGTATTTTCATTACCCACTCCACAGTGGCGTTAAGAGTTCAATGCAGCCGCCCCTATCTATTCACGAATACGCATACGCATACATACGCAAAATTTAGTTTTATTTTCTGAGCAAAAAATTAAACTCAAGAAATAACGATTATTTTCCGAGCAAAAAATAAAACTTAAAACGTAACCATTATTTTCCAAGCAAAAAATAAAACTTAAAACGTAACGATTATTTTCCGAGCAAAAAATAAAACTTAAAACGTAACGATTATTTTCCGAGCAAAAAATAAAACTCAAAACATAACTATTATTTTCTGAGTAAAAAATAAAACTCAAAATGTAATGATTAAACTTGATTTTTATAAGTAAAAATTAAAAATTAAAATCAGTGCCGCTGAAGGTATTCCGAGTAATAAGAAATATTTTGGTTTACTCCTTATGCACGTAACACTTCTCTTTCAGCGTGATTTTTTGAGTTGAAATTTCAAGGGATAATCGATATTTGCGGTCCCTGATTAAAATACATCTTTGTTTTTTTCTAGCACGTCGAGATTTTTTTTATTGGTGACATGTATATTTTAGAATTTATAGCAATTTCCATGAAACCCCGTATAAACAAACAAAGTAAATCAGAAAAACGTATGTAACTTCGAAGTTAACGATAAGAAAATTGATAACAGCCGGTTTCACCAGCAATTTAAATGGAATTTATTTTCTATCAATTTCCATATAAAATTCAAGGAATTGAAATAATTGTTCACTTCAATTGCTTTCGTAAAGTTGGCTGTAAAAGTTATTTTCTTAGCGTTAACGCGCATTATCAGCGTTAACTTGGAAGGTTTATTAAAAACCATTGTCAAATATTTTTCCAACATTGACTTTGAGGATGTCTACAGCTGGATAACAAACCCATTTTCATGTGACCCGAAAAGTAAACCTACTGAGATGACAAATTAAGCTTTTGACAGCCTTCTGGACATCAGTGAAGACAGAACTTTGAATATTAAATAATACGAAGGGAGCCAAGAGAGTTCTGGATGCAAGTGTATGCAGAAAACACTGCTGTTGGCAAGATTGCATTAAAACTTCTAGTAACTTTTACTTTTACATTTCTATGTGAGACTGCATTTTCAACAAATGCTTCCATAAACAAGTAATTTTTAAGCAAAAAACAAAACCGACTTCAATTCCCATATAAAAATTCAAGATTAGCGTTAATCTTTTCCCATGATGATTAGAATGAGACCACCTGTGAGGTAACACCTTTCCCTTAAAAAAAGAATTATAGTAATCGGTTAACGTGGTCCAAAGTTATGCGGTACCATACATTAAGAAAACAAAATAATAAAAAATATTTCGAGGAAATGATAACCTTCTCCTTTTTGTGAAGTTGGTTAAAAACAAATGCACCAGCACGCATTCAGCGTCAAATGATTTCAGGATAAATGGTCAAAGCTCCCAACAAACTTAAAGGAAATAATGAAATCATCATAATAATTTTAGTCCGCACATTAAAGGTAAATGACCACAAAGTTTGCATTGTGTTTTCTTGTTTTCGTAGACATTTGAGAGTAGGGGTGCCGCGGTAAAAAAAAAGTTTGGGAGCCCCTGAGTTAATTGATGCTTTTATAATTTGATTTATTAATAAAACGTAAAATTAATAATTCAATAATGATTTTCTGTATGACTTTGTACTGTATTTAAGGTAAATTACGCATATTAAGGCAATATGCATACAATATACATAACACGTAATTCGATATTTGCAGTTGGAATTATACACCGGATGCTCCAATTGGAGTAACACCATATTTTTAAAAGCATGCCACCGTAATTTCGAGACTATTAAAGTCTTTCATATTTTATTTATCGTTATAACCAGGACCGAAAAAATAAGCAAGAAAAACGCAATTGTGAGCGATTAGATAAGTACTATAACATTAGTAAATATGCTTGCAAATATGATCGAAAAACAACAAAATATTTAAGTACAGCTTAATGTTTGGTTTTTTATTCAGTTTACAATGTGCAATAAAATGTTGCTTGATATTCTCAAATAATATTGTTATTGAGGTACCCATTCGCAATGCAAATCGAAGAAGAACTTTTGATGAGCGAAGTACTTGAGACTTACACCACTAGCAGCAAAATTTTTAAAGCTATCGACAAATTTGTACAGAAAAATGGTGTGTGGATATTTGCAGTGGTTGGAAAAACGAAAGTAGCGATGTCTAGTATGAAGTAAGAGGCAGAAAACGCCACGAGAAGTCACTGTATGATCTCTCGGTATTCCCTGGCGACTAGGAAGATGCCGCCAATAGATTTAAAACCCGTATTGGATGACGCTGCGAAGATTACAGAGGCCTGCGAAATTAAAATACATCTTTGGTTTTTTAATAAATCAATAAACAAAGTAAATCAGAAAAACCTATGTAACTTCGAAGTTAACGCTAAGAAAATTGATAGCAGCTGCTTTCACCAGCAATTTAAATGGAAAATGAATATTTTTTTTCTGTCAATTTCCATATAAAATTCAAAAAATTTAAATCATTTTTCACTTAAATTGCTTTCGTAAAATTGGCTGTAAAAGTTATTTTCTTAGCGTTAACGCGCATTATCAGCGTTAACTTGGAAGGTTTAGAAAAAACCATTGTCGAATATTTTCCCAACATTGACTTTGAGGATCTGTACAGCTGGCAATACTTCACCTTATCGAGGGTTAAGTAGTGGGACGTTAAGTCAGCGCACGCGAGGTTTTTCGCATGGCAGTCAAAAGCTTCCCCACTTACGTGGACTTCTGCACACGGAATAATCCTGACCTCTAATTTGGTATAAATTACGTAGCTATCGAAGAATGTGTATTTGTAAAAAATGCATATTACGAAAAAATTCTATGCGTATCTTCATATCGTCGCTGCGCCAACAAGAACTGTTATGTGATTTTTACACATTTTTTTTTATTGCATATTTTATTAACACTATCTATTTCCCACATTTTAGCCCGATCACTTTAGACTTTTTCAACAAAAAAATTCCAGGAAGAATTTCTTTGACGCAGTTAGGTGTCTCCTGTTTAGGTGAACACAAAATGAAAATTTTTCCCCCAATTGCGAAATGGGAAATGTCCGCCATTTTAGATTTTGTGTTTTTTACGATTTGCGCGCGAATTTTGCATTAGATTTTTTCAACGAAAAAATTCTAGGAAAAAATGTTTACGCTGACCGAAAAAACAGTTCGCATCTCTGGCAATTTAATGGTTTGTACAAAGTATGTGTCCATTCATCACTTTGCATTAATTTTTATTACAAAAATCCAATAAAAACCTTTCTGACATTTTTCATTACATAACAGGAGCAACGGGCAGATAAATAATCGAGTCCTCAACTTCTATACATTGCATCTAGGCCTAACGGCAGTATTATATACAAATTGCATACGATTCCATACCGCCAAAAGCAAATAAAAATAGCTACATATGTGCTTTAAAGCGGCGCAAATGTTGATCACGTCGTAATTGAAGATTTTTTTTTCTAAATCAATAGCATATTTTTAATATAATTTTTTTTAATACGACACTTGTTCAATATTCCCTATTGGCACCAGGAATCAGTTTTATTGTTCTCCTGAAAAGTTATTAAAAAACACATAACTGTTTTTGTTGGCGCAGCGGCGATATGTAGCTTTTGTTTTTTTTTTCTCAAAGGAGTATGATCAACAAATGCTTATACATATAATTTTCAAACATAAACGACTTACATCCTGTCGTCGAGGCCGGATACATTTAACAACTCTTTAATTTCAAATTCTTTCCAAAGGTCTTGCAACACATTTAATTCAGTAATGGTCATTACACGTCTCCCAAGAGAGCATATTACCCTTTGGAATACTTTTCTCCATCCGCATAAGGATATTTTTGAGTTACTTATTTCAAGAAAAAATTTCGTTGAAACAACCATGCTGTGGCTGTTAATTAAAACGATGTTTCCACGGCAAGTGATTCGCTCTCCCATTCGTAATTCGCTCTCTCATTCGTGATTGGCGCCCCAATTAAGAACCGAATCACGTAATTCGCCATACAAAATTTTGAGAACGAATCACTTCATTCGTAGGTGATTCAGATCCAATCAACATGCGAATCAAGAACAAATCGTTGTCTTCTCTAATTTTTATCGATAACGGCTGTCAAACCCCATAGACCACACACATCGCCACCAGGACAAACATTGACAAAATAGCTAGATTCGTTAAAACTATTAATTTAGCTAATTAACCACTGCAAATTTTTTCTTCACAGTTGAAATGCACAATAAACAGCACATTAAACATCAAACAAAAGCAAAGAACAAGAAGCAGAGATGCAAAGTGAATCACGAATGTGTTGTGTAAACAGGTTGATTCGCCGTTCATAATTGAGAGAGCGAACCACGGGATTCGGTTGCCGTGGTGTCAACATTTTGTAGTTCGGCGTTATGGAACATTATACTTTGTACGTATGCAAAGCAATTGACGTTTTGGAAGTCAGCCTATTTTTGCATTTCGGGCAATCCGTACAACGTGCAAGACTTCGAGAATACCGGTAATGCAAACCATGATTTTTATGCAATGGAATTTTCGAAAGAAATTAACAGTAGAAAAGTTTTTTTCCGATAACTACGATTGTATTCTACTTTACAATTCCCGTAATGAATCAATTAATCGAAATTAATAAAATATTATAGGGCATTCTACTATGCATTACCAACAATGCTTAATAGAAGCGAAAATATTAGAAGACAATATAAGGCCATGCCATCTAGAACACGTTACCACCAGAAGGCCATTACCAATTATTTGCTGGGCAGCGCACTATTCATGCACACACATACATATGTACATATGCACATACTTGCTTTTATTAAACGTAAAAGTTATTAGACTTTGCTTTTATAGATAACATTTATATGAGAGACTAATCTAACTGAAACACGGGATCTATAATGCTATCGCAAAAAAAAAAATAAATGATTTGCGTCAAATAAAAATGTAGCACATTTAAATACAAATTACACATATATATTCAAGTTTGTACTACTAAGTAAGTGTATGTACATTACGGATGTTTCGAATGTCATATTTTTCGCGAATACGAATGCGAATTTTCTGATTGCGAATGGGCGAACGCGAATTCGAATGTTAGGAATAACATTAAAAAAGCTATAATCAACATAGGTCATCGTTTTATAAATTATTAGAACATTGAACCAGTGCTTAACATATACAGTGTTTATTCTACGAATAAAGGATAAAAACTAAGTTATGTAAATATTAATACAACTACATAGCGTCGCCTCAGAAAACGGATGACGAATGTGCAAAATCACGATTTTGGGATTTTGATGCAGATTTACTAAGTTGGACATGCTCTTTCGATTTCTGCAATCCATTTTTTTATATCTCCATTAGTTTTTGAGATATTTCGTGCGCATTTTGTCGTATGTTACATAATATTAATGATTGGGTATGCCTTTTGTTGTATGTGCTGAAAATGCGTCACATACGACAAATTCCCATACAAACGTACCTTTTTTTTAATCATAAAACGTTTGTCGTATGTGGCACATACGACAAATTCCCATACAAATGTAATCCTTTTTTAATCATAAAACATTTGTCGTATGTATCGCAAAACTTTGAACTTACGACAATTGGATGGTCCTCTACTATAACGATACAATTAAATTGAAAATTAAACTAAGTAACTAATTTTAAAATTTTAAATTTTTAAATTTTAGCTTGCACTGAGTCTCCAATGAAATGAAAGAGATAAAAATGTACAAAAGACTGAATTTAAGTATTGTTTTTTGTTTTTATATAAAGAAAACGTATGTTCGTAACATATTTACAGCATAAGAGATGTACAGATTTTTTTTATTAAATACATGATTATGTTTTTGTTATGTTTTTTCTAATAAGTAATCATTATTTAATAAATATGTCTGTTTTTTTCATCAAATTATACCATCGTCGTTGAAATAGATACTTTACTATTGTCGTATGTTCTGTGGACAAAACAAAGTGGTGAGTAAACGCTACTTACGACAAATGTATACGGAATGAAAAGTAAATTTTCTCATTAACGTTAAGAGATATTAAATGTAAAAATATGGGAAATCAAAACTAATAACACCAACTACGTCTCCTTCAAAAGTTACAAAAATCTACCGTACAGTTTCGGATTAATTCGACCTTAAACTTCAAAGTCAATTTTCTCAAAACCGTGTTTTGTAACATTCGACATCCGTTTTCTGAGACGACGATAGGTACGTAAATATGAATAGCACTGAAATATTTTACATGCCATCACAAAAAGAGGATAAAGTGCAAACGTTAACAAAAAATGCGAACACATTTGAGGGCGCTCAATTAGATCTACATATGTATTTCTATTTCCTACGACGTACAAGGGTTGTTTTGCCTGTAAATACTAAACGTTAAATTGAAACCAGCCATAACAATGTATGTGCGTTACGCTGCGGTTGTGTGCATAGTGGTCGTTACCCTGCAGTGAAAAGCTGAACTAGTATGCACAAGTTCCAGTTCATGAACTATTATTTATGGATGGAAGTCATACCAGTTCATTACACTGAGAGAAAAATCAACCAAAAATTTGTTAATATTACCAAATTCAAACTTGAAAAGGAATCAACGTGATTTTTGCTTAATATTAACAATGCCTTGGTTGATATTTTCAACAATGATTTTGTAATATTAGCCACAATTTTGTGTACATTAACCAAACTTTTGGTTGGCGATTTTTCGTTTGAATAAGTTTATGTTCTCCACTTCATAGATGCTTTTTCATAATTGGGAGATACATAACCAAAATTTGTATTATCATTTTAACATGTTGCCTCTGACGAGATTAGCAACTAACAGCAAACATCTCTACACACTCAGCTACAGCCGCTTTATAAATGTGTCTTCAAATGTTCAACTTGAATTAATTTTCTTCGTCGTTTGATTTGGTTCTGCACTTCAGCCTTCAAAAGCCTCTGTTTTTCGTAATTAAGAAAAACCAAAACCAGAAAAAAAATAAAAATTATGTATCGTGCTGACGGCATCCGTACTGCTGGAAGCCAACAAATAACAGCACCACCTCTTTTCGTTCAGCCACTGCTATACATCCGAATTTGTTCTTTTCTTACAATCGGCTTATTGACCATGAAAAACTCAAACCATAACTTGGTTGAAAAAACCATTGTGCTTTTGGCTCAGTGTATGAATTATGATTATCAGGGACGTGAACCGGATGAACAATTTGGTATGTTCGGTTCAGCGGTTCGAACCGTTTTTGCACTTTTGGATTGGTTCGTCCAAGCGGTTTTTTTGGTCTTTGAACCGGGGTTTCGGTTCGGTTCAACGGTTCGAAAAACAAAAAAAAAAAAACGCGGAAGTTTAAGTTTGAAGTGCAACAACGCGCAAGGTTAAGGGTCAAGTGTCTGTCAAATGAGATAGGTTGCCTTTACATTTGATATTGTCACATGGTAAACAAACACGGTAGGTATTACCATGTTTAACAAAAAAAAAAAAAGTGGGTACATTTATCTATTGAAAATTGGTTGAAACGAACCTTTAAACCTTTATAGAAAGTGGTTCGGTTTTCGGTTCGGATCAAACATTTGTGGAAAATTTCGGTTCGGTTAATGTTTCAGTTAATTAATAGAAAAAAGCGGTTTTCCGGTTCAAACCCGCTTCGGTTCAAAACCGGTTCTCGTCCCTGATAATTATACCAGAAATTCAACTTTTTGGTAGAAATTCTAGTTCGTTGACTAGTATTCAATGGAGAAGTCATACCAGTTCGTCATGGACTATAATTATACCAGTTGCCCGCAGTATTCAATAGGGAAGTCATAGCAGTTCGTCATGGACTATAATTATACCAGTTACCCGCAGTTAACACCCAAACTAATGGGCAAAACTAAACGTAGAATACGTGATATTATTAAGATCACATACAAGTTGAAAACGGTACATGAAATTATCGCTTTAATTGTATTGAATTGAATTTCATAAATCAATAGTTGCGTTCCTTATCTCCCAGAAATAGTCAGAAAAAGTCCGAAGTAGTCAGATTTAGTCCAAAAAGCGTTCCTTAACTCGAAAATGACAGCAAAAATGAGAGAGCAACACTCAGTGAGAGTGACGCTCTTCAGTCCGAAGCATTGTGGAAGAATACAAGTGAGATATCTTAGGGTTGACAGATAGTTGACAGGGTGTTCAATATGGCGATGACAGTGTGAACAATATGGCAGCCAATATGGCATACAACACCGAATGGCCCGAAGTAGCCAAACTACGACCCGAATGAAACGCTTCGTGAAAATCCAGGGTTGCGAAGTGGTATTTTGTTGGAAAATATAAA
Source organism: Rhagoletis pomonella (assembly GCF_013731165.1). NCBI lineage: Eukaryota > Metazoa > Arthropoda > Insecta > Diptera > Tephritidae > Rhagoletis > Rhagoletis pomonella. The sequence goes on along the minus strand of NW_023458556.1, from coordinate 113,554,420 downwards.
AGCCAGGATTTTGTGCAGCGCCGAATTTTAACAAAAGAGGGTTTTGTGTTCTCAAGATGAACAGAAAAGGGTTGCTGTGCTGTTTCGTTTTAAGCTTATTTTAATCTTAAGGTATCTAATTAAATATTAAAAGGAGACAAAAATTAAAGCAAAAATTTAAAATATATGTACATATCTGAAAATTTTAAATAAAATATATATTTTCACGAGAGACAAATTAAATAAAATGGGTTAACTTTAGGGGAAATATACTTATCAGATTGGGTCAGATAGCGCTTTTACGTTATAAATAAAAATAATTCCTACTTAAATTTTATATAATTTTGGTAACGTATTTCTAAGCTGACCCTGAGATCTGTGAAATAATACATATTTATGTGCATATATTGTGTTGATTATGCTCTAAATCGCTAAATAATTCTTGCAGCAATCAGCACCATTGGAAAGTGAAGTGACAATAGGCTGGTTTTCTTTATACAGCCCGTTTTAAATTCGTATTATTGTTATAATAAATTACAATTATTGTTTGTTTCCATTTCGGTCAACCGCGCAAATTATTTATTAAAAAAATGTCGTTTAAAAATAGCAATTTTGTTTACTTTTGAATAAGACTTTATCGAGTGCGCTAAAAAGACAGGGGGATAAATGCTGTAAAGAAATATATGTTGAGTCCAATCGGTTTTTTGCTAATCCGGTTTTTGTGTAGGTATAAACAAGGTATATTAAAAAAATAAATCTCCATGAAAAAATATCGTTATTTTAGTATTTAAAATTAATCGGAATTTTATGGGGGGTTATAAAAACTCGTTTTAATTGAAACTTTGTTTTTTTCGGCTATATTTGTTGTTATTTATTGGCCCAGATGCAAATATTGAATGAACTAACATATTTTAAATATTTACGGAACTACCATTTGTATACAATCCTGTATTCAAGTAGATGTAATTCGAAAAATTTAAACGGATTTCTTTAAATCAACCTGAGCTGAGGACATATTACGAATTCATTTTAAAACATTAACCACTACATTATATTAGTACTAAATACTTTCAATTAAGAAACAATTATTATTAGAAAATAAATATGAATCGGTTTATTTTAAATATTCCAATGTATATTTTTTGTTAATGCAGATAGTGCGGATTTAACGTATTTTATAACCGTTACATGGGGAAAATAAATTTTAGGCAGATTGTTATTGACAATTTTTACATAATTTACGATTGCAATCAATTTCTTTCAAAACTATAATCTAAATGATTGCAAGTTGTATTTTTTTACGATCAAAACAGATTCCAATATTAGGTATATTATGCAAATGCAATCCAATTTGATTTGAGTTATTCAGTTTTAGATACATTTATATTTCTGTGTTCGTATGGAATAGTAGTTTATGTCGGGAAGCGGGCTTTAGTATAATCCGGCATTCCCTTTATTATTTACAACACAAGGAATTTTTTGATGACCCTTAACAAGAATATGGACGTGCTAGTATCGGAACTATTTCTTGCACGTTTATTTATCCAAAATTTCTTCAACGGCTCGGCGCCAGTGAGGGTATGCTGCGAATGCCGCATTATACTAAAACCAGCCTTTCGACATAAGCTACTATTCCATACGAGTGGAGCACGTGCGAAATGCGGATTTTCCCAGTTGCAGTACAGCAGTAACTCGACACCTTCCTCGCCAACCGCTCTGTCCTCTATGAGCTTCTTAATGTAACTGCAAATAAAAGATGAAAATTTGAGAAAAAATACTATCACAGCGTTTCACTTGTAGCGTTTCACTCTTGTAGTATATTGGCTATCAAGCACCAGAAAATTTCCATCACGCATTCCATATGCCACCGATTGTCGTGGATCAATTAAAATACTGTCATCACAGCTTTTTGGTACTCCAGCAACTGGTGTGTCTATGGCGGAGTTATGTGGAGCTGTTGCATGACTAAAATTAATTTGGGCTCTTTGAGAACTGGCTTGTTTGTTGCGCGCTATTGGCTTCAAATGTATGCAAATTAGATTTCCAAACGGGCAACTGTTGAATACAGGAAAAAATGTATTTTATATGGATCCGCTAAAGTGCACTACTACCGTGTATAAATTGGCCGACCTTCTAATAAATCAAGCAATCTTATTGTATCGTCATCGCCGCCAGTCACCAAGAAATTTCCACTTGGGTGAAATGCAACATCATTCTCCGGCGACGAATGCACTGTATTAGCTCGCCTTCAGCTTTGTCAAATATCTTAACGCAGTTACAACTTAATGCTTAAGCCACCAGATTGCCGTCTGGATGCCATGCCAGCTGTCGTCCCATACCTCTTCCCCCGGTGAACGTTCGCATACATTCGCCTGAAAATGTATCGCAAATTCTTAACTTGTCGCCGCACGATGAAATGAACTTACCATTAGGGCTGAATTTTGCTGCGCGCACCCATTTGTGTGTATTTTGAATCTGTATTTTGATGGCTGTTCGCCATTTTTCTAGTCTGCAAACGAATAAGCTGACGAAGAAGCAAACAAATTCAAGCACATTGTTGCATTCTACCGTACATTTTAAAAGCTTTAAAATCTTAAAACATATCTGAAAAACTTTTATAATCTGAATATTTCTAATGTCGCAATCAAAACCAAATTTTATAAATAGCATTTTTAAAAAGCAATCATCTAATATTTTTCAAGTTTTGGGCAACTAAGATATCTCACTTGTATTTGTACACAATGGTCCGAAGTAACCAGATATACATAGTCAGAAGAATTTTTTCTGGCTTGAAAGGTGTCAAACTCAACTGAGTCTAACTTAACGGAAATTAAAGAATACACAAAAAGTGAGAATAATCTAAAAAGTAAAAAAGTGAATTGAAAGCGGGAGGCGGCAAAAAATAATTGATACAGTAAGTGTTTATTGTGCTTGTGTGAATATGTTTTGTACATACATTTCTATTCTTATTTGACGTTAGTTTTGTTGTTGCCATTCTTTAGACTAAAAATTTGGTTTTTTGCGTTCCTTTACTTTTTTCTGTTATTCTCATTTAGTGAGCGCATTTTGCTTACGCTCTTGCATTTTGACACTTTTCAGATTTTAGTCCGAAAAGATAAGGAATGGACCTAATATGAATTGCAAAATTCTATATATTATTCTGAAACAAGGCGCTTATTCCCAGCGATCTACAAGTCGTACAGTGACAAATTATACATCAAATTAAGGTGCTCGATCTGAAACTTTGCACAAACTTTTCAGATTTAAGATTCATTGAACCATTTTCGAAATATTTGCGTCGAAAGATTTTAAAATTTTTACAAAGCATTGCTACGTTCATTACGATAGGCAGAGTTTTAGCGGGACTTAAGAGAATGAAAAATTTTTCCATTTATTCGCTTTCGTTTCTGTTTTCGTTTCATATCGTTCAAAGCATTGCTACGTTCGTGTGCATGTAGGCTAAGATACAGCGGCAGATCTGTAAAGAAAATGTTCCCTTTGGCTCTGTATATACCAGTGATGGAAAAGTAGGCACAATAGTGCCATTTTTGCCACTTTCACTCACAAGGGCACTTTTGGCACAATTCACAGTTTTGGCACAATCATAAATTATAGAAATTTAGCCAGTATATAACAAACAATCATATATTTATTACTCATAGATTCGAAAAGTGAAAATTAAAATCACTTAAAAATTAAAATAAGGGTCGTTATATAAAATTTATAAAAATTATTCAATGTAAAGAAGAATAGTCAAAACTGGTCAAAATGTCGCACTGCTATTATTTCACACATAGGTATGTATGTATATGTGTAAACAGGTCCGAGTAGCTATATTTCAGTGTTTTTCTATGAATTTACTTTAGTAATACATATGTGGTTCTTAAAAAGCCTTAAAAGAAAGCAATTTCAATTTTGTGGCACTTTCATCTCCTTTTTGTCACTCTTTTGCAGTCCACTAGGCACATTTTGAAATTTTGGAATTCCATCCCTGGTACATACACAACGTTGTTGCATATCCATACATTCATACACAGTATCAACAACAACAGAGGTGGGCACTTTTTTGCCCGCGCAGCAGCGAAATGCGAGCGCGGCCTAGAGAAAGGCAAAAACAGTTTACGGGAGGAAGGCACGGTAGAGAAAATACAGAAGGTGGCGCCGATGGCAATACCGCTAATCGGCTCTAAGTGAATTTGACAGAAACACCTGTTTTGCTGACGTCACAGTCGAGATGACAGCAGTAGTGATGTTCTGAGTCAATACTTTTAAGTATCCAATACTCTCGATACTCGGTACCGAAACATTTATGTTTCGAATAAAAGCGCACATCGGCCAAAAATATGGAAAAAACGGTTCAGGGTAGACTCGCCTATCAAAACCCGAATGTAGGAGCCAATAGAGCTTTTAACACTGATTCAAATGAAAGATGTACATATATATTGTAAGAAGTGTAAAACCTTCTGGTAACCCTATTTAGGAACTTCCATTGTAAATCAACGTGGCAGCACTTGGGTAACCTTTCTGACTTTCAAGTCATTCCATTGCTTTTGCTGCTAATAGCTACCACGCGGTTTTACAAGTCGTTTATTTAGACAAATTAATCTTAAGGAATCTGCTGTAACTTGAATTGCATTTATTGAATAAACTGTTCCGTAAATTAACATATATGTCGGTTCGAGGCCATAATACAGAGAAACTCTTACTTGCATTTTTGTTCCAGCTGAATCGGACGATATCATTTTTAAATAAATTCGATTCTGAAACCAGTTATCGACAGATTCTGTAACCAGTTAGCGATAATTTTCGAATCGGTAGTAATGAAAGTTTTTTCTAAACTTGAAATGCATATAATGGCGAAGGTTTCATGTAAAGGATCAGTATCGGGTACCGATAAGGAAGTATTGGGTACCGAAACCTTTTTTAAGTATTGGGTACCGACAATTCAGCACATCACTAGACATCAGTTGTAGCTCTGATCCAGTACTCCATGAACTTACAGGATTTTACACGAACTTGCAGGAAGTTGCAGGAAAAATGTTCCCGTACCCTGAAATCCTCCAAAATCCTGTAAATGAGAGCGACTTTTGGAGAGTTGTGTAGAGAATGAAGTTGCAAGATTTTACCCGAACTTTCGTCTACACAAAATTTTTTTTTTTCAAAATCAGTTTTTTTTTTCAAAACGCGCTTTTCATAGGTCGAGCCTTATAATTGTTCGTAACTTAATTTCTGTTTATCCGATGAAAAATATTTACAGTGCGTACACGGTAACCGCAACCCTCAACACGTGAAATTCCTTGATTAAAGCAAGTCTCTACATCAAAACATTGTAACCTTTATAAATACAACTTCAAAACAATTTAACCTCAATAGCTACAACATTCTTTGTTTGTGCATACCACACACACAAAATTTGAATTTTTTGCCTTTCTTCGACTTACCTACCAGTATTCTGGAAAAACTAAAAAGTGGTGCTTCCGTTAAAGTGATGTGTGATGAGTTTAAAGTAAACAAATCAACTGTTATCAGAATTAGTCAAAATGAAAGCTAAAGTAAAGATAAAAAAATATAGAAGCCGGACTTGAGAAACGGCAAACTTTGAAACAGTGCGAGTACCCAAAAAGGATTTACACAAATGGTTTTGTTTTAAGGGAAAGTACAATTTTCATATCTGTCCAATTTGTGAAAGCTAAAGTCCACAAGTTAGATAAAAATAACCAACTGAATTTTTTGCCAGACAATACATACATTGCTTAAGGGTCTAGACCAGAGGTTCCGAAAATTTTTCTCTCGTAGACCCCTTTCTAAACTCTACTGGTTTCGGTGGACCCCTCTTCTACATTTGGAACATATTCCCAAAGCTCGGTCAAAAAATGTGAAGATTAGATCTAACGATGTAAATTTGCATCGCGGGTGAGGTCCAAAACTAAATTCGGAGTGGCAAAAATAAAAATAAAATATTTTATTGTATTCTGTTTATAAAAAAAATGTGATTACACACTCGCAAATTTTAAAAAACAGAGCTCGTAAAGCCATCAAAGTATTCTCTCGCGTTAAAATAGTTTATTTGTATTGATGGCATAATTTTTATTTTAACCGCTCGGAGTTTTAAACTGGTGCGAAAAATATTTATCACTCACATATTTAAAACACGAAACTTTAAGTAACAAAACCGCAAGGCGTTTTATACCAAACTTTAAATTCAGAAACTGGCAATAAAGAAAATACGATGGCAAATAACCAAGCAATCAAGAAGCACAAAAAGTGTTTCGCCATCTCAACCTCTTCAAGGCAAGATCAGCAAAAGGAGTTGTCATTTACGCCTATTACAGTCAGGTGTTTGTGCCACGTGAAGTGACCAGTCAGTAGTCCAACAAGTTGTCTGCAGTACCATCTGCTCAGTGAGAGCAAAAAACTAAATAGACCTTCTGAGATTAAAGGCAACATCAGTTTTGCCCACTTGCATCCCGTCGATACCTTCGCAGTCATTGCTGAGCGAAGTATTCACCCAATTTCTGATGGTGGCGTCGATGGCCGAAGTGGGAAGTGCTATAACTGGTTGCGAATCGGGGAATGCTTGGTCTAAGCCAACTGTGGCCAAATGGTCAGATGTCTCATTACCAGGTAATTTCGAGTGACCTGGCACCCAAAGTATAGACTTGCTTTGCCGAACTAGTTTGGTAGTAGTTAGAGAGTTTACCAATGTCTTAAGTGCAGCTTGGCTATCACTACAGGCACGTAAACTCCGTTCCCTCCACCTAGTTCTGGAATTAAACCAGAATTCAGCCTCAGGGAACTCAACATTATAGAATTTCTTCAGCATAGGTCATGGTGGCGTAACTATCCTGTAGCATTAAAAAGATACAAGTCCTCAAATCTCTGCCGGCAGCAATTTCTGCCTCGCCCCACTCAGTATTATACCAACATCCGTTTGTTTTTAGTCTACAGGTGGCTTTTAAAGCTTCCCCACGTATGAAGACACGAAGTTACGGTAAGTGCAGCAGTGCGTGAAGAGCACTATGTGCCACAAAAATAAATTAAAGTTAAATAAAAAGGCTAAATATCAAGCAACCATTTTGGTTCTTTACTATCGAAACCAGATAAATTTTCGTGGACCCCCATATTTTTTTCACTCCAACGTATACCCTCGTCGAGTCTCCCGTGGACCCCTGGGGGTCCGCCTGGACCACTTTGGGAATCACTGGTCTAGACCATTCCTCGCTTGAGCAAATGCATCTGGGGCGAACAAAGTTTTTCTTCTTCTTCTTATTTGGCGCTATAACTGCCTACGTGATTTTGACGGAGTCCAAACCAGTACGCAAATCGTTTCTATTCTGTGCAAATTGACGCCTATTTGGAAATGCCAAGTGAAGCCAAGTCCTTCTCCACTTGGTCCTTCCATCGCTGTTGGCCTTCCTCTTCCACCACAGCGACCCGCGTTGAATACTTTTAGAGCTGGAGCATTTCTGTCCATTCGTACGACATGACTAAGCCAGCGTAGCCGTTGTATTTTGATTCGCTGCACTATGTCCATGTCATTGTAAAGCTCACACAGCTCACGTTCCATCGTCTGCGGTACTTTCCCATACATATTTGGCATAATTTTTCCTTCCAAGAGCCGCCTCATCAGATTTTTTCATTGTCCATGCGTCCGCGCCATAAACCAGCACAAGCATGATGAGTGACTTATAGAGAACGATCTTTGTACGGCCAGAGGACTTTACTGCTCAATTGCCTACTCAGTCCGAAGTAGCACTTGTTGGCAAGAGTGATTCTGCATTGAATTTCGCTGCTGACATTATTATCTGTGTTAATGCTGATTCCCAAGTAAAGGATATTCTCCACTTTCTCGAACTTGTAACTGTCAACAGGGACGTGGATGCCAAGGCGCTGTTTGTGTGATGACAGCAGTTACTTCGTTTTGTCCTCGTTCACCACCAGACCCACATGCTTTGTTTCTCTATCTAATTTCGAGAAGGCAGAACAGAAGTAGCCCTTATTTGAAACAATAATTTCGATGTCGTCGGCATACGCCCAGTGTTGCCGCGAATCATTTTTAGTGGTAGCCAAATTCCTTTAATAAAAAGGGCTAAAAAAGAGCTAAAAAAAGCCGTTGTGGCTAAAAATGGGTAGCTAAAACTTGTTATTTACATATACATATAAAAGTATACACGCAAACATTTTCAATAAGTAATGGTATAGAAAAACAATGAACTCTGAAAAAAATCTAATATTTTATCAAACCAAAAACCTTTTTGTATAAAAGGGGAAATATACGACACCAGCTTGCTGGCTCCATCAAGTGGATTGTACCACCAGGCTCGATGCATATAACTTACCAGCATGCTGGTACAATATTTATTTCTTTACAAATGAGGTCGAGGAAAGATCGAAATGATTTGAGCCGAAATTTCACAATTTTTTTACCATTTTGTTAAACATTATATAATTTTTTTTTTAATTAACAACAGCAATATCGAGAGCTTAATCTTCCACAAACACGGCTTTGACTCATATAGTGCAAGAAATGTCCGCCAAAATAAATTACTTAAAAAAATTTAGCTAACTTAACCACTCACGACACGAGCATGCTAGTACAATCATGAAATTTTCAAATAGTTTTCGAAGTCGCACCAACACACAGTGGGCGATTTGATATCCCTAGCGGCGTTAAACTAATAAGTCAGTTCTTTCTTGTCCGATCAAATTAAAACTTGGCAGGATAGAAGTTCTAATAAAAGGGAAGGTGGCTGCCAAAATTGAATTGAATCGGCTTAACCCTCTTGTGACCACGCTCACTTTTACACAGGCGTTATCGTATGAAAATTTTTAATTTGATATCTTTGTCAAAACTAAAGGTGCTTTGCTGAAATTTGTTTCCGCTTATAGAACTGAAAACCTTAATGCAAAAGTGTATACATTTTTGGAAATAAAAGTTACACCGCCTGTTTTATAAATATATCTGCAAGAAAATCCATTATATATTTAGATTTTTTTATTAAACAAAATTTTAAAAATTAATATTCACAGAACAAAATATCATTATTCTGAATCTGAGCTATCAGAGTCAGACAAATCTGTTTCAGGATTCTCTATTAATAGCAAGTTCATAACATCCTCGTCCAACATACTATTTTTTGCAGAGGAAACTGAAGTAGCTCTTCTTCTTGGACAGTGAAGTTATTAAAGGATCGGAAGAAACTAAAAGTGCATTAATGGTATCCTCCATTGTGTTTTTCCTGGAGTTTTTTCTTGTGCTGTGCTCACGTATATATCGGTAGTTTTTGTTTCTGGCTTCAAAGGCTTCCTCCGACATCATACCAAGTGGAAGAGAAAAATGGGGTATAATGTCTTTTCCATGAATCAAAATTCTATGAACAGAGGAAGGCATGTAAAACCAGGGGTACAAACGAACAAAATGTTCGCCAGTGTCCAAAGCGTATGACCCAAATGCTTCCGGGTTAATGTCACTCCCGCAGACCAATGCACGTAGGATTACACTGAATTGGCGAATCAAAAGTTCGTCCACTCCTGTTGTACGAGCAGCCAAATGTGGTTGTTGGAAAGCTCTTCTTGCGGTGTTTCCGTTGTTGGTATTACCAGAACTAGGCAATGGTATGTCCACCAATAGGTCCATTTCTTTTCGTATGTTTTCCTGCATGCGTTTTTTATTTTCTTCCACAACATTTTTGTCAGTACCGCGAACTTGCCACTTTTTTATTGGAAGTCTATAAGAAATGTGCAAGACACACTCGAAAAACCTAATCCAGGCATGAAGACTTGATAATCCATATTCAAGGAGACTACAATCAATTGGAAAACTTTGAACCAAATTCAAGTCATTCATATTTTTTGGTGTGGCTCTCCATATTCCGCATGTTTGGGAAGAAGACTCCGAGATAACGCTAAAAGTTTTTCCATCCAGCATAGTCATGTGAAACTGGTGATGAATACTTAAAGAGTTTATTTGTGTTGGTACAATATTTAAAATCTGGCTTTTAATATTTTCAATTTCTCTATGAGTCAAGTCAGCCGTTTCTTTTTCGCAGAGAATTTTTATTGGTCTACAATATCTAGTTGAGGAAGGTCGGTTGTTTATCCATTGCATTTTCAATCCCTGCTTTATTTGCAATGGTACAATACAAACTGAAAATAATACTGATCGATCATATTTCCTTCACAATCGCTGAATTTTTGCCTATACGTTGAGTGTCCGCTGCTGCCATCACAGCCCCATTTGTAAACGGCAGTTATATTAGTATTGTTATTTCCAGTCTCCTTTTCAAAAATTTGTGGGTACGCTTGAATGATCCTACCAACAGTATGGTCCACTAAACTTTGCAATGACACTTCAGCGGAATAATCAGTGACTGTTATTTCACTCGGATAGCAATCTTTTTTCGCAGAGCGTAGTTTATCGTAGCCTGGGTATATATCGGCGTTTTGACTTTTCGCAGATTTCTTTGACAAATTCCACGTATATTTAGTATGACCTACATCTATAAATAACGCTAATGCTTTTTCAGCCGAATATTTTATTGGAAGGAGCGGAGGGTTTTTTATCGATTTCATAACTTTTCCGCAAAATTTACTTTCAGAATTAAGCATGGATACAACCTTTGAAGCACTGCGTTGTCCAGCTTTGCACAAACTAGAGCTTGCAGCTACCAGCAACGCTTCGGATGATACTTCCTGTACAAGGTCAGACACTTTGTCAACTTGTGTCATACTAGAAAGTTCTGCAAAATCTTTTTTTGGATGACCAACATCTACTTTAATTAACGATAGTGGCGTATCTAACCATTCCTGGTGTCGTTTCTCAAAATACATTTTATTTTTAGCACAACTCTTCCACCTTTCAACAAGCCTGCTATTAAAATTTCGTAGTTTCCGACCAACTTCGCAACGCTGCTGAATACTTAGGTTATTATTTTTAAGAACTGTGCCGAAAGCGTAGTTTTCGATAGCAAGAAACTTCTTCCTGGGTATTTTTTCGTCCAGCCATACTAAGTAAAAATTGCGTTTTGGTACTGAGGTCATTGTGTCTAAAAAATGATAAATTGATGGGTAGTGGGTACACACAATTAAACACACAATAAAATACGCTTTCACAAAATTTTAAACTTAACTTGAATACGCTTGAATTTTATTAATTTTCAATCCACGAAATACAGGTGTAGGCTACCAATATCATGTTGTTAATACAATTAAATTCAACTGAGTTTTATAAGTAACACATACATAAACAGATCAACCAAACATATTCTACATATAGTACTTACCTTGATGTAAGCTATAAAGTAAACTTTTAAGTTAATAGGAAAAAATGTTATTATTTACAGCGAAATGAAAAGAACATTCTATAAGGCAAAAAAAAAATCGTAAAGCACTTGCTAAAAAATATTTTGTGTTTGATAGGTAACAGCTGTTCGTATTTGCTTGGAAGTGGTAATTAACTATCGATTATTAACTAATTGAAGTATGCGTTATCGATAGGAAATGCAAAATTTCTGCATTATTAAACTTGAAAATTGAATAAAACGCCGATAGCCCATCCAAATCGCCCACTGTGCAACAGCTGATACAATCGCATTTAACAAATTAAGCATATTATGGGCCGTAAACTTATCTATTTTAAACTATAGTTAAATCGTTAATAGATAAGTTAACAACCCTAACACTTTTGCAGTATGTATGTATAAAAACGTAAGGAACATACAATACATATATGTATATATATCAGTCTTTCTTAGTTTAAAAATTCATCTCTTAGTTAGTTAGTTAATTTACTGGGTGTAATAGAACAGAGACACCGCGACCTAAAAGATCTTTTGTATCTTATAAAGGAGTCCCTAACCCAATGTGGCCAAGATACCTTCGGCTTCCCTTATGAATCCTAAAAGGGCCTTGGTAGACGAATTCCTTATAACAAAGGGTTCGACCAACGAAGATTTAAAGTAAATCAGTCTTTGTCTGGCTAAGGCCGGACAGTTACAGAGAATATGCTCCGAAGTTTCATCGGCCTCGAGGCAGAGCCGGCATTCCGGCTCTGTGATCGCCCGTATTCGGTGTAAGTGGAACCGCAATTGGTTGTGACCAGTCAGATACCCAGAAAGTAACCTGATGTCAATTCTGTTTTTTAGGACGATGTCGTTCCTGTTAAAGGGGTAGCCGAATAGCCTGGCCTGTCTAAGGCCCCCCACCGCTCCCCAGTACTTACTGCGTTCTGAGTGTACCCACTCAGTGATTATGGCTCTCGAAGAGGACCAACTGAGACCACAGAATGGTTAAGGTCCCGAAAAGGCAGTAAGCGATCCTTCACGTGCCAACTCATCAGCGATCTCGTTGCCTTCGATTCCAGAATGGCCTGGTACCCAGCACAATGTTACCGTGTTTTTGGCTGCCAAAAATTGTAGCGTGTTAAAGCAGTCTCTAACCAACTTAGATTTGATAGTTCTGTTTGAAAGGGCCCGGATGGCTGCCTGGCTATCTGAAAAGATAACTAAAAAAGCGCCCTTTAAACCCTTTTCAAGGTTTAATTTTGCGCAGTTTAAGATTGCGACTATTTCAGCCTGAAACACCGTGGGCCATTTGCCCATGGGAATTGTAAGTTTGGTACTAGGTCCAAAGATGCCTGCAACCGCTCTGTCCGCCATCCTTGATCCATCTGTGTACCAGTGTACATATCTGAGATCAAGGGCAGGGAGCCCATTTGCCCAATCTTCGCGATCGGGGATTATCACTTGGAATTTTCTGCCAAAGCAGACCTCCTTAGTCATGGAATCAGAGATGCCGCATATATCCAACCCTGGTATCTTCCCAAGAATACCTGCATGAGGCTTCTTTACGAAGAAGCCGTCGTTAGATAGTCGAAGTTGCAGCTCCCTCTTGGCTACTGATTCCTGAATAAAAATATGGAGAGGAGTCCATCCCAAGAGCGACTCTAGAGCCGCAGTTGGACACGTTCTTATAGATCCTGTGACGGATAGACATGCCAATCTTTGCAGCTTGTTAAGGCGAAGTATGGCAGTTTTTTGCATTGTCTTCTGCCACCACGCTATGGATGCATAGGACACAATCGGACGGACGATCATACGGTAGAGCCACTCAATCAGCCTTGAGCTCAACCCCCATTTCATACCAAAAAGTCTTCTGCAGGCCCACATGGCTCGTGTGGCTTTAGCAATCGTTCTGTCAAGATGGGAGTTCCAATTAAGTCTCTTATCTAGCGTTATCCCCAGATATTTGACCTCATCGGAATATTCAAGTTCTGTCCCTGCAAGAGTGACCGAACCAAGGTTCGGTTTATATCTTGTTAAATTCATCTCTTACATAAATGAAAAAAAAAATTTGATCAAATTAAATATATATAAAACTTTTTCATGCCAAGTAAAAATAAATTCTCAAAAGTGCTAAAAAAGGGCTAGGGGCAATTTTAAATATATGTAGCCAAAAAAAGTATGTGGTAGCTAAATCTAGCCACCAAAGGGCTAAAACGGCAACACTGTATACGCCAGCAATTGTACGCTCTTGTAAAGTTGTGTGCGTGAGCGGTTCAGTTCTGCGATTCTTATTATCTTCTCCAAAATTAGATTAAAGAAATCACATGAAAGGGACTGGTATCAAACGGCTCGGAGAGGTCCTCCTCAATTCCGACGGAGCTGGTATTGCTCAACATTTTATGTAGCAGTTTTAGTTACGCAGGGATGCGAAATTGAGACATAACGAAATAAAGACAACTTCTTTTCGTGCTGTCGAAAGCGGCTTTGAAATTGACAAATAGAAGGCAAGTGTCGATCCTATTCTCGCGGCGTATTGTGAATACCTGGTCTATGGTGGATTTGCCAGGCCTAAAGCCACACTCATAAGGCTCAATCTGTTCATTGACGGTGGGCTTCAGTATTTCACACAACACGCTCGATAAAATAGTTGGCACGCTTGGCGGGGTCGCCTTTCTTGTGGATTGTGCAGAGCGCAAAATATTGATGTTCAAGAATTATATACCATTTCTACGAAAAATTTTATTTTTCCCATATAAAAATACATGGAAAACTTTGAGCGCTTTGAGCGACCTCTAAATATTTTTTTGATTTCAAAATAAAAAAATAGGAGTATACTTTTTTCGATATAGAACAATCCTAGGGGGTGAGTGCTTTACAATTCCGACTTCACTGTATGTAATATACTACTAATGTATATACATAGGAACAAAATTTGAAAGTTAGGGGGGACCGAAATTATCGATCCAGCATTTACTGGTACTATTTTTGAATATATAGGCAAACATTTTGAAGTTAACGAGGGGCTCGGGCCCCTACCTGGCTACGCCCATGTTCACGTAACCATGCACGGTTATTCGTTTGGATAATTAGTAATCCTTGCGTGGTTTCAATAGTGTGTAGTTTTTTGGATTAAGATATTGAAAACATTAGTCGACCAGACAAAGCTAATAGTTCCTGAAGATACCTTCAGACTGAAGGCGAAATATCGACCAAAATACAACTAAAGAGTAAATAAAGCAGAAAAACATTTAATGTTTTATTTAACATACGGCCTATAGCTCAAAAATAAATTATTAAATCTTACCTTTTCAATAAAACTTTTCAGAAAACTTTTCCGTATGCAGCTTTGTAGCCATTGAATTTTTGTATAATAACGTTTGAAATACCTATCACATACCGTTGATATTTGTTAATTTATTTTTTTTTATACCCGAGCGCACTTGGTCACAAGGGTATATTAACTTTGTTTACATAACGGTTGCTTGTAACAGCCAAAACGAATCGAGATAGATATAGACAAATATATACATAATTGCTCAGAATGAATAGAGAAGTCGATTAAGCCATGTCTGTCTGTCCGCCTGTCCGTCCGTCCGCCCATGTACACGATAACTCGAGCAAAAATTAAGATATCTCAACGAAATTTGGTATGTAGGTTTCCATTTATCCAAAGTAGGTGGTATTGAAAATGGGCGAAATCGGACTGTAACCACGCCCACTTCCCAAATAACAGTATTTTCGAAAAATGCAAGAACTGCGATATTTCAGTTAATATTGGATGCAAATTGTTGAAAATTAGTATGTGAAGTAGAATTGTGGTAAAAAATAGCATTATTATAAAATTTTTGAAAAATTGGCGTGACCCCGCCCCCTTCGGATGAAATGCTGTATCTCAGTAGCCGCTTCACCAATCCTTAGCAAACTCGGTACGAGCCTTCCCTAGGGTCTAGCTAAGAAGTGTGTTGAAAATCTTTGAAATCGGGCAATAACCACGCCCACCTGCCATATAACGGTAATTTACAGAAACACGAAAACTGCCATAAATCAGCAACTACTAAGGCTAATTCACTTAAAATCGATGATTGCAATCACCACTTAGCAGAAAATTAGCTTATTATAAATTTTTAGATAACGGGCGTAGCGCCGCCCACTTATGATCACAAATGTGTATCTCGGTAACCGATTATCAATTTCCCTTATGTATATGTATACGATTATTGCGAAAAAAGAATCTGCTATGATTTTCGGACTTGAAAATTTTGAATTCTAGGAAAATTCCAAACAAATCTGCATTAGCAAAATGTTGGCACATTTTCGAAATACCTATGTGTGCACAGCTCACGGTTTATATTCAATACCCTCTATCTGCAATTTTCATAACAACTTCTTTCTGATATCACTTACAGCAAAATGTTCAATGAATGCGACTAACCAATTTCTATAAAGAATTGCTGATTACGAAAATCGACTTAATTTTTTATTCTATGGATTAGTTTTCAAGATGTTTTCAATTTGCCGTTATTCAGTTAAAACAAAAAGAGGTTACACTTAGTCACGTATACATTACGAACCAATTTCACAATCTTAATATGACTGCAAATGAAAGTTAACAAAATTCTACATAGACCGTATATACATCACTTTTCGATAGGTCTGATAGTTTCTGACAAATTAATTAATCATTCCTCCAAAGGAAACCCTTCATATCGGACAACAACATTTGATACAGAACCTGTTATTTTTTACATTTTTTCTTCTGCTAAAGTGTTTTTTTTTCATATTTTAATCAAAAAGAAAAAAAACAAACAATCTGGAATGATTAATTAATTTGTCAGAAACTATCAGACCGATCGAAAAGTGATGTATATACGGTCTATGTAGAATTTTGTTAACTTTCATTTGCAGTCATATTAAGATTGTTAAATTGGTTCGTAATGTATACGTGACTAAGTGTAACCTCTTTTTGTTTTAACTGAATAACGGCAAATTGAAAATATCTTGAAAACTAATCCATAGAATAAAAAATTAAGTCGATTTTCGTAATGAGCTTAAATTCATACATAAAATGAGCCTCAGTATGAGTCATATTGGACTCTTATTGGCCTCATATACGGCTCATTTTTGGCCTCATATATGAATCATATCAGACTCTTTTTGGGGCTCTTATCGGCCTCATAAATTACTATGTACCTTCGGACTCTTATTTTACGTTGTTCTTTGAGTCTTATTGAACGCACTATATTTGCAAAGGCATTCAGCAAAAATTCCTTTCAGATAACATACATACATTCTTACGTACACATTCCAACATTTTTTTGTTTTCTAATTATTTTAAATTTCTGTATAAACAAGTATAGATATAAATTTCAAATCTTTATTGTTTTTATATTGGCACAAGGTGCTGGCTCATAACTTGGATCATATATGAATCCTAAAAGAATTTTTTGTTTTTGAAACTCATATTTTTTACCTACCTAGGACTCCTTCCGGGCTCATATATTCTGAACGCTCAGAATATGTTTGCGGGGAAAAATATGAAGTTACTAATGAAGAAAATCGATGAATAAATAAAGTAATGAGTGGTCATTTTCATTTGATGCAAAGATTTTTTGTATGAAATGTGAGCATAAAAGCGTGTTACTTAGGTGCACATGGCGTATGAGTAACATTATTTCCTGCTGATTTCTGATACAAAAAATCTTTGCGCATTTTCATTTGACCACTCATTACTTCTTTATTTATCCATCGATTTGCTTCATTAGTAACTTTATTTGTTTGTAACAGAACAGGCTTTAGCAAAACTGCAAAAATTTTACACAGAACCTGTTAGTTTTTCTAATTTTTCTCCTGTTCAAATTTGATTTTTGTATTTTTTTCATAAAAAAAACTGCAATGATTACTTTATTTGTCAGAAACTATCAGTCCTATCGGAAATGTATAGACGGTTTATGGAAAATTTTGTTAGCTTTCATTTGTCGTATTCCATTTTCCATTTTCCAATTGGTTCATGAGATATAGGCGACTAAGTGGAACCACATATTGTGAATGAAACGAAATTAAATGAAATGAAAAATAACGGTAAATTTAAAATATCTCGAAAATGTGTCCATAGAATAAAAAATTAACTCGATTTTTGGAATCAGCGGGCGATTCTAAATACAAATTGGATAGTGGCGTCTGGAGAACGCAAACCAAATTCAAATTTGTGAACCAGTGTATTTGAACCTTTCTGTGACTTAACTATTAATCTCATAATATTTCTTACTTTTAAATCCAATAGTGCATTTTAATAAAAGCGATGCATAAGGATAACATTAATATTTTCGATGACAGTTTAGTATTGAATATAAACCCTCGATATGTACAAATGTTTATAAATATGAGCACAAATGCAAATAAATATATTTTCAACGAAATATTTCTGTTTCTTTCAAATTTGAGTATTGAGGTAAATATGCAGCTCAGTCATTGTGAAACAGTCTCGGAAAAAAATAAAGTACACATTTTATTTATTTAATTCCACAAACCCATTTTCAATCTCAAGCTTTTGGAAATTCTATAAGACATTTCATAAACAGCCATCTTGTTCGCAAATAAATCTTCATCTGCATAAGACCTTCCTTTTTTGCGATTTGCAATTGGCGCCAGTACGCTGCAGCGTACTTCATTCAATTTATACACAAACATTCATATTTATATCAATACTAGCTTATAACCGCGGGTTTCACCCCGCGCTTTTATGCAAATATGAAAAATAATTTAATAATGTTAGATTTTATTTCTGTGCCCATTTCGTTATAGCTCGTTATTTTTTAAGCGAGTTAAGGTATTTAGGCCGTTTAAAACTATGAAATTATAAAATCTCGTCTGCGCGCTAGGCATACGAAGATATCAATCCCTCTAAGTTTACCTTAAAATGGTTCCAGGTATACGACGCGTAAACATGTAACCTTCTTGGAAGTGCCACGGCGGGTTCTAATATTTCCAACTCAAATTTAGTAACCTGGCCTTGATAAAATACCACTTCTCATTACAGTAGCAAATGCCTCAAGAGAGCTTTAGATTATAAGGCAGAGCCCGGCTCTCCCTTTTCCATTAAATGAAATTTTTTCTATCAGTACGGCACTTATAAAATAAACCTCCATAACAAATTTAAAATACTTCCAAAGATTTTCTATCCTTCCAGAGATATGTATTAAGAAATTTTTAGTATCCATGGGAGGCGACATGCCTCCTTTTTTAATAACTCACATTTTTTCCATGAGCAATTGAAACATTTTGTATACACAACTCCATACCAAGTTCCAGTATTCTTCCACAAACACTTCCAGAGGGTCAATTTGCACAGAAAGTGCCACGCCCCTTTTTCTTATAACCCTAAACTTCTTTCATGAATTTAGAATTGATTTTACATACCCCAGTACCAAGTCCCAGTACTCTACCATGAACACTGAGAATGGAATTAATTTTGTATACACATCTCGGTGCCAAGTTCCAGTCTTCTGCAATAAACACCTCCAGAGATATGCAGAATAGAAAAATCAATTTGCATGGGAGTTGCCACACCACCTTTTCCAATAACTCTCATTTTTCTCCATGAGTATGGTATTAGTTTCACATACATACATACATATGTATTTCCATACCAAGCTTGAGTGCTTTACCCCAAACATTTGAAGAGATATGCAATATGAAACTTTCAGTCAGTATGGGAGGTGCTACTCCTCTTTACCAAAAACGTCCATTTTTCTCCGTGAATATGAACATGATTTCACACAGTGTTGGCAAACTGTTAATCTGATTAACGATTAAAAATTAACGATTAAAATGTTAATCGCGTTCGACGATTAAAATTAATTAGTCGTAATCAACTGTACGATTAATGATAAAATTTTTTTAATCGTTAATCGCTGGCTGCGATTACGGTTAATTAATTTAAAACATTAATCGTTAATCCAATTAAAAATAAAATCTGATTAATTTGTCTAGTTTGTCCGAGTTTGAAACCAAACACCAGTTATTATAATTATTTTGTGTTTTACGCTTATAAAAACAACATAATAAAAAAAATTATAATTATTGCTATTAGTAATACATAAACTGGGAACTTTTACAAACCTAGTTTGTAAAACGTTTGTTGGTATATATCTTAATGAAAATGCACACCAAATTGCTTAGATGGATAAGGAAACCCGACTTAGCCATACCGGATTAACTTGGTTTGTGTGCACAGGGAAATTCCAGCATAACTTAATTAATCACCAAACCTACTTGATCAAATTAAGAGTTAATGATTAAAAATTAATTTTTTAATCGCGGTTACGATTAACTGTTTAGTCAGTTTAAAATTAATCATGATTAACTGTAATCAGATTGAATTTAATCGAATTAACTAACTGATTAAAACATCAATCGATTAATGCCAACATTGATTTCACATAGATATCACTATACCAAGTTTCAGTTCTCTCCCACAAATACTTCCAGAGATATGTATGTAATATGAAAATTCCAATTTGTATGGGAGGGGCCTTGAGTTATCGGACTTACTTGCAGTCTAAGACCATCCTTCCGAAATCCGTAGTAAGTGTACTAAATTTCGTTCTGATCGGAAAACCGGTTAAAGAAGTAGCCTGTTTTTCAATCCAGGTCATAAACCATCTTTGAGCAAAATTTCATTTTCAAACAGGTGGCAATTCTTAAAAAAGTAGCCTATTTTCCAGTCTAGGTCATAAGCTATCTGTGTGCAAACTTTCATGCAAATCAGTTCAGTCATTTACGCGTATTAATTTAATTATACTTTCCTTATACGTGATAACTCTTAAAATAGTAGCCTATTTTCCAACATAGGTCATAAGCTATCTCTGTGCGAAATGTAATGCAAATCTGTTCAGTCGTTTCCGCGTATTAATTTAATTAAAACTTTTTTAACAGGTGGCAACTCTTCCAAAAAATTAGCCTATTTTCCACTGTAGGTCATAAGCTATCTGCTTGCAAAATTTCATGCAAATCCGTTCAGACTTTTCCGCGTATTAATTTAATTAGACTTTTTTAGCAGGTGGTAACTCTTAAACAAAGTAGCCTATTTTTCAACCTAGGTCATAAGCTATCTGTGTGAAAACTTCCATGCAAATCAGTTCACTCATTTCCACGTATTAATTAAATTAAACATTTCTAACAGGTGGCAACTCTTAAAAAAAGTAGCCTACTTTCTAACCTAGGTCATAATATATCTGTGTGCAAAATTTCATGCAAATCCGTTTGCTCGTTTCCGCGTATTAATTTAATTAAACTTTTCTAACAGGTGGCAACTCTTCCAAAAAATAAAGCTTTTTTCTACTGTAGGTCATAAGCTATCTGCTTGCAAAATTTCATGTAAATCTATACAATCGTTTCCGCGTTTTAATTTAATTAAACTTTTTTAACAGGTGGCAACTCTTAAGAAAATTAGCCTATTTTCCACTGTAGATCATAAGCTATCTGAGTGCAAATTTTCATGCAAATCCATTCAGTCGTTCCCGCATATTAAATAAATTAAACTTTTTTAACAGGTGGCAACTCTTAAAAAAAATAGCCTATTAACCAATCTGGCCCATAAGCTATCTGCGTACAAAATTTCATGCAAATCCGTTCAGTCGTTTCCGCGTGATGATTTCCCAAACATCCAAACATACAAACTTTCACATTTATAATATTAGTAAGATCATTTAAATATGGGAAAGCACAACTTTACCACCAAAATGTAAACAAACGGAAAAAAGTGTAAACAAAGCACATTGTTGTGACAACTATGAAAAAAAAACAATTGTTTCTTAGACAGATAAACTCGATACAGTACACACATAGATTTCTTATCATGGTTGGTCTCGTTAATAAACAATCAATGAATCGCAAATCTAAATAACTTGTTTTCAGTAAATAATTAAAATAACTTTACATGGTTCAAATTAAAAAACATATGCACAATAAGTTTCTAATTTATTAATATTTCATTACATTTAAATTTATTATACATATGTATTTTTCTATATTGTTATATTGAAACTCACGCCCTTTTTTCGATCTCGCAATCAATTCACCAATACTTGGTCCTGGTATTGTTGCTGCGAATCGTTTCAATCGTAAAAATTGAATAATACTCGGAAGGTAGCGCATAAAAAGCGCCCATAGGGCGAAAGCAACTAACGCTAACGCATTCATTTGTGCACTATCGTTTTATCCACTTATCACAATCAAATAAAATACTACGCGATACTGTAACTGCCACAGAAGGCAGCTAAATTGAAACTGAATCGTCCAAATGGCTTTCTTAGTAGGGCGCTCTAAAAGCCGCATTGCAAGTGCAATAGAAATGATAAACATGCTTTGCTCTCTTTTCTATGTACATATGTATGTACAAACATACATATGTATTTTTTCTATCGCGAGTACGGTTGCCACTTACTTCTTTTATTGTATAGCAAAATGTAAAAAATTTACCAAACTATGGTTTAGCCATAGATTTTATTATTCTAATCTTTTACAAATTCATATTCAGTTGGTATTCAATCATGTTATTCGATATGTTTTGGCCTATCGAAATTTGAGCGAATATCTGATTGGAAGTCGCGATTATTAGGTTGCAGTATCTCCGAATACTTAAAAGCAATAAATTGTATTTTCCTATTTCGCATAATGGTGGAGGAAGAACATAGACATCTATAACAAAAATTATGCTTCCCAGACAGTGATCGGACTTCTACCACATTGTGGTAGATCTGTCACTTTTTTGAGCATCTACCACACAAGGTCTGAAATCTACCACATATTCGCGTTTTTGAGTAGCTTTATTTTTGCTCGACATAATTTTCTTAATTTTAAGAGCAAAAATTGTCCAACACTGAACACTAACAACAGGCAAAATGAGAGGAGAAAATAAACCGTTAAATTTTCTCAATATTCAATTTTTCGACAGGAAACATGGTTTTATTGTGTTAAATTGCAAAATATATGATTTATAAAAAAGAATTAATAGCGAAAATGTTAAAAAACAGCGATTTTTGTGAAAATATTAGAAAATTTCAGTGCATCTAAAGTTTCTAAAGAGTTGTTTACTTTTACTTGAGGATTGTCAAAATCGGCAAATCCTACGTAGCGGTTTCTGGAACATGTCACATTTGTCCGCTACATTGTGATGTGATAAAAAGAAAAGCTGGCAGCACTCCGCAAGGTTGCAGAAATCTTTCAAAATATGTTCGAAAAATATCTTTACACTGTCAAGGCAAAAAATTGCCAAAACTCAACGGCATTTTTAGCAACTTCAATCTTGCACTTTATTATACTAAAATTAATTGTTTTTTAGATTATAATTAAAATGTTTGCAATTTAGGTGAAACCTTACAGAATATTTTTAATTTTTGTACAAAGTTTGATCCAAAACCTGAGATCTACCACATTTTTTTGAAATCTACCACATTTTTTTCCAGATTCTACCACAGAAATTTTTTTTCAAGTCCGATCACTGTTCCTAGAGTCTGCACGCCATACTGACCTGATTATACCCAATTACAATCATCTAACATCTGCAATGGAGTGCAATGGGGTATAGTCGTTGTGCTGGGTATGCAGTTACAGTTGCACGGCTATACTCAATCCCGACTCTTGCGTCCTCGTTCTCGCACTCTCGGAAACATGAGAAACCCATGTGCTAGAAGCGGTAATCAATCCGAGTGGAGCCTTGGGTCACGGCGGAAAGAGAGGGAGGTTCAGTGGGGCCACTCCGACTTATTCGGTTTAAGGGCTCACTGTGAAACCATCCCCGCCCCAGCAATGGGTTGTGCGCTGGGTTTGGGACCCGCCACGTATAAACAGGCTCCAATCAAAAATGATGACAAAGCCTCGGATGAGAACCCCGCTTTTGATGACGACCACGGCAAACGTTTAGAGGACTACGATTTGAGGGCATGCACCAGGAATGTCCGGACCCTTAATGGGGAAGGTGGCTCTGCCCGGCTGGTTGACGTCCTCGGAAGGACAAAAGCTGACATCACTTACATTCAAGAAATGCATTGGACGGGGCAAGGCAAAGAATGTATGGGGCCTTGCGACGTTTACTAACCTTCCATGTAAAGGAGCCCAAATTCGGTGTTGGATTTGTGGTGGGAGAGAGACTCCGTCACCGATTACTGTCGTTCACCCCTGTGGCCGAGCGTCTAGCCACAATCCGCGTCAAAGTAAGATTCTTCCATCTCGCTAATCGGCGTCCATGCCATGACGAAAGTCAAGGACGAGGCGTCCAAGAATCTTTTCTATGAGCGCTTGGAGGTCACGTACGAGCGCTGCCCGCGCCATGATATCAAACTCGTGCTTGGCGACTTCAGGGCCAGGGTGGACAAAGGACTGAGACTGATCGACTTTGCCGGGTCCCGAAGCATGGTAGTATGCAGTACAAGGTTCAAGCATAAAAGCTACGTGGTTGTCTCTCCAGATCGAAAAACGGGAAACCAAATCGCCTCTGTGCAAAAATGCAAGGAAAGCTTAACGTCGAAAGGCTGCAATCACAACAGGCGGCTAATGCATTCGCTACTCGCCTCTCACACCTGCTCTCAGAGAGTATTCTTCAACAAACCGACATATGTGAGCTATGGAACAACATCTCCCATTCATTAAGTACCGCCGCCGAAGAAGTAGTCGGATTTCAGCGAGCCCGAAAGAACAACTGGTACGATGAGGAGTGTAGCGAAGCTGCAGAGAAAAAATATGCCACCTATAGGGCCACGCTGCGATCGGGCGCAACGCGAGCCATGTGGGACCGTTACAGGGAGCTGAAGAGTGAAGCGAAATGTATTTGCCGTATTAAGAAGAGAGAGGCCGAAATATGTGAGTGTGAAGAGCTTGGAATGCTGGCCGACAGGAAAAACGCCCGAAAATTTTACCAGAGAAGGTTTTCAGGCCAGGGCGAACTCTTGTAAAAACAACAATGACGACCTAGTAGTACTGATGTCCAGAACATACTTAAATTGTGGAGGGAACACTTAACCACCCTACTGAATGGTAGCACCTCTTAAAGTTGCGTAGAAGACACCCCGGTCGATGATGACAGAGTCGATGTCCCACCACCTGACTATGAAAAACAACAAAGCTGCTGGAGCTAACAACCTGCCAGCTGAGCTAAATATTCAAGTACGGCGGCGAGGAATTGATAAGGTGCTTGATGCATGCAGAAATATGATCAGATGAACGCATGCCCGACGACTGTAATTTAAGAGTGCTCTGCCCATTCCACAAGAAAGGCGACCCCGCCATTCGCGCCAACTACCGCGGGGTCAGCCTTCTAAGCATAGGTTACTAGGTTTTTTCGAGTGTATTGTGTGAAAGACTGAAGCCGAACAGATTGGGCCTTATAAGTGTGGCTTTAGACCTGGCAAATCCACCATAGACCAGGTATTCACAATACGCCAAATCTTGGAAAAGACCCTGCTTTCGACAGCACTAAAAGGAGTTGCCTGTACGCCGCGATGTCTGAATTTGGCATCCCCGCGAAACTGATACGGCTATGTAAAATGACGTTGAGCAATACCACCAGCTCCGCCAGAATTGGGAAAGACCTCTCCGAGCCGTTTCCTACCAAACGGGGCTTCAGGCAGGGCGCTCTCTTTCATGCGGGTTATTTAATGTGATGTTGGCGAAGATAATAAGAGCTGCAGATCTGAACTCAGCAATAATCTACTGCAAGAGCGTGCAATTGCTGGAGTACGCCGATGACATCGACATCATCGATAAGAAGAACCACGAAGCATGTTCTGTCTTTTCCAAGTTGGATAAGGACGCAAAGCGAATGGGTCGGCGGTCAACGAGGACAAGACGAAGTATTTAGTGTAATCAAACAAACAGTCAGCGCATTCGCGCCTTGGCATCCGCGTCACTGTTGATAGTTATACAGGCATGTTCTGCAAATCGTACGATTTCAAATCGGTGCGATTTACAAAATCTCTTTCGGAGGATTTATAACAAAGAGGGAAAAATTTGGCACTAAATCAATGGATATAACGTAAATGATGTGTTTCCAGCAGTTTCCATTTGAAACATTTAATACATTGATTACAAATATACAACAATACTTTGCAAATCGCACCGATTTGAAATCCTACGATTTGCAGAATATGCCTGATAAATTCGAGAAAGTAGGGAATATATATATACTTGGGAACCAACATAAACACCGATAATAATGTCAGGATTGAAATCCAAAGAAGAATCACTCTTGCCAACAAGTGCTACTTTGGACTGAGTAGGCAATTGAGGAGTAAAGTCCTCTCTCGCCGTAAGAAAACCACACTCTATAAGTCACTTATCATACCTGTGTTGGTGTATGGCGCCGAAGCATATACAATGTCAACATCCGATGAGGCGGCTCTTGGAGTATTCGAGAGAAAGATTTTTGGAGGCCCCCACTGCGCTGCCAAGTGGAGAAGGACTTGGCTTCAAATGTGCTGACACATGTTCCAAATGTGAGCCAAAGCGGGCCAGCCGTTTAGTAGTTTAGTGACATTCAATGTACCGAAAACTTTATCAAATTTCGAAATCGTGACGTCGCAACAACAACAAAAAGTTTTGATTTTTTTTGCTTCGAAAAACGTTCCACACAGAAGGTCCAAAATAGTACTTTTCACAAAATCAAAATCGGTTCAGTCGTTTGGTCAGGCATCGCCGTCATACGAAAGACATTTCATTTATATATATATAGAAGAAAGAAAGAAGATAATTAATAATTAATAATATTTGAGGGTATAAAAGCGATGTATATAGATCTACTAGCGGACCCGACGAAGTTCGCCCCGCCCAAAATATATTTTATTATTGGAACATTTTGGTACAACAATTTAACCAAACAATTCCGCTTATAGTTCCATGGTCATAAGAAAGCATAACTTCCATTAGCGTCTAAAATAGCCTACCAAAACCGTTATGTCTAGGGTGAAGTTTTTGCAATTCTCCAATGATTTGGCTTCTAATAGCACGGTTTAATGCCTCTTTGGTAAATTGTTACCAAAATTGGTAGAAAAATTTTGGGTTGGTAAAAAGGTAAACTTTTTCTCATTTTGGTAGATTTTTGCTGAAGTAATTTGTTTGAAAAACAATTAAAACTTTTCGTTCCCGCTTTATTTTTATACCCGAGCGCACTTGTGCACTTGTGATATTTACAATAATTTTTACACGCAAAATAAGAACATTGTTAATTTTTGGAAAATAGGCGTAGCCACGCCCACTTATGTACATCTTGGTAACCGCTCCACCAATTTCTCCCAAACTTGGCACGGTTTTTGGCCTTGGTACAGCATATTAAATGGCTGAAAATTTTTAAAATCGGACAATAAGCAAATG
>NW_023458556.1:113511854-113527786 GCF_013731165.1 Rhagoletis pomonella | reverse complement strand
TTTCAAAATGCAGTGGAAAAACGTACATTTGTATCCACGACAGAACAGATACAGACTCCACCATAAACTCTCGGATCTAGGGTAAAAATTCAAAAATTAGTTAGAAGAAAATCCTTTTTCTGTGAGCGTGGATTTTGTTTATACCTTACTAATTTTACCTTAAGGAGAGAAGGAAATAAAGCTTTTCAGAAAAATGTAGCGAAAAAATTATTCGTAACCGAAGTTTTTATCGTAAATTGAAATATCTGAAATTGCAGATGTTAACAGTTTGTAAATTATTTTTAAGTTCATTGTCTAGTCATATAAGTATATGAGGCAATTCACGTCAAATGTCCCAAGCGCGCTGAGCGGTGCAAAACAAGCTACTTTTCGACTAACTGGGAATTAGACAGCGAACGGGAAAAATAATTCGAAAACTATGGCTGAGTTCCAAGTTGGTCTTTTATTTCTTAACTACAACTGATAGAAATGTCCAATATGCGCAACCATGTTCAAATGCCGAATTGGAGCTTAGTTGCGCAAATAGGTAATTTCCATCAATTATAGTTTAGAAATAAAAAAGGCGGATGCTTTGCAACATACCAACTTGGAACTCAGCCTATGATTTCTATAGATTTTTGTATGGGCTATCCGATGGTACTATGCGTTTTCCAAAATTTTCCCACTTTAATGGTGAAAATTGTGAACGAAAATTTATTTGTAACTTTTCTCAATTATGGAAATTTTTATATTGTTTTTAGTTATCTCAATCGAAATATCAAGTCTTTTTACATAGAAATCATTAATAACAAAAGGACTTTTTTTATTTTTCCCGAGTTATAAAGCCTTTTTGGGCGCGCTAATCTGCTAACCGTGCGGGACATAATAATATTGTTATAACTTTGCAACTACTTGATGTTAAAATCTGAAACTTTCGCAAAAACTTCCTTAGATAGTCATCTACAATACTGTTCTAAGACAAAAAAAAAATGCAAACTTTATAACACAACTTTTTCATTTGAAAAAACCACCCTCTCAATTCTCAAAAAAAGGTAAAAAATCCTGTAGTTTTGTTTGTGCTGCGTATTTAGAAGTACTATTAATTTTAAATTCTTTGGAATAGTTTGTAGTTTATTATGTGAAAATTTCAACTCGACCGATATACAAACGACTGAGATATAGTGAATTGAAATGACAATTTTGTTAAAGTTTTCTATCACAGATTGATGTTTTAATTCCTGCGAGCAAGCGAAGCCGAAATGACGCGACGAAACGCCGCAACTTGTTTAGCGCGTTCTTAAACGCTTTATAACCCGGAAAAACTAACAAAAAGTCCCTGTTTTTATTAATAATTTCTATGTAAAAAGACCTGATCTTTCGATTGAGATAGCTAAAAACAATATTAAAAATTACCATAATTGAGAAAAATTACAAATAAATTTTCGTTCAGAATTTTCACCATGAAAATGGGAAAATTTTGGAAAACGCGTAGTACTATCGGATAGCCCGTACAAAAATCTATAGAAATCATAGTTTTCGAATTATTTTCACCATTTTCTGTCTAATTCCCATGTAGTCGAAAAATAGCTTGTTTTGCACCGCTCAGCGCGCTTGGGACATTTGACGTGAACCGCCTCATATGCATACATATAAGTGCCGTAGCAATAAATTCGAAATACATGCACCTTATTTTGGCTTTAAAAGTTTTTTTTTCAGCACTTAAATTTATAAAATTCGTTGTGTTTATTGCGGAAAATGTAAAAATAACTTTACGTCAAAATATGCTCAAGTAGAAAAAAAATTTAGCTCTGCATTTTTGCTTCTATTAGTATTTATTATTTAGCCCTTTTTAGTTCTTTTTTCGCCCGTTTTAGCTCCATACGAAATTTTTTTCTGGCAACTCTGCCCTTGACAAAGCTTCAAAGGGCAGAGAATGTGTCTTTTTTGCCTTTCGAGAGTATGACGTTTTAAGAAACGAACACAAAATTGCATATATCTAAGTTCTTACACTTTTCTTGAGGAGATCAGAGAGTGAGTTTCTTTGTTATACAGCTAATGTGTATCACATTCACAAGTACTGAAAAATCGACAAAATTTAAGATTGAATAAAAGCTAATTTATTCAAAATTGATGTTTGCGATAATTCTTTAGAAAAAACACGTTTATGATAAAATTTTGGAAAATGAGCGTGGCACCGCTTACTTATGACCAGGTATGTATATCTCGGTAACCGTTCGTTCAATTTGTACTAAACTTGGAACGATTATTTCGCTTACCACATAAAAGCAAAATTCTTGAAACTTCGATTTTTCGAAATTTAAGGACGCTAATTTACTCAAAATTGGTACTGACAACAATCCCTTTAAAATAAGTAACATTATTATAGAATTTTGGAAAGTGGGAGTGCTACCGCCCATATCTGAATATACATATAAGTTTATCTCATTAAGTATAATTGAACATACTATCGAAGTTGTTAGAAATAGGGGTAAAACTACTCTTCTTACCACGTGACGGCAGTTTCCAGAAAGGTGAAAAACTATATTTAATACTTGCGCCGGGTATTTAATGTTCGGCTCTGTAGGGTATTTTACCTATATGTTTTTATACTTGTTTAAATTCTTTATGTTCAATTTATGGTTCAATGAATTTGTTTGTTATCAAAAAGAAAATTTTAGATTATTCAATAAATAAACTTTCTACAAAACAAACAAGAAGGAAATATAGTCAACGCCGCATTTAACGCAGGTTCAGCCAACTTCTCAGTCGACCCAATCATATCAAGCGCCAACGGAATTTGTATCGCATTAGCAGCTACCACCACAATAACAATCATATGTGCAAGCATATGAACAACAAACGCAATTAATTAAACAATGCAATTTCCATCCAAGAAAGTATAATCAGGCCTACAGCTACTACAACAACAACTAACGCAGCAACAGTCACAGAAATTATTTTAGTTTTGCTGTCACAGGTAACTAAGGAATAAAATTAGTGTTGTTTTTCATTAAAAAAAAAAAAAAAAAAAAAATAAACAACAAAAAAAAGTTCGTGTCTGAAATCTTTTGTTTATTTATTCAGTTTTTGTTTTAAAGTTACTCTCTGACTTTGTTTATTTGTTTTAAAAATCAAATTCATTAACAAAAAATAGGACAAAATTAATTAAAAAATGTATTAACAAATTAATTTATAATTAATTAGAGATTAAACAATCTACGATTTTTTAATTAAATTAAATTTTAAAACAAAAATATTTAAAAGAAATTTAGAATTATTAATTGCAATTAATATAAATAATTTTACATTAATATAATTAATTTTTATTAACATATACATAAAAATTATTTGTGTTAACTAAAATTATTATTATTTATATTTATTTTGTACACTTCTTCTCCAGTTTATTTTAAAATGCAAAGATCACCAATACGTACACGCAATTTCACAACAACAGAAAATCAACATGAAAACCCAATACGCACTTCAGACTTAAACATTTCACAAAATATACAAACTAATTTTTTTCCAAATGAAAATAACTTGAGTGGTGACATGGTTTCTCCTTGTAGAAGGACAATTCGAAATTAACAACA
Source organism: Rhagoletis pomonella (assembly GCF_013731165.1). Taxonomy (NCBI): domain Eukaryota; kingdom Metazoa; phylum Arthropoda; class Insecta; order Diptera; family Tephritidae; genus Rhagoletis; species Rhagoletis pomonella. The sequence goes on along the minus strand of NW_023458556.1, from coordinate 113,524,211 downwards.
TACGTGATGATAATATCAAATTTCAAAACGTTTTAGTTTTTGTTTGTTTGTTTGTTTGTTTATTTATTGATGTATCCTAACACAACAATTTTACAATTATTTTATAGTGCTAGTCACGCGGTATACGGCAATTTAGAATATACTTATGTATTTGGAAAAGAGGCGCGGGAAACAGAAGAAAAAATAAATAATAATAAGTAGAAAATAAAAAGAAAAAGAAAAAAAAAGAAAAAATAAAATGTATATAATAATATGTAGGAATTTCAGGTACACACAAAGTAAACACATTTATATATTAATTGCATTCATTGCTATAATAGTTAGTTATTTGGTTTTTAAAAGGTAGCGCATTTTTTAGTTTTCTTAACCTAATAGGAAGAGAGTTCCAAAGACGTATGGAATTGATAAAAAACTGACGTTCAGAGACAAGGGTTCGATATTTGGTGTGTACTAAAAGTTCAGACCTCGATGATTGGAGAAATTGAAGTCTTTCGTACAAATAACTAGGCTCCTTAGAATTTATAATTTTATGTAAGGCAACAAGTGTTCTAACTTTTAATAGGTCATCAAACGAAACGCTGAATAACTTTTTAGAAAATGCTGAGACATGGTCAAGTCTTTTTAGCCCGTACACATATCTGGCAATGTTGTTATAGACAACATTTAACTTTTTCTTACATACACAGTCACAATTTGCATAAATTTCACATCCATAAAGAATCGTAGGTATTAAGTACGCTTTAGCTAATAGTAGTCTTGTATTTATTGGAGTGAAATACTGTACTGACCAGAGTGTACGAAGCATTCCATACACTTTACCTACTGAGTTAAAGATGTGCTCATTCCATGTCAATGTGTTGTTAAAGATGACGCCAAGATTTTTAGCCCTGTCAACATATTCAATTTCAGATTTATCTAGCCTAATTTTGTCGAGATAATTAATATCGAGATATTTTCTATGAATTACAATGCATTTAGACTTTCCCGGATTAAGGCATAAACCATTCATTGAGGCCCAATTAGCTGCACGAGACAAATCAGAATTTAAGTCACTAATACAATTACGGACACGACTAAGAGAACAGCTTACATACAATTGCACATCATCAGCATAAATGTGTACATTACAGTTTTTCAACACTTTAGGAAGGTCATTAATGTATAGGACGAATAGAAGCGGGCCGAGGATTGACCCTTGCGGTACTCCTTTAGATACGGCCAGGAAATCTGACGTTATGCCGCCAATACTCACAGCTTGAGTTCTGTCGCCAAGGTAAGATCTGATCAGAGCAGTTGCGTGACCTGAGAAATTAAATAAGTTTCTCAACTTAAGGCATAGAAGTTTATGATCCACAGTGTCAAAAGCTTTCGAGTGGTCGAGAAGTGTCAGAAAACTGATGTTGTTGGCATCAATTTGCGATCTGATGCTCTCCGTTACATCCAAAAGAGCCGTGGTGCAGCTTCTACTACCTCTGAAGCCCGATTGGCGGTCAGTCAAGAGACTGTTATCATACACATATGCACAGATTTGTTTGTGCAGGATACGCTCGATTACTTTTCACAAGAAAGGCAAAACAGATATAGGCCGGAACTCATTATTTGTCTTCCGAATAGGTATTACCTTAGCGACTTTCCAGCATTTCGGAAAAACGCAAGTTGTCAAAATATAATTGATTAGGAAAGTAAAATGTGGCAGAACCTTTGGGAGAATAATCTTAAGAAAGACTGAGCTAATTCCATCAAGTCCAGCTGCTTTGGACTTAATGGAGAGTATGGCTTGGACAACATCGCAATCATCAACACCGACAAAAACAAAAGGACTAGCATTAACATTTACACGATCACGGTAGTACTCATAACATATATTATCACCAGATACAGTTTGTCTTACAAAGGACTTATTTAGCTCATTGACATCCAAAGTGGAGGGAACATTTTCAAAGGATTTGCCTACTCCAATCTTCTTAATAGTGTTCCAGGTTTGCCTGGAGTTTACTGAAGTTTCGAATTTTTCTTTGTAAAACATTGACTTAGCCGACTTTACGGCTTTGTTAACTGCAACACGGGCTCTTTTAAAACGACTTAGTGTTTCCGGAGATCTATACCGTTTCCATCGCGAGTAAGAGTGATTACGAGTGGCGATCAAGTTTTTTATCGCAGAATTAAACCAGGGTCTGCTTTCGTTTTTTAATACTTTCAGCTTAACGGGAACGAAGTTTTCGAAAAGCATATTTATTTGATTTTGCAAGAACAATGTCTTTTCATCGATGGATTGCAAGTTCTGAATAAGTCCCCAGTCAACCGAATCGACCGCAGCTGCAAGAGAATTATAGTCAATGTTTTTAAAGTCGCGATATGAGAAAGAAGTTGGCGATTCGGATATTTGGAAATCAAATATCAGAAATATTAGGTCATGTTTTGAAAATGTTGGTGCAGATAGTTGATTGTAATAGAGGGATTTCCGCAGATCACTTACAAAGAATACATCTAAAGGTGTGCTGTTAGTAGAGGTGAAATGCGTTGGCAAGGAAGTATTTGTCGGGAAGAGCCCCAGCGACTCCATACTCAATCTTATACTGGTATCCATGAGCAAGTTACTATTAAAGTCTCCTGCAATTAAAATGTCATTATAGTTCACGAGTAACGGTTCCAAGAAATCCGTAAAGTCCGTAAAGTAGACACTACGGTTAGGCCTATATACACAACCAACAAGAATTTTTTTATTGTTTGAACATACGTCAACGAACACATATTCGCACCACAAGCACCACAAGACGACACACAATTTAATTTACAAGACAGACCATTTTTTACATATATTGCTACACCTCCACCATGACCATGCCTATCAGCTCTAAAAAGTTGATAACCATTTACATGCAAAATATTATTGTTGTGGTGCGAGGAAAACCACGTTTCAGATATACACACAACATGAATATCTGAATTTTCGATGAGATATCTAAATTCGTCGAGTTTTTTAAACAAACTTTGCGCATTCAAATGTACTATCTTAAAGCCTGTGGCACGCTTGCTAATAATACGCAACATGCTGTATAAACAGTATTTGGAACTCGTTCGCTTAAAGGCTAAGGGCGACATTATAAAAGTTGTGTAAGTTAATTATGGCACTGCATCTAGGTTCTAAAAAGTTAAGCAATGAAAGATATCCGTAACATTTACAAGATTTGTGTACGTAAAAGGCAAAAGAAAGATCATGACAAAAGACGAAAGCAATATTTAAAAATATAAAATACAAATTAGTTAGTAACAGCATACGAAGTTCGCATTTAAGTTGAAGTTTGTTGCGTTGATATGCTGCTATGTTCTTCGGCTCTGGCGTCACGAAAGGAATGTTCCATTACGGCGGCAGGACTGGTGTTTTCTAGATTGCAAAGGTCGCCCATGGTATATATAACTTGCGGCCTATCACTGCCCAACCGTTTGATGTGGACCATCCCCCGTTTTGTAAAAACGGCGGCAACTTTTTTTCGCTTTTTCAGATGGAAAGCAGATTTAAATATTTCGTTGTTATGTTTACTCAGAGACTCATTAACATAGAAGTGGGCGTCCGAGTTAATACCCACGAGTGTAAGCTGTAGCGGTTTCTTGTTTATACGTCTAAAATTTGATATGGTTTTAAGCAAACCGTTCTTTTCTGTGGCAGTATTAAACTTTATAATTATGGCAGGGTCAGTTGTGGAGTTTTCAGTTTTTCTAGTCCGAAAAATGCTTTTAATGGGAGGTGGTTGAGTGTCTAACGAAAAACAGAGGTGATGGAAATGCTTTGCAAGTTTTCACCTTCCTAATGAGGTATCCCCGTTACACGAACATCGCAAGCGGAAATTATACTTTCTTGTCTGGAAACTTGTATTTTTAAAGCAGCGAGCTCGTCTTCGAGAACACCAACATGACCGAACGCCGCCTCTAGGCGTGTGACTCTATCATTTACAGCGTTCAGGTCACGTTTGATACCGTCGAATTTCTCTTCGAACTTTTTGCAGAAAAGCTCGATAATTCTATTCTCGGATTCCTGAATTTGTTTTGCAAGCAGGTCATTTAATTTTGCGAGACGTTGGTCCATGTTTCGCAGTAAATTCGGTGAAGACACAGATATCCTTGGAGTTTTCGCAGGTTCCAGTTCCGTAGGGTTATTTTCGCGGCCTCGCTTGCCAGCTCCTGCTGCCATTCTAATTGAAATGATTTCAGAACAGCGTAGAAAACGTATGCTGGCAACACAGTTTTATGAATTTATGATACGGGCCTACAGGTGGCGCTGTACTCGAAGCTTAGCAGATATTAGAAAAGTCACGAACCTTTTCCGAAAAAAGCTTATGAGCGTGTAAGATAGAGTTGTTGGCAGTGTTGCCGCCGCTCAAAGAACTTTCTAACCAAAATTAGACGAAAAAGTTACCAAATTTAAGGAAAAATAACCAATTTTTTTATTAAATTAACAATTCCAGTTATCACAAATTCGTTTATATAGTACGTATAGACAAATTTTACAAACCAAAGAAAATCAATTTTTATTTGCATTTTTGATCAGTAAAACCTTTTAAGGATGAAAATAAATGAAATACATTCATATATATAAATACATATTTTAGAAAATCAGGCTTCCCCTATTAGGTGCATATGTTTTTTTTCTAGAGGTGGCACAAAGCATTGAAAGCCGGAACTTGCTTTTCGGCTCACCGCACTAAAAACCCACCCCTGCTCCGATTCCCTCCCTCCGTGGAACTACCGTTAGGCATTACTTCGCCGAGGGGGAGCGGCCTATTTCCTCTCTATGAAAACCTGCGGATTTGTTCCGCTCGACGCAATTTAGTTAAAATTGTGTTTGCCATATTGCAAACAACGGACCAGTTTTCTTCTGACGCAAGCATAGTATCCACTAGGTTTTCAACCGTAAATGGCCTCCCCACCTTCATGCTCGAGTCATCCCTTTCGATTGCAAACCTCGGACAGACGAAAAAACAGTGTTCATCGTCTTTAATAACGTTATTTGCACAGAAGGTGCAGTAAGGATCGTCTTCGTGTTTGAATTTATACAAGTAAGATTTGAAACAACCATTTCCCGACAGTATTTTGGTTACCGTGCCGTTTTTCTCGCCAGCTTCGTAAAGAAGGAATTAGGCGATATGTCCAGCGTCCCTTACCTAAAGTGCTCCATCGACTCTGCCACCTCTGCAAACAATTTTGCTTCGCCGCGTCATGACTTGTCTTATCCACTGTGGTTTCAGTCACCTCTCTTGCCAAAATGTCAATTGCGCACAGAGCCCAGATATTACAAGCGCTGCTTAGGTGCATATGTATGTTAATATCTTCGTAAACATTACCAAACTCTAAATGACGTTTTTAAATAAGTGCATAGGTACACAGTTTCCCACTTCTTTGTAAGAATCAATGGAATACCTAATCAGCGTGAACAACCACATTGTATATACATATTTTGTAATTAAGATTAAACAATTTAAAATTGGACTGTATTTTAACTATATCGACGCTCAGCGCGAAATACCTCGATACGCCAAACGCAGTACCGCGTATACGATGGTAAATAAATTTTACAAAAGCGCAAAACACCGATTTTTTCAAAACTGTGGAATGGTATTTCCCTTTAACCTTCTTGCTATAAGACTATTATTATTCATCTTAACTTAAATTAATAAAGTAAACAGTATTGGAAAAATAATAACCTAATCCCTTTTGTATTGTACATACATGACGTAGTATTGGATTCCGCATATACGAGGTATTTATATACATATGTACCCTGCAAAAAATGGTGCGACTAATCCCTAAAGAGAGTATTCCGAGATTACTCTCAGTCGGGTACAATTCGGCATTAATTAGTCGCAACTAGTCTCATACGGGTGCTAATGGAGGTCAGTTAGTCTCGACTCATCCCTTATGGGTATAATTGGAGATCAATTAGTCCCCAACTCATCTCTAACGGGTACTATTAACGATTTAATGATATGATCGCACTAGTCAATGAAATTCCATGTGCGGCGTTGGCACGCAGAGAGAGTATTCGCCTAACAAAACTGAGCACCCGGTTCGAATCTCAGATGGCGCAAATTTTTATTTTTATTTTTAAAAGTAACTAGACGCTTTTTATGCCCGTTCGGGTATAAAGGTGAACAATTAGTCTCTTCATAGGACATGTTCGAACAAAAGCGAACAGTTCATTCCATATAAAGAGATCAAGAGTGGTATTAGTCGCATGCTCCTTTGCGATTGCTCCCGGAGTCATCCCGGATTAGTCCCATTTTTTGCAGGGTTCATTCCAAATATTCTCACTTGGTTTCACTGATGAGGGTTCCACTGTTGCTGCTACTCTCCTCAACCGACAGGTGTAGCTGGCCTATGTCTTATAACGAGCCTAATTTAAAATTTTTTTGGAAATACATATTATACAAAATAAATTATGTATTTTTTGTTCACTTATCCATAGCAATGAGCCCGTATAAATTAACTTGAAACACCAATTTCGCGCGGAATTCTAATAATTTTTCCCGGCTTTTTAATGACTCTCGTATTACTCAAATGTTATTTCAGGTACATACTAGGGGTCTTCATCAAAAGTGATAAACTGTTGATAAACTTGTTAAAATGATAAAATTATCATTTTGATAAATGAACTCTCAAACTTTGTATGGACATCTATTCAACCAAAGTTTATCACTTTATCGAACGATTTTGGTGGATAAATGTATAAATTTCAGCAAATTTCAACCCTGACACACTGCCAGGTGGTTGATTTTGGTACGAACACATAAAAAGCAAATTAGCAAAAGAGACGAGGTAAGAATGAAACTCAACTAGCCAGATAAGTTAAATAATAAACAATTTTGTGCAATTATTTACCAAGGTGCGTTCATAAAAGAATGCGGATAAACTGATAAATTTAAGTAATTTATCCCTTTATCACTTTAGATGAAGACCCATACTATGTAGGTGTGTGCAAAGAAAATGGTGTAACTGCCGGGCTGTTTCAAAAACTTAGCGATTAATTAACCACGATTTATTAAAGACACGAACCGATAGTTGCACCCTCGAACTTTTACATGTTCGTTTGCATATCGCACACAATCTTCAAAGGTGACATAACTCAAAATTTGGCATTTTGGAAATAAGGCACTAAAAATGCACACAGGGCTTTTATTTAAATTCAAGCAAAATCTGGAGCAAATTTTTGTTATAATTTGTTGAAAAAAACCTAAGGTGAAGCCTCCCTTGACAATATGATTAGCATGTGCTACGAAATAGTTTTCCGCATTTTCTGACGAACATGTAATTTTGAGTTGCGTCACTTTTGAAGATCATGTGCGATATGTAAACACATGATTATTATCAGAATAATGCGAATCTTGGGTTGCCATTTAATAGTAATAACTTTAATTAAATAACCATATTGAGAACAATAAATGTATTTGTTTATACTATTTTTCAAAGATTTAATATATATAAAAATATATAAAAATGAAAAACTGCAGTAAATGTTCAAAATAACCAAAACGGGAAAGATCTTAACAACTTCACAGGCAAGAAAAAAATAACCAAAATTGGTTAAAAGTAACCAAAACGGCAACACTGGTTGTTGGTATACCGCTCGAAGCCTATTTGTTTTGCAAATTGATGCAATTAGAGCGCCTTTTCCACTTACTTGCAGTTTCTCGATGCTGTACAGCCGGAACCAAGTATTCGATGCTGCTTACGTTAATGAACGCTTAAAATCCAGATGGAACGGGTAAACAGAAGTTAATAACCCACTTAAACACGATTAAAATTTAAAGCAATATGACCACAGAAACTTTTGATTGTGCACGCCAGGGTTGCCAGGTGTTTATTCTTCAAAAAGAATAAATTTCTAAAATTATTGATGTTATTAATCCGCCTCCTTTGATTAACAAATATGAAACAATTAAGAAAGTTTTATGTGAAAGATTTTCTCTTAGCGAAGAGAAGAGATTAGAGCAATTATTTTCAAATACCGAACTGGGTGATCGTTCACAATCAGAACTTTATAGACATATGAAATCCTTAGCAGGTTCCAAATCAATTATTAGTAACGAACTTTTATTTAAATTATGGAGTAGGAAGTTACCGCAACAAGTACAAATTCATATAACTTCTTGTAGTAATCAAAGTACTGAAGAAATTTTTTCTCTTGCAGATAAATTATTTGATTTGATAAATAAACCTCAATGGTCTAAATCTTTTAATGACGCTAGCGTAGAAAATAATAATAATATTCTGGAACAGTGCATTAGAAATTTAACTGAGTTGACTACAGTCATTTACCAAAATCTTAACAAAATTACAGAAGATATTAATGAATTACAAATTAGCTCAAGATCAATAGATAGAGATAGAGACAGAAGTCGTTCTATATTGAGAAATTTTTCTAGATCTAGAAACGATATTAACCAAAATATTTGTGGGTATCATAAAAAATTTAAAAATAATGCTTTTAAATGCATTCAACCTTGTAATTTTAACAAAAATAAAAACGAAGAAAATTCTAATGTTTTAAACTAGATCGTTCCATTATGACGGTGGCTAATAATTGAAATGAAGTTAAGCCACCTCGCCGCCTATTTATTTATGATAAATCCAATAAATTAAATTTTTTTGATCGATGGTGCAATCGTTTCGGTCATTCCTTCTTCAAAATTCAAATCACATAAAAGAAATTCAGATCTTAATTTGACTGCAGCTAACGGTTCTTCTATTAAAACTTATGGCACAAAACTTTTAAAAATTGATCTAGGTTTAAGACGCGATTTTGAATATCCCTTCATATTAGCGGATATTTCAACACCAATTATAGGCGCTAACTTTTTGGAGAAATTTAGTATATTAGTTGATATTAAAAATAGAGAAATTACTGATTCAACAACAAAATTGAAAGTTTCTGGATCATCTGGTGTTTGCGATATATTTTCAATAAGGATACCAATTACTGAAAATACATTTTCTAAACTTTTAAATGATTTTCCTTCAATTACTTGTGAACCAGATTACACTAAACCAGTGCAACACCAAACGGTTCACAGAACTTAAACAAAAGGAGTACTACCTTTCTCTAAACCACGTCGTCTTGATCCAATTAAATTCAAAATAGCAAAAACAGAATTTGAGTTTTTAGTTAAAACAGGTATATGTAGACCTTCACACTCTCACATTGCATCTCCTTTACATTTAGTTCCTAAAAAAGAACCAAATGATTGGAGACCTTGTGGAGATTACAGAAGACTTAATTGCATTACAATTCCAGATCGTTATCCGTTACCTCACATTCATGATTTGACTATTGATTTAAAAAATAAACAAATTTTTTCCAAAATTGATCTTGCTCGTGCGTATCATCAAATACCGATGGTTGAAGAAGATATACATAAAACAGCAATTACTAAACCGTTTGGAATGTTTGAGTTCGTACGGATGCATTTTGGACTACGAAATAGTGCACAAACATTTCAACGTTTTATTAATGAAGTATTTTCAGGTTTAGAATTTGTGTTTGTCTATATTGACGATATTCTTGTTGCAAGTGATAATGAAGATCAACATATTGAGCATTTAAAATTTGTATTTGAAAGACTTGAAATATAGTTTGAATATTAAACTTAGTAAATGCATTTTTGGAGCAAATAAATTAGATTTTCTAAGTTATGAAATTTCAAGTGAAGGAATCAGACCTTCTGTCGTACGAGTTGAAGCAATAGTAAATTTTTAAAAACCACTTTCAATAAATAAATTACAAAAATTTTTGTTCATGGTTAATTATTACCATAGATATGTTAAAATGTTAGCAGCAGAACTTAGTACTCTGCACGAAATGTTAACATTAGCAACTAAAAATAAACTTAAACAATTAAATTGGACAGAAAATACAACTAGGGCTTTTGAAAATGTGAAGAAACTTTTTACACAGAAGACTTTACTCACTCATTTTGATAAAAATGGTAAATTATCACTTGCTGTCGATGCATTGAATGTAGCAGTCGGTGCGGTTTTACAACAAATGAGTAACAACATTTTAGAACCACTTGCATATTTTTCACGAAATTTATCTTCTACAGAAATAAATTACTCTACATTTGATACAGAACTTTTAGCGATATACAATTCAATTAAACATTTTAAACATTTTCTAGAAGGTAGAACATTCACTGTTTATACTGATCATAAACCTTTAACACATATTCTAAATTCTAAATCAGACAGATCACCTCGACAAATTCGACACTTAGAGTACATTGCACAATTTACAGACGACATTCAATACATTTCTGGGAAAGAAAACATAGTGGCTGATACCCTTTCACGTATTCCAGATGTTAACATGATTTTAGCCCAAGACATAAATTTTCAAACATTATTCGAGGAACAACAAAAAGATCAAACACTTTATGACATAATATCTGACCAAAATTCCAACAGTAATTTAAAAGAAATTAATATTCCAGTACTTAATCTTAATATTTGGTGTGATATTTCTCTACAACCCTTTAGACCATTTGTTCCCGATTCTATGAGAAAAATCAATTTTGATAAAATTCATTCTCTATCACATCCAAGTGTACGTACAACTAGGCGTTTGATTCAATCAAAATATTTTTTGCCTAATATGCGCAAAGAGATAAATAATTGGACTTCTACTTGTATAAGTTGTCAAAAATTTCTAAACATACTAAGACGCCTGTGCAAAAAGTTAACATTCCATCTGGACGATTTGAACATATTCATATGGATCTTGTTGGTCCATTACCTGTGTCAAAAGAAAATCGTTACATTTTAACTATCTTTGATAGACATACACGTTGGCCAGAGGCATATCCACTTAGAGATATTTCAGCTAATTCTATAGCAACAACCTTTGTTCAAAATTACGTTCCTCGTTTTGGCATTCCACTTTATATAACGTAGATCAAGGATCACAGTTTACATCAAAATTGTTCACAGAATTAACTAAATTGTTAGGATCTCACAAAATTCATACGTCCCCATATCATCCTCAATCAAATGGAATGATTGAAAGATTTCATAGGACATTAAAGACTATTACTGCTATTACTGCTTCGGAGGATTCTACTCACTGGTGTGAAATTCTTCCTTGGATATTATTAGGATTACGTACGTCAGTTAAAGAAGATTTAAAATGCTCTTCTGCAGAATTAGTTTATGGACAAACATTAAGATTACCAGGTGAATTAGTTGTTACGAACAGTTATAATAATGAAGTTGATAATACAAATGAAACTCTTTCTAAGAAAATATTTTTCAAATGTTAGATCAAAGGTTGTACATCACAATAAAGAATACTCTCTTATTCCTAAAAATTTGGATACTTGTGAGTACGTTTTTGTTAAAGTTATTCACAAGTCAAATTTGCAATCACCTTATGAAGGACCATTTAAAATTTTTCGAAAAATTACAGAGTATTCAAAATTCAACATGGAAATATGATTAAAACGGTTTCAATAGATTTACTCAAACCTGCAAATATAATTTCTGATACAACAAAAAAATCTAATTCACTAACAATTCCAAAAAAAAAAAACAAAATAACATTTAACCTTAATTAATTTATTGTTTTACTGGAGGGGGTGTATATGTAGGGTATTTTACCTATATGTTTTTATACTTGTTTAAATTCTTTATGTTCAATTTATGGTTCAATGAATTTGTTTGTTATCAAAAAGAAAATTTTTGATTATTCAATATAAACTTTCTACAAAACAAACAAGAAGGAAATATTATTTTTTTAATTTGATATCATAAAACGATATAGGCTCCACCCGAACTTAGACATTTTTACTTGTTCGTAGTTATCTTCATATTATAAATTCCTTTCCAAAAGTGTAGTCTAGCCGAACATTAAGTACGCGGCGCAAGTATTAAATATAGTTTTTTTCACCTTTCCGAAAACTACCGCTACATGGCAAGCAGGGGGTGGTTTTACCCCTATTTCAAACATCTTCGCGATCCCATCGCCCATTTCCCGAAATTCCATAATAATGCTACTTCTTTTCACGGGATTTTTGTTAGTATCAATTTTGAGTAATTTCGAAATATCGAAGTTTCAAGCATTTACGAAATTTACCGTTATATGAAAAGTGGGCGTAATTTTAGTCCGATTTAAATAATTTTCAACTTACTACGTTTATACGCATGCATAAGTCGCTTTAAATCATTTCGCCGCGAATCAAAACATATGTATAAACTGAATTTCAATTCGCTTTGAAAGAGCGAAGTGTTTTGGTTCACACTCCATTTCAAATCGGTAGTTTATTTCTCCAGACATTTAGAAAGAGTGTATAAACACCGCTCTCACTCAAAGCG
>NW_023458556.1:113483203-113511844 GCF_013731165.1 Rhagoletis pomonella | reverse complement strand
TCCAGACATTTAGAAAGAGTGTATAAACACCGCTCTCACTCAAAGCGAATTGGAGATCAGCTGTTCCGCTCAAATTCCAAATAATCGCATCAGTATTTAAAAGCTGATTTTTAACGAAAATTTAGAGAAATACGAATTCTTCGATAAATCTGTTTTTACATTTTCCGCAATTTTAATAAACACAACCAATTTTATAAATTCAAGTGCTGAAAAAAAACTTTTAAAGCCAAAATAAGGTGCATTTATTTCGAATTCATTGCTACGGCACTTATATGTATGCATATGAGCCGATTCACTTCAAATGTTCCGAGCGCGCTGAGCGGTGCAAAACAAGATATTTTTCGACTACATGGGAATTAGACAGAAAATGGTAAAAATAATAATTATATAGCTTTTTGCACGGGCTATCCGATGGTACTACGCGTTTTCCAAAATTTTCGCATTTTCATGGTGAAAATTCTGAACGAAAATTTATTTGTAATTTTTCTCAATTATCGTAATTTTTAATATTGTTTTTAGCTGTCTCAATCGAAATATCAGGTCTTTTTACATAGAAATTATTAATAAAAAAGGGACTTTTTGTTAGTTTTTCCGGGTTATAAAGCGTTTAAGAACGCGCTAAACAAGTTGCGGCGTTTCGTCGCGTCATTTCGGCTTCGCTTACTTGCAGGAATTAAAACATCAATCTGTGATGGCAAATTTTAACAAAATTGTCATTTCAATTCACTATATCTCAGTCGTTTGTGTATCGATCGATTTTCACGTAATAAACTACAAACTATTCCAGAGAATTTAAAATTAGTAGTACTTCTAAATACTCAGTACAAACAAAACTACAGGTTTTTTAACTTTTTTGAGAATTGAGAGGGTGCTTTTTCAAATGAAAAAGTTGTGTTATAAAGTTTTAAATTTTTTTTTGTCTTAAAACAGTATTGTAGATCAGTATCTAAGGAAGTTTTTGCGAAATTTTCAGATTTTAACATCAAGTAGTTGCAAAGTTATAACAATATTATTATGTCCCGCACGGTTAGCAGATTAGCGCGCCCAAAAAGGCTTTATACTCGGGAAAAATAAAAAAAGTCCTTTTTTATTAATAATTTCTATGTAAAACGACTTGATATTTCGATTGAGATAACTAAAAACAATATTAAAAATTACCATAATTTAGAAAAATTACAAATAAATTTTGGAAAAAGCATAGTACTATCGGATAGCCCGTACAAAAGTCTATAGAAATCATAGTTTTCGAATTATTTTTCCCGTTCGCTGTCTAATTCCCAGCTAGTCGAAAAGTAGCTTTTTTTGCACTGCTCAGCGCGCTTGGGACATTTGACGTGAATTGCCTCATATACTTATATGACTAGACAATGAACTTAAAAATCTGCAATTTCAGATATTTCAATTTACCATATTTCCTTCCCTCCTTAAATTAGTAAGGTAAAAACAAAATCCACGCTCACAGAAAAAGGATTCTTCTAATTAATTTTTGAATTTTTACCCTAGATCCAAGAGTTTATGGTGGAGTCTGTATCTGTTCTGTCGTGGATACAAATGTACGTTTTTCCACTGCATTTTGAAATTTGTAGTTTTATCAACGCGGTTTTCCTTTCTACCGTGGCCGCCTGGGAGAGAATACACCGTTTGAGCTTATCGGAGCTCGAATTACTGCCGGGTATAGTTTGTAGAAACTAATCGAAATCCATCTGTATTGTGAATGTAACTTTTCTAAATATTAATCGCAATAGAACAACATGAAGGTACCAAAAATATCCTGAGATCACCAAAGTCAAATAAATTTTAGTCAACACTTGTACAATATATTACCAAATACAACTAAAACTTTTTGAACCTAAAAAAGTGCTAGATAATTTTGAAAAGAGCGAGGAGATAAAGCCCAATTTTCGGAGCTAAACAAGCAAATAAACAGCTTAATCTAGCTCCAAAAGTTCTAAAGTGGCAACACTGGTCAGGGGAGATGGATGCCCTGAAAATCAGAGGGCTGCTTAAAACGACAATATTATGAAATGCGTGAACCGCGGAGGGGCAACAACTTTTTGAAGAAACGAAATCACTATAGTTGGCGAAACTAAAATCTTTTCTCAGTGTGATTTAGCCTTAATGGGCCTTATGAATAAAGCTCCAATTCAGTTTGTAGTGAAAAGTGTTGAGCTTAAACTCACTTTTTATGCATAAGTTCTAATGTTTCCGACATCAGCGTAGCCAGAATGAAATTTAGGGGGGGCTCGACCCTATCGAGCTGGCTTTTCAGGGTACTATTATATATATATATAAGGAAAATTTGAAAGTTAGGGGGGGCTCGAGCACCCCCCTGCCCCTACCTGGCTACGCCCATGGTTTCCGAGTTGAATTACAATAGATACAGTCAGAGTAAATATTTTATACATACATACAAACAGCCACCACTACGTAGCTATATTAATTGTACAAATCGGATATGCCTTAGTTCATAAGCGATGTGGTCTAGTTTGAAAAGTGTATTCCTTTGGATTATTTCGTGCAACGTCTTAGTTGGTGCCCCAATCTCTTAAAAAGATATACATACATGCACATATGCACATACAAGTTAACACGCACCAGTCGCATTTGTTGCGACGCTCCCACGGTTGGCCGTTACACGTGCCGCACTGTCAGCATATTTTAATTTCACCATATAGTGTAACGGGAGACATTGCCACTTGCATTCCATAATGCACCCGTGGGAAGTCAAGGCCAAATCGAGTCTCAGACAATGGGTTGTAAACATGTTACGCAACCATTGCGTCGCTGCCGGAGAACGAAGGTGGGAAGCAAGCAACGGCCACAACGTGCAGTCAGTCGAGTTCGGGACGGGTTATCATACAGTACGTTTAGTATTAGACTTAGTCGTAAGAAGTTAAGTGTTAATAAAACCTAAGTGAATTCCTAACCAGTCTGTGTTTCCTTTTGGGCGGCTGGCCCAATTAATTTTTTTGACTTATACGGACTTAACGTCCGTAAATGGCGCCCGAGCAGGGACCTAGTAGTGTGAAAAAAGTGGACAAGTTATGAAAATAGTTTGTAAAGTGTAAACCTCCAAAGAACAATAAACAATTTTAAAAGAATAAAACATATACGAAAAAATAAAAGACTAATAAAGTTATAAATTAAAGGATATAGACCAATTAAACAATTTAAAGAATAATTTAATCAAGGGATCAGACTGACTACCGAATGCCAATTCTCCGTGTATTGTAAGTATACTACCACGAATTTATCTTTTTGCTATTTTTAGGATGGAGGACTTGAGGACCACTGTCACGAATTTAACTGGGGCTGTCAACGCCCTTCTGAAAAAGATTAGCATTCCAGAAAGGCGCGTGGCGCGTATAGATGCTAACTCCAGGGCTACCACACTAGGAACTAGTGGCCCAGTAGATCCACCAGAGGAGGTAGTGGCTCAAGCCCCCACGACTGAAGCAGAAATACGCGATATTAGTAGGCTTCCTGACTGTGTCAAGGAACTACAAGTGTATCCTGGGTTCATTCGGTGGAGGTAATACTCTCTGACTTTGAAGTCGTAAAGGGGAAACCGCTCTATCGTGCAATTCTACAACATATTAAGCAGAAGGTGCGTGGTGCTGCTGATTCCGCTTTAATATTCTACAACATCTTTGACAGTAATTGGGCAAAGATTAAAGAATGTGCGAGACATTCGCACCCTTGAACACCAGTTGCAACAGAAGGGATCAAGGATCAACGAGTTTTATGCGAAGGTAAACCATCATTTCTCCCTCATAATTAATAAAATTAAAACTGAGTCCTACACGGACGAAACGGTGAAAGTTCTCGTGGAAACTTACCGCAACCGCGCACTCGACGTTTTTATACGCGGCCTAAATGGGGAGATGTCTAGAATGATCCTCATACAGCGTCCTAAAACCCTGCCAGAGGCCTATTAGGCCTGTCTGGAAATCCAGAATGTCGGTTTCCGAAATTTTGCGATGCACTCTTCAAATAATTCTAATAATCCCGTGGTAGTGCCGGTAAATAATTTGCCGAGTAGCTTTTATCCGCAGAGTAGGAAACCCCCACATTTTCCGCCGAAACCTACATGGCATTCACAAGAAAACCGTTCTCAGTACTTGAAGAACGAGCGTCCTTCCGGGAGAGAGGATAATCAAAATAACTCCTCGAGTTCTCGCGTGGAAAAGATGGAGGTAGATCCTTCGGTACAAACGCGTAACGTTTATTATATAAACAGGCCAAACCCCTTCAAACGCGGTGCCCGCTCTGACAATTTACCTCGGAAACAGCAAAGACTGTTCCATACCGTCCCAGATGAAGGTGAGGCGCAGGACGAAGACCAAGAATCCACAAAAGACGAAAATTCCGAGGATTTTCTATCCTCCGGTCATCTAGCGTACCATACTTAGAATATACGCTACCCGCTGGTCGCGCGATAGATTTCTTAGTCGACACCGGTGCGAATAAGAATTTCATTAGACAGGATATAGCGACCAAAACAATACCGGTAAAACAAACTTTTAACGTAGCATCTGGGGGAGGTTCCGTTCCTATAAAGGAAAAAGTAAAAGTTAAGTTATTTGAAAATGTAGGCAACTCAAGTGGGTTCGAGTTTTTTATGTTACCAACTCTAAGTGGTTTCAGTGGAATCATCGGCGATGACACACTAAGAGAGTTGGGTGCTGTAATAGATAGGAAGGATAATCTACTAAAAGTAGGGAACTCAAAATCCCGCTTAAGGCGCACACGTCCTGTAATGTTAATTTTACATTGGGAAAGGAAATGCCTCCTGAAGTTCACAAAAAAATAGACATTCTGTTAAAGAAATATTCCAATCTTTTCGAGCCTTTGAATGGGAGCGAGCTTATAGACACAAGCGTTCGCGCCGAAATAAAAACCTCTACCCCCGAGCCAATATACAGCAAAAGCTATCCATACCCAGCGTGTATGAGGGACGAAGTCGAAAGGCAGGTTAATGAGCTGCTTTCCGAGGGTGTTATCCGACCATCAGAAAGTCCTTATAACTCACCAATTCGGGTAGTGCCAAAAAAACCAAAGGCAAATGGGGAAAAGCAATATCGAATGGTGATCGACTATAAGAGGCTGAACGCAGTGACAATAGGGGACACGTATCCTATCCCTGACATTAACGCGACGCTTTGTAGCCTCGGACCGGCTAATTATTATACTACGATAGACTTAACGTCTGGTTTCCACCAGATACCAATGAAGGACTCAGACATACCTAAAACCGCTTTTTCAACTATGAACGGAAAATACGAGTTCCTACGCCTACCCTTTGCACTGAAAAACGCGCCCGCTATTTTCCAAAGAATGATTGACGATGTATTGAAACAATACATTGGAAAAATATGCTATGTCTATATTGACGACATTATAGTATTTGGAAAAGATGCGGACGAACATTTAGACAACGTAGAAAAGGTTTTTTCAAGACTCTTAGAGGCAAATTTAAAGGTAAACTTAGACAAAACATGTTTTTTTCGAAAAGGAAGTTGAATTCCTTGGCTATGTAGTTACTCCAGATGGTGTACGAGCTGACCCAAAAAAGGTGGAAGCTATAAAGATGATTTCACCTCCCCTAAATCTGAAAGACCTGAAGAGTTTCTTGGGTATGACTTCGTACTATAGGAAATTCATTAAGGATTATGCAAAGGTCGCAAAACCTCTGACCAATCTTACTCGAGGCGAAAATGCACAAGTTAAAGCTAACGCATCAAGAAAGGTACGAATCGAGCTCGATAGTAATGGCCTACAAGCCTTCCGCGATTTAAAACAACTTCTGGTGTCCGCTGATGTCCTTGCTTTGCCGGATTTTGAAAAGCCATTCAACCTGACAACGGATGCATCAAACTTCGCTATCGGTGCGGTACTGTCACAAGGGACAGTAAGCGAAAATAAACCTATTGCCTACATATCGTGATCCTTGAATAAGGCAGAAGAGAACTACGCAACCAATGAGAAAGAGCTCCTCGCTATCGTTTGGGCACTCGATAATTTGAGGTCCTATTTGTACGGCGCCAGGATGATAAAAATGTATACCGATCATCAACCTATGACGTTTTCCATGAGTAACCGCAATTACAACGCCAAGCTCAAGCGATGGAAAGCGCGGATAGAGGAGTACAATTGTGAGGTGATTTATAAACCAGGCAAGACGAATGTGGTCGCCGATGCACTCTCCCGTCTCAAGACGGAAGTGAATGCACTCACAGATTCAATCGTCGCTCAGCCGTGTACTGTAGCTGACGCGGCAGCCGAAACAGATACTGCATCAGAAGGCACAATGCATTCCGCCGAGCAAGATGGTTCAGATCTCATTCCACACGTAGAGGTACCCATAAATGCGTTTAGGAACCAAATAATCCTAAGACAGGGGGCGAGTTGCGAGTGTAGTGAAGAACCTCATATGGGTTACAAAAGGTACTTTATTACGATGCCCGTATTAAATTGCGAATGTCTGGTGCCTGGTGTAAAGAAAAATCTAAATCCAAATGTGATAAACGGCATTAAAATACCAGAAGATTCGATCCATGCATTGCAAAGGTCTTATGTTAATAATTTCAGCAGATACAAAATTAGAATCACGCAGCGCATAGTGGAGGATGTTACGATTGCTGATAGGGTATTTAGGGGGCACCGAAATTGCGCATATGGAAACTGTGCATTTAGACATTATTTCGGTTTCAACCGAAACTGTGCATGTATGCTTTATTTCGGTTTTTGCCATATGCATTATTTCGGTTTTCAACCGAAACTGTGCATGTATGCATTAATTCGAGTTTTTCATATGCATTATTTCGGTTTTCGTTATATGCATTATTTCGGTTTTCAACCGAAACTGTGCATGAATGCATACCTTCGTCTTTCACATATGCATTATTTCGGTTTTCATCCGAAACTGTGCATGTATGCTTTATTTCGGTTTTTGTTATATGCATTATTTCGGTTTTGAACCGAAATTGTGCATGCATGCATTATTTCGGTTTTTGTTATATGCATTATTTCGGTTTTCTAACGAAAGTGTGCATATGGATAATTTCGTTTTTTCTAATATGAATTATTTTCTTCTACTTAGTAAGGGTTTTAATCCCTAAGCGCGGCTGAAAGCCGCCTACGCGGAGAGAAGTTCTACGCAAAAATATTTCCGCCCTTCTTTTCCAGCAACACAGAAAGGAGAATTCTACTTAGTAAAGGTTATAATCCCTAAGCGCGGCCGAAGGCCGCCTACGCAGAAAGAAGTTCTGCGCAAAAATACTTCCGGCCCCCTTTTCCGGCAACACAGAAAGGAGAATTCTACTTAGTAAGGGTTATAATCCCTAATCGCGGCCGAAGGCCACCTACGCAGAGAGAAGTTCTGCGCAAAAATACTTCCGCCCCTCTTTTCCGGCAACACAGAAAGGAGAATTCTACTTAGTAAGGGTTATAATCCCTAAGCGCGGCCGAAGGCCGCCTACGCAGAAAGAAGTTCTGCGCAAAAATACTTCCGGTCCCCTTTTCCGGCAACACAGAAAGGAGAATTCTACTTAGTAAGGGTTATAATCCCTAAGCGCGGCCGAAGGCCGCCTACGCAGAAAGAAGTTCTGCGCAAAAATACTTCCGGTCCCCTTTTCCGCGCGGCCAAAGGCCGCCTACTCAGAAAGAAGTTCGTTTTCATGTATGCACTATTTCGGTTTTTGTCATATGCATTACTTCGGTTTTGAGTCGAAACTGTGCATGTATGCATTACTTCGGTTTTTGTCATATGCATTATTTCGGTTTTGAACCGAAACTGTGCATGTATGCATTACTTCGTTTTTCTCATATGCGTTATTTCGGTTTTTAAACGAAAGTGTGCATGTATGCATTATTTCGGTATTTTTATATGCATTATTTCGGTTTTCAACCGAAACTGTGCATATATGCATTATTTCGGTTTTTTTCATATGCATTATTTCGGGTTTTTTCATATGCATTATTTCGGTTTTCAAACGAAAGAGTGCATATGCATAATTTCGGTTTTTCTAATATGCATTATTGCGGTTTTCAATAGAAACTGTGCATATATGTATTATTTCGGTTTTTTTTTTCATATGCATTATTTCGGTTTTCAACCGAAACTGTGCATATATGCATTATTTCGGGTTTTTTCGTATGCATTATTTCGGTTTTTTCCATATGCATTATTTCGTATGCACAGTTTCCATATGCACAATTTCAGGGTGCCGGTATTTAGCATAATCGAACACGAGCATAGACGTGCTCATCGTAATGCTCGCGAAAATATGGAACAAATCCTTGAAAATTTTTATTTTCCGGCTATGTCTAAACATATTAGGGAATACATTAGTCAATGTGAAACGTGTAAACTAAACAAATATGATAGGCATCCTTCAAAGCCGTATATGCAGGCAACCCCTATCCCTAATTATCCGTGTGAGATCCTACGTATTGATATTTTCGAAATAGAGCGACAGAAATACTTGAGCGGTATCGATAAATTCACAAAATTTGCGAAGCTTTTTCCGATAAAGAACAAATCTTCCACTCATTTGCGAACAAAATTAACAGTTGCACTGCATTACTTTACAGTACCACGAGCTTTAGTTATGGACAATGAACGTGGATTTTTACCCCACTCATATTAAACTACATTAGATCCTTAGGAATAGAAATATATAAAACACCAACGCAACGAAGCGAGGCCAATGGTCAGATCGAGAGGTTACATTCTACACTGATCGAAATATATCCTTGCCTTTGCGCTGAATATCCTAGACTAACAACCAAAGAACGCGTCGCGACATCTGTTGATAGATATAATAATACAATCCATTCGATGATTAAAAGGAAGCCGGCCGACGATTTCCTTAACAGGACTGCTAGAATAAATTACCAGGAACTGGCAAACTTTAGGGAACACACAAATGAGGACATAAAGGCTCTTTTATTGCATGAGCAAGAAAGTAGAAATGCAAGAATTAATAAAACTCGCTCGCCCCCTCGCAATTTCAATAGTGGTGATGAATTGTTCATTGCCAACAAACAAATTAAAAGCAAACAGAAACCACTTTATAAAAAAGCAGCTGTCGCAGAAAATAGGAATGCGACTATTGTCACACAAAGTGGAAAGAAATTCCACAAATCAGACATAAAAAATATCTGAAGATATTAAAACAAAAAACCATTATTATACAGGGTGTCCCAGAAGTAACGTGCCAAACTTTACGGGAAGATATGTGGGGGGTGAGCTCCCTGATAAACAAAAAATGTTCAGGTAAAAGTGTCACCGTTTTTGAAATATTTACATTTTTTCGAATTTAAAAAAAATCGTGTCTTTTCATGTTTTTTCTTTAACTGCAACTACAAACCTTAGTAAATTTTTTATGTAGAATACTTTCAGATAGTTGCCTCTCCATACTCAAATGCAATGTAGTTAAAATATATAAAGGAACCATCATAAAATTAGGACTATTTATGGATTTTTAACTTTTTGATATTTTCTTCCCCAACTTTGACAATCTCGGGTGAAAAAAAAATGTACTGAGCTATAACTTTACATTACATAAAAAAATTGCTAATTTAATAAAGATTTCAGAAAGGTGCCACACTTACTGTTTTGAATATAAAAAAAAAGTTATAGCCGCTTTTGTGGGTAAAGGACTGAGACACGCTAGAATGTATTTAATAGATTTAAATTGAATTAGATTCTCCTGTCCTAACTGTTTGAGATGGGTACGGTTGGATAGTCAACGGACATTTCAAACTGGTCCACATGATCGACTTGACGCGCTATGATACAATTTTAAATCGTCTAAGCTATGAAACCTCTAGGATGAACGAGACCCAACGCTATCACTGACGTCATCACCTATCAGTTGGAGAAAACTCAAACTCAACTCGACGAGCTGAAGGGCCCTAAGCCTAAAAGACCCAAGCGTTCAATCAATTGGATTGGGTCAGCCTGGAAGTGGATTGCTGGCACACCTGACGCCTTAGCCTGGGATGAAGTCCTGCGGAGCCAAGACGCATTAGTAACCAATAACAACCATCAATATAAGTTAAACTCTGAAATATTCAAGAAAACTCAAGAGCTATTACAAGCTGTTAATGGAATCGCGACGGCCACGAATGACATTTTGGGACGCAACCACCTGGCTAAAGTTTCACAGGAAATAGAGCACAAGGTAGCGATCCTTAAGGACGACGTTAACGAGTTGATTCGAGCATGTCAAATGGCTAAAGCAGGAGTTGTCAACAGTAACCTATTAAATAAAGAGGAAATAAACCAACTAATAACCGAAATCGAAGTCCTTCCGTACAGCAACTTATCGAAGCCATCGAATATAGTGAGCCATCAATCTACACCAACGGCACCCTTCTACTATACGTCTTGTCCATGCCAAAAGTGGCGCAAACAAGGTTCAACCATTTAATCACACGATCAATTTTGAAGGATGGTCATCGAGTCGACTTGAAGTACAAAATAATCCTAATGAACAACCAACAGACGTATGGTATTAAGGATAGCTGTCTACACCTCGCCACCGCTATGGTTTGCAAACAGGGGTCACTAGATTTACTGCCTGAAGAGGGGTGTTTACCACGTCTACTCAAGGGCGGCCAAACAAGTTGTCGCTACATAACCTGCATGGAAACAACGGTTGAAGTACTCAAGGAAGATACAACATTCCTGGATAACTTCAACAGCAGGTAAAATCTCTAAACACCTGTCTGGTTCCTATATTCTACAGCTGGAGAACGAGACGATAACGATCAACAATCAAACCTACTGAAGTACAAGCAGCTCAGGTGTGCAGGTGCTTCCATCCGTGTTGTCTACAATAACGAATAAGAGTCTGGCAGTGAACCTGGATCTCGTCCATGAAATGACGTCTGGAAACATACGACTTTTGGGTTACCTGAAGGACAAAACTAACTGGTTTGCGCCGTCTGAAGGTCTGGGACTTATTTTGCTAATGATCCAAATTTTCCTGATTTGGAGAAAATTGACGACAGGAGCCAAACTTCCTGAGCTGAATTTGTCCATACTGCAACAGAGTTCTCGAAACCGACTTAAGAAGGACGCCTCCCAAAACGTTGATTTGCGGGACGCAAATCTTTAGAGGGGGAAGAGTTAACACGCACCAGTCGCATTTGTTGCGACGCTCCCACGGTTGGCCGTTACACGAGCCGCAGTGTCAGCATATTTTGATTTCACCATACACATTGCCACTTGCATTCCATAATGTACCCGTGGGAAGTCCAGGCCAAATCGAGTCTCAGACAATGGGTTGTAAACATGTTACGCAACCATTGCGTCGCTGCCGGAGAACGAAGGTGGGAAGCAAGCAACGGCCACAACGTGCAGTCAGTCGAGTTCGGGACGGGTTATCATACAGTACGTTTAGTATTAGACTTAGTCGTAAGAAGTTAAGTGTTAATAAAACCTAAGTGAATTCCTAACCAGTCTGTCAATTAATTTTTTTGACTTATACGGACTTAACGTCCGTAACTTACATACTATTCTACGTACCCACCGTGAATATGCACAAAATGAATGACCAAACCTTAATGTCAGAAATCTTTATTATATATTTTATCAATCACGGAAACAAATATCCTTATTAAGTATTTTATTTAACAAATATTTATTGTTACAATTTATTTAGATGTATATTGTATACAGTAATTATGATCTTCCAGCTAACAGCATTTTAGCGATATGCTTAATATTTAAAAAAATACGTATAATTTTATAGATTTATATTGATGTTTGAACTCCATTTTCATTAATGCTTTGCTAGTTAAACTTTTGAACGTTTATTTAAATATTATGTTACAATCGAACGCAAAATTTTTGTCAATGTTTAATGTTTCAAATGTTTATTGTTTTTCAGAGAATTGTGAACTTCAAACAGTTTTTGGTATATGTATTTGACATATATGTAAATGTTTGCAATCTATGCGATGCCAGCGCTGAGAACTCCTGGTTCAGAATGGGAATCAACTCCTAATTACTTGCATACATTCATACACTGAGAAAAGAGTTTAGTTACGTCAACTAAATTTTTTTCTCTCAACACGTGATTTAGTTATAGTTACATGATTTAGTCATAGCTGACTCTTCTCTCAGTGTACAAGTACAATGAAAAAAATAGTTTAGTTACAAGAACTAAAATTTGTTATTTCTCTAAGCACATGATTGGGTTATATTCATTACATTTTGTGTTGAGGGAAATAGCTTGGTTTACTCAATTCTCGCTATAGATGAATATATTTCACTTATATGGTTTTCCCTGACAATTCCTCTTTAAAAGCCATGTGACTTCATTACAGTTACCAATAAATAAAACATTTTACAAAGTTTTTTTATTTATACATGTTTAATTGTAAACCAATGTATGTACATGTACATATATACATATATATTTATATATATAAAGCGTACCATAAAGAAGTCATATTCAACACATTACGAAGTTAATTACACGCAGAGCGTATTTAGTTACAATTACATATATACATACATTTAGTTCATTACATTACATTCCCTATCTAGATTGCCTTCATTTGCTTTTTTCAGTTTGTGCTCATTATTTATCAACTATTTAATTAATATTATTATCGTTCTTAAATTTTTCTATTCGCTTTTCTCCTTAATTAAATGTTTTGCATTCCATATAAACATCAAATATCAGAAAAGTTTGGTTGGTGTTTGTTATTTTTGCATTTAAATATTCTAAATTTACTTGCATCTTCTGAAGGTTAAGAGTGAGTGAGATGAAATTACAAAGATTAAACCAAAACTTCGTTTGTATGTACATTTTCAGGAGAGCTAAATAGTTATACTGTGCCGAGTTTTAATGCTTTAAATTCGTGTAAACGCTTTGAAACACCCTATAATAATCTATTTCTTGTTAACCCAATAAACATTTAGGCTTGAGTTCAACTTGAGACTAAGTTGAGATACAATATAAAGACTGGTCCATACAGTGCTTTTTTAATCATATGCCATTTTGACAGTGACAGCTTTCGCGTTGGAAATTTTGACAGAAAGTCATTATCATATCTCTACGGAAAAAATTAATCGCATTATGGTTACACAACTCGGGAAATAATGCAAAATTATTTTCAAACGATTTTGCTCGAAAAGTAATATTTTCTGAATAAGCGCATTTTCACCTCGACGACTATGTTAACAAGCAAAACTTCCGTATCTGGAAAAACCCACAATTTGGAGCGGATTTTGGAGCGGTGGCTTCGCCGCTGGAAACGGGTTTTTGTTGGGTGCCGTAGACCCCCGGTGCTATGCGAACAATCCATTACCGATTCAGGCACTTGAGAAGAATATCGATAAAGCCATCCGTGAGATAGAACCTGAAGCCGTTGCCAAGGTCATGGAAAACTGAGGATGCGCTACTACGAAGCCAGCGGAGGCAGCCACGTGCATGAAATCGTGTTCCATAAATATAATAATATAACGAAAAAAGATGTTGTTCAGTTTTAAAAAGAACTAAATATTTATATGGACCACCCTGTATACGTAGATGCACGTTTTTATATCGTAACAGCATCACCAAGAGGTTCTTCGATTTGGAGATAGCTCGTCCCCAACATAAAAATATGTCTCCTCAATTGCCTTACACTTATATTATTCCCTTTAAAACCAATTTCATGACCATTAAACACAAATTTTGTTCAGAAAAAATGTGTTTAAAGAGCAGATATATTTTAAAACCTACATGAGAAAATGGCACTTAAAAATCAACGAAAATTTAAAGATAATAAAGCTTATATTGGATTTTTAGCAAAAAAAACTCACAAATCGGTCTGAAAATTTGCCCAGGTTTGTATATAAATGATTAAATTCCTCCCTGTCATGGCTTTCCTCGATTTATATAAACAAAAAAAAAAAAACTTTTTTTAAACGCAGAAGCTTTGTATAAAACATGAATGCGGGTTTCACGCAAAAACATAAAACAAACCGTCGTTTACATCGACATTTTAACAGTTACCGCTCGTTAATAAACGGGACTAGGGCTTTAGCGACCTGCGCCTTTTTATTCTATCCGATACCATCTCCCGGAGTTGCTGACTTCCGCCACCATCTGAAGAAGCCTTTGGCCCCACCACAGGTAACAAAGCGTGCCCTGAAATCATCCGAAACAAGCTGACCAGACGCTTTTCGTTGGGTGGTAGGCCTGCTATTGGAGGGCGCTCAGTGTTTGCCCTGCAGGCCTCCCGGCTTGTTCCACTTTAGAGAGAGGAATCTTTGGGCTTCTCTCACCAGTAGTTACCTTGGTACTAAAGTTAGTGTAAAAAGTTGTACCTGCCCTGTGCTTTGAGCGCGCTGGTACCGTAGTTTCAATTTAGATGCAAAATGCGTCTCCTGCAGGCACTTTCTGAAGACTCGGCCGGCTCTTGTTTTAGGAGTGTCAAGTTTAAATTTTTTTATTTTGTATCCATAAGTGTTCAACGAGGAGATGTTTTTAGCCTTGGTAGATGTCCATTGTACTTTATTAAGAGTTCTAGCCAAGATGATTCCCAGTACCGTTCTCGTGACACCTTGATTCGTCTAAGGGAACTTTGGATTATGAAGATGAAGTCGCTCGAGTTAAGAGAAAAACTTTGGCGGAGTCATCACGAGAAAGCGGGGAGCTACTAACCATAGAAAAAGACAAAGCACCTTCGAGTCTACGGTTTGAGGTGTCGCATAAACGCAAGTCCAGTACCTGACTATATTATAGTCAGTCACGACCAAAACCTATCCTGCGGTGTAAGCCTTTCGAGCTTCCACAGGTTTTGTATGGGGGCGCGCAGATTTTTTTCCATAATTTCCGCATAATTTTTCCGGCCCGGTCCGTCATTAAAACACATTCGATGCACGCTCGTAGAAAAAATCAGTGAAGCCCGGCTCGGAATGGCCAGTCACGAAGAAAAACTGAAGCATAGCTATTATGTTTTTTTATACAAGAAAAATTCCATGATAAATTTAATGGTCAGAAATTAGAGGCACATGCATATCTATTTACTCACCATACACTCGTATGCATGTTAGCGTTGCCAAATGTCCCGTTTTGCATTAAATTTGAAATGTTCCTCCGGGACAAGATTTTTCCCGTATGTTCCAAAATTTCATTATTCATTTCAACCTGGGAACTTATACTCAACATGGTCATGCTTTAACGCGGCTATTGTGAGCAGTGTTGGCGCCGTGCGTGCCTTTTCTAAGCGCCAATACCCTTTGACCCGAATTTTTGAAAATTTTAATTTTTTACCCTTTTCCAAAATTAGGTATGTGCGACTTTTGCCCCTTTTCAGAGATTTTTTTACGAAATGTCAACAGAATCATGCTATTAAAAAATATTTCCTCCTGTTAGTACGAAAAAATGCATCACTTAAAACTTTTAAAGGAAATGCAACTCTTCTCCTTGCAACAACTAGATGCATGGGTATGTTTGCAAACCTGTTTGGTGCAAAGCTTGTCCCGTTTTTTTCTTTTTAAATTCAACAGGTTCATTCTTTTACTAGTAAAGAAAAGCAAAAACAATATGGTGACCTTTTTTTCGTCAATGACCCCTTTTTTCGACTTTCTGAAAATTCTCAACGGCAACACAGATTGTGAGTAGGTCATTAGCAATCATTATTGCATGCAACTCTGTAAGCGAAATAACGCTAAAAGTTACCGTTAATTTTTTAGATTTTTTTTTTGTGAAGAGTGTTTCGAATTCTCTTACAAACAACGCATGAACAAAACGGCACCCCACAAAAAAAAACGAAAAAATTCTAAAAAATCAATGGTAATTTTTAAGGACTTGAAACTTGCACTTTATTATACTAAAGCTGAATGCGCTATAAAGTTACTCGAAATCTTTCTAGGAAATCTAATTAAAAACATCGAAATTTTGATGAACATTTTTTTAAGTTTAATTAGGTTTTGTGAACTTTGTGCAGGCATTGAAACTTTTATTTATGAGGTATCTTGTAAAGACCAACCCATATTTTAAACGAAAATTATTAACAATATATAAAAAAAGAGTTGCCAACATTTTGAATTTTGCCGCTATTATAAATTTTTGTAAATGCCGTATTTTTGGGACAAATTATGCATTTGTCCCATAGGGCTGGAAAAACATCTGGCAACACTAATGCATGTATGTAGTATTTTAATTTACGAGTTATAAGATTTAACAGTTATACATTTTTACGAAAACCAACGATTTTCTAAGTTTCTTCTTCTAATTTGTAACTGCCTAAGCAATTTTGGCCGAGTCCAACAAAGCACGCCAGTCGTTTCTCTTCTGTGCCAACTGACGCCAATTGAAAATGCCAAGTGAAGCCAAGTCCTTCTCCACTTGGTCTTTCCATCGCAGTGGGGAGCTCCCTATTCTTCTGCTACCACCAGCGGGTTCCGAGTTGAATACTTTTAGAGTTGGAGCGTCGGAGTCCATACGAACGATATGGCCAAGCCAGCGGAGCCGCTGTATTATAATTCGCTGCACTATGTCTATGTTGTTGTAAAGATCATACAGCTCATCTTTCTATCGTCTGCGGTACTCGCTGTCGCCAACGAGTAAAGGGCCGTAAATCTTCCGCAAAATCTTTCTCTCGAATACTCCAAGAGCCGCCTCAACGGTTGTTGTCATCAGTGTTGCCGCCGCTGAAAGAACTTTCTAACCAAGATTTGACGAAAAAGTTACCAAATGTAAGGAAAAATAACCAATTTTTTATTAGATTAACAACTCAGGTCATCACATATTCTTTTATATAGTACGTGTAGACAAATTTTAAAAGCCAAAGAAAATCAGTTTTTATTTGCATTTTCGAAAAGTAAATCCTTTTAAGGCTGAAAATAAATGAAATACATTCATATATAAGTATATATATAAATACATATTTTAGAAAATCAGGCTTCCCCTATTAGGTGCATATGTATGTTAATATCTTTAACATTACCAGACTCTAAATGACGTTTTTAAATAAGTACATAGGTACACAGTTTCCAACTTCTTTGTAAGAATCAATGAAATGCCTAATCAGCGTGAACAACCACATTGTAAATATTTTATAATTAAGATTAAACAATTAAAAATTGGACTGTATTGAACTATATCGTCGCTCAGCGCGAACTACCTCGTATACGCCAAACGCAGTACCGCATAAACGATGGTAAATAAATTTTACAAATGCGCGAAAACCCGATTTTTTCAAAACTGTGGAATGGTATTTCCATATATGTAATACTTCTATATTGCTAGTACATTCAAAGTACATTCCCCAACAGCAGAGTGCCGAAATAAAGAAAAAAGCAAGAGAGATCCGATAAGAGAATGTACTCAAAATTACAATTTTACTTTTGAAAATTCAGGAGCGGCTTCACAAATTCTTAGTTAAAAACAATTCATATGAAAAATTAATAAAACAAGTAAGAAAGTCTAAGTTCGGGTGGGGCCGAACATTAAATACCCGGCGCATGTATTAAATATGTTTTTTCACCTTTCCGAAAGCTACCGCTAGGTTGTAAGCCGGGGTGTATAAATTTGGAGTAAATTAGCGTCCTTAAATTTCGAAATATTGCAGTTTCAAGCATTTCTGAAATTTACCGTTATATGAAAAGCGGCCGTAATTTTAGTCCGATTTCAATAATTTTCAACGTTTTGCTTTTATGTGGCAAGCACAATAAAAATACCGAGTTTGGTACAAATTGGTAGAACGGTTACCGATATACACATATGTGATCATAAGTGGGCGGCATTTCCCAAAATTTTACCATAAACGTATTTCTTGGTAAAGAATTGTTGCAAGCATCAATTTTGAGTAAAAAAAACTTGAATATTTACTGATTTATCGAAGATTTTGTATTTCTCTAAATTACCGTTATATGGGATGTGGGCGTGGTTATTGTCAGATTTTTTAAATTTTCGGCCATTTCATATGTTATATTAAGGCCAACAACTGTGCCGAGTTTGGAAGAAATTGGTGCAGCAGTTACCAAGTTATAAGTAGGCGTGGCCACGCCCATTTTCCAAAAATTTATAACATTCTTATTTTTCGTCTAAAAATTGTTGTAAATATCAATTTTGAGTGAATAATCTTCACAAGTTACTAAAATATCGCAGTTTTCGTATTTCCGAAAATTACCGTTATATGGGATGTGGGCGTGGTTATTGTCCGATTTTTAAAATTTTCGGCCATTTAGTATGCTGTATCATGGCCAACAACTGTGCCAAGTTTGGAAGAAATTGGGGCAGCGGTTACCAAGATATACACATGTAACCATAAGTGGGCGTGGCTACGCCCATTTTCCAAAAATTGATAATATTCTTATTTTTCGTCTGAAAATTATTGTAAATATAAATTTTTAATGAATTATCTTCAGTAGTTACTAAAATATCGCAGTTTTCGTATTTCTGGAAATTACCGTTATATGGGAAGTGGGCGTGGTTACAGTCCGATTTCGCCCATTTTCAATACCAACCTACCTTGGATTAAGGGAAACCTACATACCAAATTTCGTTGAGATATCTCTATTTTTGCTCGAGTTATCGTGTACACGGACGGACGGACAGACAGACATGGCTTAATCGATTTCTCTTTTCATTCTGATCATTTATGTATACATTTGTCTATATCTATC
Organism: Rhagoletis pomonella; assembly: GCF_013731165.1. Taxonomy (NCBI): domain Eukaryota; kingdom Metazoa; phylum Arthropoda; class Insecta; order Diptera; family Tephritidae; genus Rhagoletis; species Rhagoletis pomonella. The sequence goes on along the minus strand of NW_023458556.1, from coordinate 113,493,201 downwards.
TCGATTCGTTTTGGCTGTTACAAACAACCGTTATGTGAACAAAATTAATATACCCTTGTGCACAAGTGCGCTCGGGTATAAAAATAAAATTTTTATAAATGTATGAGAAACGCTGCGGCTGTTGGTGGTGGCAGAGGATAAAAAGACCATTTGGCATTTCCAATTGGCGTCAATTAGCATAGAAGGGAATCGAATAGCGTGCTTTGATGAATTCGGCCAACATATAAAATACTACACCGCTTTGTGTGTAGATAAGTATTGTCTTGGTTAGGAAAAGATCTTCTATCTTCCAATTTTTTCGGATTTCCAAATAACGAAGTGCATCGGATAAAGTCGACATATAGAGCCCTAACCGCTAAAATAATGTATATATTTTATTTTTTAATTACTGTTTGATGCAGGTGATCTAAGAGCATTTATGAATCAAAATTAAATTTTTTTCAAAATCGCTTACTTTATTTTCGCGTCCAGGGCTCAATATACATTCCAGCTTGAAGGAAACATGAGACCCTTAAATTTGTGTTTGTTTTTTGAATTCTCTGAACCGCCCCTGTTATGATATGGCACTTCATTCTAGGTAGTAGTTTACAAATATACAGGCTGTCTTTCTTTGATTTCGAATTGAAAACTCATTGCGGTCATATTGTACTAGCAATATAGAAGTATTACATATATGGGTATTTCCCTTGAACCTACTTGCTATAATATTATTATTATTAATCTTAACTTAAATTAATAAAGTAAGCAGTAATGGAAAAATAATTACCAAACCCCTTTTTTATTGTACATACATGACGTGGTATTGGATTCCGCATATACGAGGTATTTATATATGTACTACCTGAGTATGTATTCATTTGAAGTAGTCTTTAGCCGACCATGTATATTACGTATTCTGTATATTATAAAACAAATACATACATATGTAAGTAATATTAACACAATGATTCCAAATATTCTCACTTGGTTTCACTGCTGGGGTTGCTACTGCTGCTGCTCCTCTCCTCAACCTCGACAGGTGTTGCTGGCCCATGTCTTATAACGAACCTAATTTAAAAGTTTGTTGGAAATACATATGCAAAATAAAACCAAAATTGTGTATTTTTTTCTCACTCATCCATAGAGTTGAGCCCGTATAAATTAACTTGAAACACCAATTTTGCGCGGAATTCTAATAATTTTTCGCGGCTTCTTAATGACTCTCGTATTATTCAAATGTCATTTCAGGTACATACTATGTAGGTCTGTGCAAAGAACATAGAAATGGTGTGACTGCGGGGCAGTTTCAAAAACTTGGCGATTAATTCACCGCGATTTATTAAAGACACGAACCGATAATAGTGGCACCCTCGAACTTTTACTGTTCTTTTTCATATGTAAACACATGATTATTATCGGAATAAGTCGAATCTTGAGTTGCCATTTTGGTAGTAATAACTTTAGTTAAATAACCATATTGAGCATAATAAATGTATTTGTTCATACTATTTTTCAAAGATTTAATTATTGTATGTTTACAAAAGTTCAAAACTACAGTAAATGTTAAAAACAACCAAAATGGGAAAGATTTTAACAACTTCAAAGGCAAGAAAAAAATAACCAAAATTGGTTAAATGTACCAAAACGGCAACACTGGTTGTCATTGTCCATGCTTCTGCGCAATATACCAACACGGACATGATGGTGGACTTATAGAGTGTGGTTTTCGTACGTCGAGAGAGCACTTTACTCCTTAATTGCCTACTCAGTCTAAAGTAGCTCTTGTTGGCAAGAGTTATTCTGCGTTGAATTTCGATACTGACATTATTATCGGTGTTAATGCTGGTTCCCAAGTAACCGAAATTCACCAATTTCTCGAAATTATAACTGTCAACAGTGCCGTGGGCACCAAGACGCGAATGCCCTGACTGTTTGTTTGATGACATGAGATACTTCGTCTTGCCCTCGTTGATCACAGACCCATTCGCTTTGCTTCCTTATCCAACTTGGAAGGGGCAGAGCAGACTTCGCGGTTCTTGTAACCAATGATGTCGATGTCATCGGCGTACGCCAGCAATTGCACGCTCTTGTAAAAAATTGTTCTTGGGTGGTTCAGTTCTGCAGCAGGGTGCAGGGAGTCACCCTGTCTGAAACCCCGTTTGGTAGCAAACGACTCGGAGAGGTCTTTACCAATTCTGACGGAGCTGATGGTATTGCTCAACGTCAATTTACACAGCCGTATCAGTTTCGCGGGGGTGCCAAATTCAGACATCTCGGCGTATAGGCAACTCCTTTTAGTGCTATCGAAAGCGGCCTTAAAGTCGACAAATAGGTGGTGAATGTCGATCCTTTTCACGCGAGTATTTTCCAAGATTTGGCGTATTGTGAATACCTGGTCTATGGTGGATTTGCCAAATCCAAAGACACACTGATAAGGCCCAATCAGTTCGTTGCCGGCGGGCTTCAGTCTTTCACACAATACGCTCTATAAGACCGTGTAACCTATGCTTAGAAGTTAGATCCCGCGGTAGTTGGCGCGAATGGAAGGATCGCCTTTCGTGTGGATTGGGCACATTTAAATTCCAGTCGTCGGGCATGCGTTCATCTGACCATATTCTGCATAAGAGTTGATGCATGCACCTTATCAACTCCTCGCCACCATACTTGAATAGCTCAGCTGGAAGGCTGTCAGCTCCAGCAGCTTAGTTGTTTTTCAAGCGCGCTATTGTTGTTCGTACCTCGCCATAGTCATGTGGTGGTACATCGACTCCATCATCATCCACATCATCATCGACTAGGGGCTCGGGTTTATCATCTCTACAGCTTTCAGCAACGCTACCATTCAGTAGAGTGGAAAAGTGTTCCCTCCATAATTTAAGTACATTCTGGACATCGGTCACTAGGTCGCCATTGTTGTTCTTACAGGAGTTCGCCCTGGTCTTGAAACCTTCCGTAAGTCGCCTAACCTTCTGGTAAAATTTTCGGGCGTTTTTCTTGTCGGCCAGCATCTCAAGCTCACGTATTTCGGGCTCTCTCTTCTTATTGCCGCAAATATACGAACCCACATGGCTGGCGTTGCGCCCGATCGCAGCGTGGCCCTATAAGCGGTGTCTTGTTTCTCTGCGGATTCTTGACATTCCTCATCGTACCAGTTATTCTTTCGGGCTCACTGAAATCCAACTACTTCTTCGGCGGCGGTACTTAATGATCGGGAAATGTGGCTCCACTGCTCGTGTATGTCGGATTGTTGGAGAGTGCTCTCTGAGAGCAGGTGTGAGCGTCGAGTAGCGAATGCATTGGCCCTCTGTTGTGACTGCAGGTTTTCGGCGTTAAGCTTTCCTTGCATTTTTGGGTGCACATTTTTTGCTGCACAGAGGCGAGTGCGTATCTTGGCTGCAACAAGAAAGTGGTCCAAGTCCATGTTTGGGCCTCGGAGTATAGCTTCACACCAGAGCTGTAAAACTGTGAAATCATATGAAATTAAAAATCATCAATTTTATGTTATTATGTTTTCATTGAATTTTTCCTTGTTGGGGAATGTGGCTTATAATTTTCCAATTCTACATTCACTCAAAGTAGATACGATTGCACACATTAACATATTCAAAGAAAGATTGAAAAAACTGAATGACGAAACATTAACTTTTAACACTGAATAAGCATTCAGATGAATGCAGCTTTTGCTATGTGTGCACACATTCATTCAGTACCAATCAATCGATATAAATATTCTAAATACACAAAACCCACTGAAAAATACGCAAGGTTGAATTTTATTGAACAGATTTCAAAATTTCAACACGAAAAATAGTTTATTGAGCGATATCATTAATTTGTTTCACTTAAATTTGTACAAATATTTATAATAAATGAAAATATTAATTAGAGAAATATTTTTCTGCCAAGAATGTCATTATGAAAAATGTTAATTATTAACGATTTTTACATCTCTGTTTCGAAAATTGTCAGCTTTCTAAATAAGTATTACCAATGTACCAATAAAAGGTATGTGCAGAAATTATTACATATGTACATACCTATATATCTACGTTAAAATAAGTAAACAAATTTAAGCGCTTCTACTTCTAACTTTAGATATATACATTTTATTATTTATTAATAAAAATTCTTAATATAAGTTTCTTCGTACTTTTTTCTTCGCTATTGGGTCAAGCATTTAATAAAGATTCTAAAACCTGATTTGTTGGTTTGTGGTGGTTTCTACCATTTACAATAAGTTGCAAATTATCAACTTTTCTCAAAAAAAGATTTAACAAATCTGTGTGCAAACCCCTTTTTATTTTAGTGTGGTATAATCGAAAAAAAAAATGTGGTAGATTTGAATAAGATGTGGTAGATTTTCCAATTCATATTTTATTGGGTATACATATCGCTCACCGTCGTCAAAAGAAGCACAACTCAAAAATTAAATCGGGAAATATAATTGCTAGTGGATCGTACAGATTCCACGCAATTGGTGCAAAAACAAGTATAACATTAATTTTCTAGTTAGAGAATTTAATCATGAAGAAAAGAATATTTTATTTGTATGCAAAAAAATCGACCAAATTATTTTCCCATTGCATAATACTTTAGCAAATATAAATAGGCGTATTTTTGAAATATTAGAAAGTTAAGGCACAGATATATTTAAAGCAAAATTTATGATGTACATTTTTAAAAATCTATTGATTAATTTGAATTTGATAATTGAATTAATTTTTATATTTCGAATTACAATTGAGTTGAAATTCTAGAGTTATGGGAAAATTGTAAACAAATGTTCTGTCTAAAATGTAGTAGATTTTAAGCCTTGTGTGGTAGATGTGGTAGACACCCAAATTTAAAAAAAAATACGTGGTTGATCTACCACACATGTGGTAGAAGCTTGCACACTGTTCTAAACGTATGTTTTGAGCAAATTGATGTTCAAAGCTAGCAATATATCCCATGTCCATTTTCCAAAACTATAATAATAAACATGGCAGTTTTTTAGCAATTTGGTTCCTGTAATTAAGGAAATATTGTAGTTTTGGCATTTTTCGAAATTACCATTTTATGAGAGGGACCAGGTTATTGTTCGACTTTTGTATTTTCAATACCCTGCTGCCCTAGATAAAAAAACCCTCGTACAGAATTTGGTTGAGATATCTCAACTTTTGCTAGAGTTATCGTGTACGCAAATAAACGGGCATGGACTAATCATCTTCCCTTTTTATTCTTAGCATTTTTATGTATATATACATACATAAGTAGTACATACGAACATAAATGTATGTATCCATATCGATTAATTTTGGTTGTTCCAAATATACGTTATTTGAAAAAAAGTTATGGTACCCTCTTGCAGAACTGCGTTGTAAATATGTTTAGGAAACATTTAAATTAATAGTTAATTAAAAAAGTTGCTCAAAGTAATGGAACTCCTCAACCCCTTTAAAAAAAACAGGAACCCTTCTGAAATTTTGTTTTGAAAGTTTTCATATTTGAAAACTGAAAAAAATCACAGTATACAGCAAACCAGCCATTGACAATATGCTTATTTGAAAACTAATACATGAAATGTTGTGAATATATAGGATTTTTTTGTCATTAACCCATAGGCAACAACTGGTGCAAAAGTACCTACAAATGTTTGTTGATATATTTGAAATGTAAATTTGAACAGCAAAATTCGTAAAACAAATTATAATAAAACAAAAATATTGTTAATTACTACGTGGGAGGTGGGCGTGGTTATTGGCAGATTTCGACAAAATTTAACACTAACCTAAATTATACCAAAGGCAACTTCGACACCGACTTTCGTTAAAATAACTAAATTTTGTTCGAGTTAGCGTGTTTACAAACAGAGAGGGCTGAACTAGTTCATCTCGTCATTCTGAATATATGTGTATATACGTACATACATTTTATACGGTTAACAAACGCGCTCGCTTATCTGCATAAACCGTCTTTACTTGCATTAATTCATGCATTATCCTCTTTCAAATGTGAATAATCGGCCGAACAAATACACACAAATTACGGGCATTTGGAAATTGGAGAGTTGTACCATAAGCTAAGTAATACTTCTTTTACCGCCTAATCGATGGGACCATTTTACAAAGTCAGCCCACCATTATTCACTCAAAGTTGTGTACAGAACACGGTTTACTTATGTAGGAACTGCATCCGGTCATAATTGCTAACGCTTCACGCTTCATTTGCTTGGAATTTCGTGTTTCTCGTTATTTCATTTTATGTGACTTGGAAATATTTTTCACTATAAGAAAATATTTAAATTGGATTTCATTTGGGTTAACGAAAACGACAACTGTGAAAAAATATCAACCAATACATTCAAACAAAATGTCAAATAAGCATGTTTACATTTTTTGTTTTGGCTACCTGGATCACTGTATACTGTGAAAAAAATATTTAGTACAAAAATAATTGTGATAAATCAATTTTGTATATTCTTCTGCGAAAAAATGTCTACAATCGATGATGTATATGTATACATATCAAGATGTGTCTGTTTTGCTCTACAGTTGCGATAAGTTGCTTTGGAATAAATAATATTGCACGAGTCATTGGCTTTGGGTTAGTGGCAGAAAACTTCAATACATAAGTACATATACTTTGAAATAAAATATTTGTTTTTGTTTCAATTCCAGATATGTTAAAACTTTAAAGTATAAAATATATCAACCCTGGGAACAAATTATTGGTACTGAATGGTAAAAAAAGTGTGCATTCATTCTAAATATACAATCATGTGTGAGTGCGAATGCTGCTGAACATTCACATTCTATACTGAATGGCAATCTAGCATTCAACAACAAAACACAGTTTGTTTGTTTTAAAACATTTTAAGCCACTCAGGAATGAAGTTTTTATTTATACAAACCAACAATCAACATTTTGAAAGGAATGCCGAGTGAATGCAGACTATGTTGATTCAATCATTTTACAGCTCTGCTTCACACAGAAAGCGGAGCCGAGCCGAGCGAAGCCGTTCCGAGCTGAGTGAAGCTTTCAGATTGCTGTAGCTATATGAAAGTGTTCATACAGCAAGCTTTTCCATAAGCGTTTTGCAGGTGAAAACAAAGCAGTTTTTTATTTTGAATTTATTATTTAATTTTTTGGCTTCATGACGCTGCTGTAAACAAAATAGCAAAATATTAAAAAAAACGAATATTACAACTAATCTTTTGAATAAAATTGAGCAAATATTTTTGCCGCTTTTCATTGACGGTAAGTTTTGTGGTACCTTTGCAGCCGAGTCCATGAGAAAAGCTCCGCTTCGCTTTGTTCAGTGTGAACACCAGCAGCTTCGCTTTGTTCCGCCTTGCTTCGCTCAGCGCCGCTCGACTATCTGTGAAACGCACCCTAGAACACTGTAAGTATGCCTTCCATCAATAACAATATGGCCAATTTGATTTTATCGTTTTTCGATCTGGGGACAGCCACGTAGCTTGATGGATCTTTTTATGCTTGAACCTAGTACTGTATGCTACCATGTTTCGGGCCCCGGTGAAGTCGATCAGCCTCATTCCGTTGTCGGACGTTTTGTCGTGGAGGCTGAATTTTCCGACGGTAGCTCCAAAGATCCCTTCCTTACCCACCCTGGCATTGAAATCGCCAAGCAAGATTTTGATATCATGCCGGGGGCAGCGCTTGTATGTGCGCTCCAAGCGCTCATAGAAGAGATCCTTGGACGCCGCGTCCTTCTTGGATGGTGGTTCTCAGTTGAAGTACAGTAAATAGACGTCACACTACAGCACCCTGTGAGGAAACGCACCGGTTTGGTACTAGAGGATTTAGAACCCTGACTAGTGGGCGTTAATTGTCTTTTGCATCCTAGCAACAGGCGGATTTAACATGGCGATGTTCTACGAAGTGTCGGGGGCTGTTTCGATAGTTCCGAGCCAGTCCTAAATTCGATAAGTGGGACCTAGTTCTTTCTGCATCCCTTTTTCTATAGTTCCGAACCAGTTCTAAATTCGTCACCTTATATATAGATTTCTAATGGAACGTTTTTTCTCGATTATTTTGCGTATCATTGAGCAGGAAGGGTTAGAAACAAAATAGGTAGGTCGCTATTTTAGAAAACGATGCTTTTCTAATTGTTTTCTCTTCCTGCCTCAATATATAATTTTTAAGGAAAAGTGCTAAAAAGTAAAATGGAATAGTTTTTTTAAAAGTACTACATTTCGCTGCTTGTGAAATGGGTGAGATCTACGACAAAGATCTAGAACGGAATTATTCGGGGTTTTCTGCAGGGCGATACCTCTTCATATATGTACATATCGTCGTTTAAAGTACAAAACCGCTTATCAATAAAATGCAAAACCTCGTATAAGAGGCTGCCTTATCCCTAATTATCTCTTCTTCTTATGTCTAAGTATCGATATTTTATTATAATTGGATAAGGGCTTGATGCCAAGAGCTTCCGGTGAGCAAATATCTTTTTTGACACAAATGTCAGTTACGAGGTTTTGCACGGTACGAGTTATGTACTTTAAACTACGATATGTATGTCTATATGTGGAAATCAGAAGAATAAAATGCTAGGCATTAATGCCTCAAAGCTCCTTATCATAGAGGTACTGCTATTTGAGAAATATTGCGTCTATGTACATATGTAAATATGTAAGTTGTTTAGTTGAACTCAACCTAAAGTGTTTACTTGGAATGGTGGTCATTATATTTGCATTACATTCTTTCTATTGATGTCTGCTTTGCAATGAATTCAGTTATTCATATTCATGGCACATACATATGTACGTACATATTTTTTCCTATTATTATTAATTTAGTTTTAGTACTCTTAAGTGCAAATTTTAACGGAAAACATTGATTCTAATTTGTTTTAAAGCTTTTTATGGAACTGTTTGGTAATGCGTTTGAGGTTTTATTCATACATATACTATTAGTTGAATAACTAAACGTTAGCAATATTTTATGTATTAAATTTCAATAAATAAGAAAGATCTTATGATAGTCCTTTTAAAAAAACGGTGCCAATTGTGGTATTCCCAATCAAGAGCAACAGTGTAGAACTTCTACATAGCACAACTGATTAAGTTCTGATATTATGGAAGGGCGTATGCTTGTGTTTGATGCCAAGAAAAAGAAAACAATACATATAAATTTAAAAGTTTTGCAAATGGCCGTGTTTTTTACACTACGGTGACCATATTTATGGAAGCCGAATACGGGACAAAAATAATTTTGCTAATTTTTTCCACAAATGGTAAGAGATCTTAAAAGCTTCTTAAATGATCCTAGATGTATTCACCCTGAAACAGGATGCTTATAGTAACATAACAAATTTGTAGGATATTTTTCTCGAGATTTTTAACCCGCAAAATTTGTTACATTTTAGTATAATAAAATGCAAGTGCAATCAGTGGTTAGCAGTGCCCGCTACCATTCCGCAGGCCCTGGGGTCAAGCCCGGTTTCCGACCAACATCAAAAAAAAAAATAAAATAAAAATAAACAGAAATGTTTTTTTTTTTTATAGCGGTCGCCCCTCGGCCGGCAATGACAGTTTCTCATAAAAATACAATCGCTGTTTGGAGTCGGCATAAAACTGTAGGTTCCTCCTATTTGTATGACAACATCAAGGCGCACAGCACAAATCGGCGAAGAAGCTCGGCCAAACGTAACATATTGTGTAAGCGCCAATCAATTATTATTAAAGCGCAAGTTTAAAGTGGCTAGGACTAACCGTTAATTTTTGAAAATTTTTTTTTTTTTAGCGAAAGCTTTACGCATTTTTTTCATACAAAGTATGACAGAACATTTTTTGTAGGAAAGCAAATGAGCAGCACGTTGCACTTTATTATAGTAAATTTTAATGAGCTACAAAACTGCAAATCAAATTTTTTCTTAAGATTCTGACTTTGATGAAACTTTGCAGAATTAATTTTCATAGTTTTTGCAAAAAGTCGGAAATTGGATTTCTATGGTTCTTGTTGGGAAAAGAGCTTTACTTTCATAAAAAAATAATAAACGTTAAATAAAAAAA
>NW_023458556.1:113414393-113468203 GCF_013731165.1 Rhagoletis pomonella | reverse complement strand
CATATTTGTATAAAAGTGCGGGGTGAAACCCGCGGGTAAAAGCTAGTCATATATAATACACTTTTAGATAGATAAAGTGTTAATTTTGACCAATGGAAAAAAGTTCATCAAAATTTTCAACTTTTTATTCAGAATTTCTAGAAAAGTATGCAAATTTGTAGCCCATTGCATTTTATTAAACAAAGTGCATGTTTCAAGCCTCAAAAAGTTAGCGTTCATTTTCTAGAGTTTTTTTGTAGAAGACGTTGCGGGTTTCTTCCACGTAAAAATAAATTGTGTTTATTCGTTACATGGAAGCAAATGCGACCAAAAAAATTTAAAAAATCAACGGTAATTTTTAGCGATTTGAAACTTACACCTTGTTTACTCAAATTGAATAGGATACAAAACTGCATACTCGAAAATTTTCTGGATTTTCTGAATAAAAAGTTGAAAATTTTTATGAAATTTTTTAGAATTTTTGTGAACTTTATATAGGCTGCGTTTCTTTATACATTCCGGATAATCCCATTTCACAGCCGGAATAAACAGAATGCGTTTGAAATATACGTCAACATATCATCAGGAACGTTCTAAAGAATAAATAAACAAAAAAGTTTATTCCAAACGTTCAGAATGTGTAAAGAAATGCAGCCATAAAGTGTGAAGCTTCGATTCCTGGGGCAAAATTCGCCAAGTGTACCAGGGAAAACATTTTATGCCAGCATTTTGTTCAAACTCCACTACGTTGTTGCTATGGTTACTGGTAAAATAATTTTTTTTTCTACTGCAGTTTTTTGTCGAGTTATATGAGTTTAAACATGCAAATTTTAGCCCTTTTTCTTAGAGTCACAAGTTTTCTACAATTCTTATCTCATGTCACACTTATGATAGAGATTAAAAAATTGCTGACCTATTAGAATTTATTAGAACTTACTTAAATGACATGTGGTTTTTGCATATTTTTACTTTTTATGATTACAACCATTTAAATTTAGTGCAAAATCTTTTGACACAAAAAAATTGCCATTGAGGCACTCTCGTAGATCTCAACTAGTGGAAGACTGTAGGAGAGAACTGGCCTATATATCTGATCAATACGAAATTACCCAAAAATGGGTTCTGAGGTATAGGGACATTTGTATTAACGAGGAAGCGGACGAACTAGCAAGGTGCGGATCCGTACTGAATGTGTCCCACGCGGTGGACATGGGCGCCTCGCTCAGGAAGATAAAAGTAACAATCAACGAATTTATCCCTCGAAGGCCAAGCAGAGGTGGAACCGTACAGGATCGTACAGGATTACCCGACCCACTTGAACCCAAAGCTCTCTTAAGAATGAGCAAAGAAGATACCTACAAACTTACTGCAGTGTGCACAGTGTACTGGTCTGTCGGGGTACATGCTGAAAGGATTGGATTGCCACTCAACAGGTTCCTTCGCAGTTGCGATGACCGACTTGTCGACTGACCAGCCCGCGCAAGGATAAGGCTTAAGACACTCTGCAAAGCATTCCTGTGGAATGTTTTAGAGTGAAGCTGCCACTCTCTGTATGACGTATTGAAATATATTAAAGCCGCCAAACTTTCTCAAACTATTAAACTGTCCATGTTTCTATTTACACAAGATTGTAACTGACCGCTTGATTATAAATAAATTTTCTACATAAATATCTATGATATTTTGAAGTAAATTGATTTCGTAATTTTCTTGTTAAAACGCAAGTGTTATTTATTTTTGTACCGGCAATAAAATGTTACGAAAATCTTTTTTATTGCATATTTTACTTGTTAAAAGCACATATTTTTGAGTTTTGAATGCATATTATATGCGCATATTTTCGATTTTTTAGTGCATGAGATTCTGAGCCTTAATTATGATCCATTATTTTTAATAAATTGCTAATGGAGATCATTTTCTGCCAAAAATACTTTTTTCTCTTAAAATAAAATCCGATTTATGAGGGATATATTAAAATTACGCAATATGCATATTTTGTATTTATTATGAAAACAAAATTGGAGTTAAAAAAGTACTTACATCAATATAACACAAAAGTAATGTTGCTAGATAACAATTATTACTACAAAGTTTAGCCTTTTAAGCTTGTAACTTACTACTAACTTGGGGGAATGCTAAGCTACAAATTTTGGCATAATAAAAAGGTTGAAGTCAGTCAAAATCTTGCCAGAGATGTAATTTTTAAGCGCCCTTGAAAAGTAATATTTTATGAAAAAATGTATAGATATAATTTTTAATCAAAAAGGAAAAGTCGTATGATTTTTAAGAAAAGTTTCAAAATAAGCCTATTTCTAAAAAGTCGGTGTCAGGGGGCATCGATCCCCAAAAAGTGTCAATTCGACAGTAACACTGCTTGGGACTCTAAAAGCCTGATTATGGCAACTTAACTTAACTTAACGGAACGTAAAACTTATAGAATCAAAATGAAACAGATTTCGTCGTGGCATTAAGTTGCGTTAAGTTTCGGCTGTTCAATTGTAAGCAACATCCATTTAAAAAAATTTTTAAGTGAGAGCCGTAATTTACGTTATGTTGCCATAATCAGACCATAAGGCTAAAAACATACTGGAGCGGCGAGCAAAGAGCATCGAGCAAAGCGACGATTTCAAACGTATATGATTCAATGGGAGAGCTCATAGTGAAGAGCAAAACGTACATACACGCTTGTAATTGAAGCTTTGCTCGATGCTAGCTCTTCGCTTTGCTCGCCGCTCCAGTATGTTTTTAGCCTAAGGCACTGTCTCCACAGGAAAACACTGATGTCGTGATAACCATGTCACAAAATATATTTCCAATGGAGACCGCCTATTTCTCATGTGCTGCAATATATCTCAGCGCTTATTGCTTGACATCTATTGCAGGCAATTCGATAGTTTGACAGCCATATTTTCATTTGAAAGAAAGCGTGCTGGTGGTAACATCGATGAAATTTTGATATTAAATCAAAATAAAAATCTGTTCCGTATTGGATAATTTATGATTACGTTTTAGGAAATTATTTAGCTAGTTTTTTAAAGATTTAAATGTTTTTAAAAACCGAAATTGAGAGAATGTTGTCTGGTGGCATCATGCGGCAAATGCTTATTTCAAGACATCAAAGTGCCCACACACAAAAACTTGCAATCACATTGCTCGTCAAAATGACAGTTGGTAGGCCATCGCTGTTCGCCTGTGGAGTTCTGCGGTAACGCTGCGTCTAGCGTAGACACGAGAAATTCGATGCGGGCGAATCGGTGCGTTAAATGCGGGCAGATGACAAAACCAAACATATGTTTTACGATAATGCGTGCATTCCGACGTCCCCGCATCGCACGCATTGTTTGAAAATCATCGTTTGATTTTGCCCGCTATATCGTGCGAAAAATTTTTCACTTCAACGACAGACGATGCGCGGAAAACGAATGGAACGAAGTTGCTTAGAATGTTGTAATGTCCAAATACGTAAAGAATGGTTAATGTTTGTTTATGTTATTATATACATAAGTGTTGTATAAACAATGTTTAACTTTTAAATTTTATGTTTTAAAAAGTACTTAGTCGCAAAAAACGCTACGTTTAATTTCTGCTTCACGTGGTGGCTGGTTGTTCCTCCTGGAAACTTTTAAATCGTTCACCATATTTCTCAAACTTGATTTTTGTTCCAGATTATTCCGGCCTACCATAAAATTCCTCGTAGTCCAATTTTTCGTGAAATCTTCGAAAATGCTATCACTGAATCCGAATACCCACGAACTTAGCGTATACTTTGAATATACACGGTCGTAGCATTTCGGATTCGGTGATCGAATTTTCGTAGATTTTACGAAAAATCGGACTACGATGGATTCTGTGATAGTCCCCATTGTGAAGAGTGTCTTCTTTTTCCATATCAATGTGTTTTTTATCTGCATTTTTAATTTCAATAAAATGTTTTCTAATAAAAGGATCTTTTTTGCCGAAGACAAATCCATTTCCCACCGAATAACAAGTTTATTGTAGCCACCCGCATTAACGCATAATCGTGTTGCAATTGGACACTATCCGCACTCCACGCAAATAATTGCGGTGTGTACGTGCAACGCATCGCACGCAAAATCGTGTCCGTGTCTGCACTGGAATTTGCATGTTTGAGCCAGCGTTGCCAGAAGAGAAATTTTTACCGTTTTGCGGGAATTTTTAACAAAAAAGGGATGGCGGGTATAATGGTGGTGAAAACGGGGAAAGTCACATACGCCGTGCCCATAAATATTATAATAATACTATTAGGCTTAAATAGTGTGCAATATATTCATGGGAAATATGTATGGAATTTAAAGTTTGGTTACGCGAATGATCTCGTCCGTCAGCATCCACCTCCAATCAAACTCGAGTATATTGCACAATATGTGCAGTAAGCCTTCTTCCTAGAAATTTAATTGCAACAAGTAGTTTTTAAGCAAAAAACAAAACCGACTTCCATTCTCATATAAAAATTTAAGATTATCGTTAATCTCTTCATCATCTAATGATCGGATTTAAACCAAATTAGAATGGGACCTTTCTCCTTTTTATGAAGTCGGTTAAAAACATGCAAAAACGCAAGGGCTTGTGCAAACAAATAAGTCAATTCATGATAACTACTCGCCAGCTGAAAATTTCGCAGTTCACTAATGGTTCGGTAGCACAACAAGCCAAAAATGCAGAGGTAAAGCTATGTGCGTTTGCGGTGGAGCACAATATTGCATTTTCGCATTTGATCACTTAACAGTGCTGTTTAAAACAGTATTCAGCGATTCCAAAATTGCATCACAATAACACACGAGTGTACAAATACGCACAAGTAGATGCAATATATATTTTAAAGTAATATTTTTATACCCGAGCGCACTTGTGCACAAGGGTATTATAACTTTGTTCACATAACGGTTGTTTGTAACAGGCAAAACGAATCGAGATAGATATAGACAAATGTATACATAAATGATCAGAATGAAAAGACAAATCGATTCAGCGGTGACTGTCTGTCCGTCCGTCTGTGCACACGATAACTCGAGTAGAAATTGAGATATCTTAACGAAACTTGGTACGTGAACTTCTTTTGGGCGTAGGACGGATGGTATTGAAAATGGACGAAATCGGACAATAACCACGCCTACCTCCCATATAAAGGTAATTTTAAGAAATACGAAAACTGCGATATTTTAGTAACTACTGAAGATAATTCACTCAAAATTGATACTTACAATGAGTTTCAGACGGAAAACATGAATATTATAAATTTTTGGAAAATGGGCGTAGCCACGCCCACTTATGGTTACATGTGTATATCTTGGTAACCGCTGCACCAATTTCTTCCAAACTTGGCACAGTTGTTGGCCTTAGTACAGCATACTAAATGGCTGAAAATTTTAAAAATGGCACAATAACCACGCCTACCTCCGATATAACGGTAATTTTCAGAAAAACGAAAACTGCGATATTTTAGTAACTACTGAAGATAATTCACTCAAAATTGATATTTGAATGAGTTTTAGACGAAAAATAAGAATATTACAAAATTTTGGCAAATGGGCGTAGCCACGCCCACTTATGGTTACATGTGTATATCTTTGTAACCGCTACACCAATTTCTTCCAAACTTAGCACAGTTGTTGGTCCTGGTACAGCATACCAAATGGCCGAAAATTTCTAAAATCGAACAATAACCACGCCCACATCCCATATAACGGTAATTTCGAGAAATACAAAATCTTCGATAAATTTTGGAAAATGGGCGTAGCACCGCCCACTTGTGATCACATATATGTATCTCGCTAACCGTTCTAGCAATTTGTACCAAGCTCGGTATGGTTATTGTGCTTGCCACATAAAAGCAAACCGTTGAAAATTGTTGAAATCGGACTAAAATTGAGGCCGCTTTTCATATAACGGTAAATTTCAGAAATGCTTGAAATTTCAATATTTCGAAATTTAATGACGCTAGTTTACTTAAAATGTAAGCGGTATGTAGCGGTAGCTTTCGGAAAGGAGGAAAACATATATTTAATACTTGCGCCGGGTATTTAAGGTTCGGCTCCGCCCGAACTTAGACTTTCTTACTTGTTATATTAATAAATTACATGTAAATTGAATTTTTATAGCTATTGACTGAGTTGTTAAAATACGGTTATTGATCATATAAAAAATAAAACACGGAGAAAAATCTTTATACATATATAAACATGGTGTGAAAAATGTATAGTAATTCATCAATAGAGAACGGTTGGGCCGACTTGGCTAAATTTTGTTTTTTTTAGTTGGTCGTAATTGCCAGGAGAAGGTTTGTACGAAAGAAAATTTTGGGAAAACCTTCCGGGAAAGTCGGGAAATTGGAAAAATCGAAAATAGATTTTTTTGTATGGAATTTTTTGTGCAATACCTCCGGAATGGCTTTCGAATGGAAAAATAGAAAATTCTAAGTGGAAAACTCGGAAAATCCGGAAGAACGCGAAAAATTTGAATTCTTTTTCGACGAAATTTTGCATTTTATGGCATGATTTGATGATTTTGGACGATGTAAAGGAAAATTTCCGATAATTGTGAAATTCATTGTGAGCATGAATCAATTGGGAACAATTTTGTCCTATGTTTCATAACAAATTCGAATTGTTGCTGCTTTTTTGGAAAGGTGTTTAGAAGGTGGAGTGCACAAAATTTAAATTTTTCCGATACGTGGCTACGCTAAAAAAATGCATTTGGTACGTAGATAGCCTCTTGCCTACATTAGCATATAGGATCCATTTTTTCCGTTAAGTGGGCCAGGGACCGATCTATTCGATAAAGTCTTGTTTATGGTCCGATTTGCTTTAAATTTGGCCCGTAGGTAGTTTATTGTCTGGGTTAAAATATAGGATATTTTTCTGATAGGTGGACGAGATATCGATCTATTGGAAAAAATCTTATTTATGGTGTAAACTACTTGAAATTCGGCATGTAGGTAGCTTATTGTCTGGGTTAACATATAGGATATTTTTTCTGATAGGTGGGCCAGATACCGATCTATTGGAAAACATCTTATTTATGGTGCGACTTGCTTGAAATTTGGCATGTAGATAGCTTATTGCCAGGATTAACAAATAGGATACTTTTTTCTGATAAATAGGTGTACCAGGGACCGATCTATTCCAAAAAATTTTATTTATGGTCCGATTTGCTTGATATTCGATACCCTTATTGTAGATATGCGTAGAATAGAATTGAGTCATTGTTTACAGTTCGAAAGGTGTTTGAAGGCGGCGCAAACATGCGGGTATTGTCTATTTAATAATACTTATTACACAGGCCAACAAAAATCGGAAAAAAATTTATGTAGCAAATGTTACCGCTATTTTAGACGTAAGCATAAAGTTTCCATCAGCTCCACACATTAAGAAAAATGAGGTCAAAGTGTCAAAAAATCGCGTTTTTGCCATATTTTTTAGAAGCTCTAGCAAAGAAACAAAGGGTAGGACCTCCCACTTAGGCTTAGATTAAAGCAAAAATCTCGACTACTATCCCTGCAAATTCCTGCACCTTTGCTTGATGGTCACTTATAGTCATTTGTTGAACAGGAAAAACTAATTTTGGGAAGGTTGAGTACCTACCGCAGTTAAGCAAAACGTGTTAGAACCTTCCACGTAGGCTTAAATTAAGGGCTGGACTTCTGACTTCAATCCCTAAAAATACCATTACTGCACCTTGACCCTAAGGTCACTTATAGTCATTTGTTGAACAGCTAACAGTGATATTTAATTTTTTTTTTTCAATTGCATAATTTTCCAGAATTTTTTTTATTGTGGGGCTATAAAAATAAATGAATATAGGCGACCATCTGGGCACGGTGCAGGAATAGTATTTTCAGGGATAGTAGTCTGTAGTTCTAACTTTAATTTAAGCATAAGTGGAAAGTTCTATCACCTTTTGTTTCCTTGCTAGAGCTTCTCAAATATTGCAAAAAACGCGATTTTTTGACACTTTCACCGCGTTTTTCTCAAAATCTGGAGCTGATGAAAACTTTATACTTACGGATTCGTAATCAGCACAAAAAAGCTTATCAAAAACAGCTTTAACATTTGCCGTATCAAAATTGGTGTTGCCCTGTGTTACCGACACTAATTATATAAAGGGAAGCTCCTTCCTTTTATAAGAGGTGATCTCGCGAACGGCTGTACCGGAATTTTTTACTGCAGACTTTCGATATATTAAGGGAGCGTGGCATCACCCATACATAGCGAATTTTTCATACCGTATATCTCTGGAAATATTTTTAGTAATGTCCTGAAAATTGGTATAGAGATTTTGGGGCTACTGCAAATGAGGGCGTGGCGCTTCCCAAACATATTAAAACTCTTATATATCTGTAAATATATGTATAAACCCAGAATACAGTGTTTTTTTTTTCTTTTTCATAATAAATTTGTTTGTTAATATTTATAGAAATATAGTTCATTTTGCTTCAAATGACACCAAATTTTGGGTATGCAGTATTGTAGTTCACTCAATTTCAGTATCATAAAGTGCAAGTTTTAAATGACTATAAGTTACCGTTATTTTTTGTGAATTTTTTTCGCTGATGATGTTTCTCCGTATAACGAATGCGTGATAGTTTCTTTTTTGTATGGGCAAAAATTCCGAAGAGTGTCAGTACACTGAGGGAAATAATGCATAGTAAAAATTAATACTTTATATTTGATTATCGTTTAAAAATGTTCGTATTTAAAAATAATATTTTCATACAAAATTTATTACGCACGTATTTGACTGTTCACATCTGAGTATGCATATGTAAGTGTACATACGCACCCCAAGCATGCAGAGCGGCGCTCTGAGAGCGGTGGCAACACACACATACATACATAGTACAAATCGCGTGCTGTGGTGTTGATGGATATTCAACATTTGAAAGCAAATTTATATGTCTGGGTGTAGCTGAGTGCGCAAAGATGCTTGCCACAAGTTGTTGATATCCGGAGATGGTCGGGTTCGAATTCCACTGCAGGCAAAATGCAAATAAATTTTTTTTTTAGTTTTTGTCTTGATTATTCACTTCACGGATGCTTTTTCAGTACGAACGCGGTCATTTTAATATGCGCGTAATTGAATTGAATATTTACGAATATACAGTACTTTCGTTGACGTTTATAGTAAGATCAATTACGTTTTTACTTGATTTTAATATTTTTTTCCCTCAGTGTATGTAAAAGACTTCTTCTGGCGGGTGGACTCCTCCTAAACGACAGAAACGATTTTAATGATATTTTTTATGTGTTTGAATAGGTCCCTGTATAGTTTAAGTTCACAACTTAAAACCCAGGTGGCGCTGGAGTCTAGTTATTACTCAAAATCGTATTTGTGATCCCATTTGACTCATATTCGAGATAAATATGTATTGGTAACGATAGGGGCAATACTATTGCAAAAAAAGATGCGCAAGGTGGCGCTGGGGCCGAGTTATTGCTAAAAATCGTCAATTCGGAGGCACCAGAGATCGAAATACCCCTGTTAAGTCAACCATCAGAACCATTGCGTTCCTTGCTTTACGTTGACTAAACAGAATGTGAACCAATGATACTCACCAGTTTGGAAATTGCCACCAACTATACTATACAGTACATCGAGCCACAAGGACTTTTTCCCCGGTATAACGCTTTCGTCAGGTTATTTAAGACGGCAATGGAGGATATGCTTTCTGTCGACCACAAAACCAAACGTGAACGTGAAGTTCTGGCGAAAACGATGTACTAAATATTTTAATAAAAAAAAAGTATTTTGGGCGGGGCAAAGTTCGCCGGGTCTGCTAGTTGATTTATAATAATAATAGATTGGCGCTTACACATATGTTAGTGTTTGGCCGAGCTTCTCCTGCGATTTGTGGTGTGTGCCTTGATGTTGTCACACAAAGGGGAGGGACCTACAGTTTTACGACGACTCCGAACGGCGATAGTATTTTTATGAGAAGCGGTTTTTCATGGCAGAAATACACTCGGAGGTTTGCCATTGCCTGCCGGAGGGCGACCGCTGTTAAGAAAAAACCGTTTTTCTAAAGTTTTTTGCGATGTTGCTTTGAGCAGGGTTTGAACCAAGGCCCTGCAGAGCGCCATTTTTAAATAATAGGTTGTATAAAAATGGGGAAAAACGGGAAAACCTAAAATGAACAAGTAAGAAAGTCTAAGTTCGGGCGGAGCCGAACATTAAATACCCGGCGCAAGTATTAAATATATGTTTTTTCACCTTTCCGAAACCTACCGCTAGATGGTAAGCCGGGGTGTATCAATTTTGAGTAAATTAGCGTCCTTAAATTTCGAAATATTGAAGTTTCAAGCATTTCTGAAATTTACCGTTATATGAAAAGCGGCCGTAATTTTAGTCCGATTTCAATAATTTTCAACGTTTTGCTTATATGTGGCAAGCACAATAACCATACCGAGTTTGGTACAAATTGGTAGAACCGTTACCGATATACATATATGTGATCATAAGTGGGCGGTGCCACGCCCATTTTCCAAAATTTTACCATTAACGTATTTCTTGGTAAAGAAATGTTGCAAGCATCAATTTTGAATAAATTAGCTTCAATATTTACTGATTTATCGAAGATTTTGTATTTCTCTAAATTACCGTTATATGGGATGTGGGCGTGGTTATCGTCCGATTTTAAAAATTTTCGGCGAACTGTGCCAAGTTTCGAAGAAATTAGTGCCGGGGTTACCGAGATATACACATGTAACCATAAGTGGGCGTGGCTACGCCCATTTTCCAAAAATGTATAACACTCTTAGTTTTCGTCTAAAAATTGTTGTAAATATTAATTTTGAGTGAATAATCTTCAGTAGTTACTAAAATATCGCAGTTTTCGTATTTCTGGAAATTACCGTTATATGGGAAGTGGGCGTGGTTACAGTCCGATTTCGCCCATTTTCAATACCAACCTACCTTGGATTAAGGGAAACCTACATACCAAATTTCTTTGAGATATCTAAATTTTTGCTCGAGTTATCGTGTACACGGACGGACGGACAGACGGACAGACGGACGGACAGACAGACATGGCTTAATCGATTTCTTTTTTCATCCTGATCATTTATGTATACATTTGTCTATATCTATCTCGATTCGTTTTAGCTGTTACAAACAACCGTTATGTGAACAAAATTAATATACCCTTGTGCACAAGTGCGCTCGGGTATAAAAACGGGAAAAGTATATAGAATTGCATGGACAAAAAGGGAATAGGCTCGCCCAAAACCTGGCAACACTGGTTTAGGCTCATATAACTCGACGAAAAACCGCGGTAGAAAAGAAAATCGTTTACACATTTTTTACCAGTAACCGTAGCAACAACGTGGTGGAGTAAAATGCTGCTATAAAAGGTTTTTCCTGGTGCACTTGACGAATTTTGCCGCTCATATGTTTTATATTACAGAACAGGGTTGTTGCGAATATTCGCATTCGCATTCGCAACCGCGGAGCTTCCGCATTAATTTTAACATTCGCATTCGCAATAATCAATGTGGATCTTTTGCGAATGCAAATATTGAAGGGACGGAAAGTAACAGTTATTTTTCTCATTTTCGTTGTTGGTATTTCCGACAAGGTGTAATGTGGAACGATTTTCGTTCAGATCGAAAAATGACACTGAAGATGGCACAACGCCGAAACCGGTTTGTCTCCAAACCAAATTTGACAAGGGATGACGGAAAATCGTTCCACATTACAACAGTTATTTTCTTTACGAGTTAAACTTAGCCAAATATTTTTTATTCCCACTAAAAGTCCTTTCCGGACAATAAACAAACCGCTTATCCACATTAAACAAGTTAGGTATCAAATGAAAGAGGACGTAAATAGCTTTAAAACTGAAATGTCTAAACAAGCAAAGTCACCTATTGAAAAATATTTCAATAAAAAATTATAATTAATTACCATAGAACAAACCTTGGGTCAGGTATATGAATTTCTTTAGTATTAAATGATATAAAAAAATATATAAATAGAGGTGGTAACCTTCGTTCGTTATTTCTGTTTAAAAGCTATTTCAGTCCTCTTTCACATGATACCTAATTTGTTTAATTTTGATAAGCTGTTTGTTAATTATCCAGAAAAAACTTTCGGAATAAAAAATATTAGGCCAAGTTTAACTGGTAAAAATAACTGTTATTTTCGGTCGCTGGAATATTATGCAAGTGCAATGATAAATCGTATATCTGGCCAGTCACAGAAGAAAGGATCAAAAATGGATTACAAAAAATAAAATCGAAAATTGCTGTTGACGTTACCGGTTCTCCACATTCAGAAACAACCAAAAGAATGAGAATGAAGAATTCTTTGGAAAACAACGGTGTTTAATCAACGATCTTGCCATGATACTAGATTGTGAAGATCAAAGTCAGGAGGATGCATACGACATTTGCAGACCGATGCAATTCCCAAAAAAGAATTATTGCACCGCAATAAAAAAAAAAAATAAATATAACTGAAAGTCCTCTCGACTGGTGAAGCGTCAATCGAAAAGAATTTACAATTTTGCCAAGTTTCAAGTTTTTCGCAGCGAGCGAGTATAGTTATTTAGTGGCGCAGGTTTGATTTACGACCCTTTAAAAACTTTTTATTAAATACAATGTTCCAATTTTTAAATTCAAGAACTAAAAAAAAAAATTATTAAAAATTACTAACCTTTCCATTTTTTATTTAACTAAATCACCCAATTTACTCACCTAAATTATTTCTTAACAAGTAAAAAAGTCTAAGTTCGGGCGGAGCCGAACATAAAATTCCTGGCGCAAGTATTCAATATAGTTAGCAGTCGTGATTTTACGTCTATTTCAAACACCTTCGATAGAACGTTCAGTTGGACATAATGAGATAAACTTATATAGATATATGTGGGTGGCATGTTAATTCTTTTCAAGGGATTGTTGTTAGTATCAATTTTGGGTAAACTTAGGGTTATAAAATGGTGGTTGTAATTTTAGTCAGATTTCAATAACTTTCAACGTTTTGCCTTTATGGGGCAACCACTTTAATCATGCCGAGTTTGGTACACATTGATCGAACGGTTACCGAGATACACATATGTGGTTTTAAGTAGGCGGTGTCACGCCCATTTTCCAACATTTTATTATAAGCGTACTTTTTGCTAAAGAATTATTGCAAACATCAATTTTGAATAAATTAGCTTCAGTATTTACTTATTTATCGAAGCTTTCGTATTTCTCTAAATTACCGTTATGTGGGATGTGGGCGTGGTTATTATCCGATTTTTTAAATTTTCAGTCGTTTGGTATGTTTTGTGAAGGCCAACAGCTGTGCCAAGTTTGGGAGAAATTGGTTAAGCGGTCCCCAAGATATACACATGTCATCATAAGTGGGCGGCCTACGCCCATTTTCCAAAAATTTATAATATTCTTATTTTTCGTTTAAAAATGATTGTACATATCAAATTTACCGTTATATGGGAGGTAGGCGTGGTTATCGTCCTATTTTGCCCGTTTTCAACACCATCCGTCCTACGCTTAAAATAAGTAACATACCAAGTTTCGTTAAGATATCTCAATTTGTACTCGAGTTATCGTGTGCACATACGATTACTCTTTTCATTCTGATCATTTATGTATACATTTGTCTATATCTATCTCGACTCGTTTTGCCTGTTACAAACAGCCGTTATGTGAACAAAGTTATAATACCCTTGCGTACAAGTGCGCTCAGGTATAAAAATACTTGACATCCGCATCCGCGGATGTCTAAAATTCCACATTCGCAACATCCCTGTTACAGAATGAACTATATTTGTCATAAATAATTATAATTAATGCAAACAATTGTTCCTGAAAATAACTGTGAATGTTATAGTTATTAGTACAAGGTGTGCACTTTAATTTGTCGCCTAGTGTATGTACATATGTAATACATTCTACATATATATTGCTCAATCAAATAGAAATATCTGTAATATGTTTCTAAGCGATTTATAGAACCGTCGTAATTTTTTAGAAAACTATTTGAATAACTCAATGAGAAGGGAGACCAGGATGTTTGCCTGTATTTATAAAAAAAAAATTTATTTGATCAAAAAGTAGTGGGTAAACACCGGGGTAGCCAACTCATTTTTGAGAATTCCCCGATTTCGACAACGGAATTCCCCGATTTTGCCCGAAATTTTGTAAAATTCCCAACCCATACATACCTATTTACAAAAAAAAAAAAAAAAAAAACACAAAAATTTAATGTGTTTTGATATATTGCTGGTCTTTCTGTTTATTTTATTCTTAGTGTAATTCAACGATGTATTCACAAACCAAACTAAACTTTGATAAAGGTAGTTAACAAATAAAAAATTAAAAAATGTTTATATGTATAATATTTCCTGCATACACTGATCGAAAAAATTTTAGACGCACCAAGTATTTTTATTGAAGCGAAACGCCGGGACACGTATAACTTCTTTTTTACCGATATAACTTTCCCCGGTAGTTTGAACCCTTCCCGATCACTGACCCCTACCATTTGTCTCACAGTGTAATTTTTGGCCATTTGAAATTTTATTATACCAGAATTAAACGAGCTGAAATTCCTCACAAAATACGGTCCATTCCCCGATTCCCCACGCAAACTGAAATTCCCCGCAAATCGGAGAATTCCCCACCAGTTGGCTTCCATGGTATGCACTGTGGCCAATGGTAGTCATCAGTTACCACCTTTGCACGATTGTAAGCCACGTAGAGTCCGCAAAATGGTCCGAAAACATTGAATTTTATTTAAAAAAAAACACGAAAATGAAGCGAGGAAATTTGTTCAACAACTATTTCATTAGGAAATAAACCAAAATGCTTTAATATCATACAAATACATTGAAAAAAAGATTGGTTTTTTTTTTTTTTTGTTTTAAACCATTAAAATCTAAAGATTATTAAAAGAAAAATAAAACTAATAAAAAACAGAAAACACACTATACTAGATAAAAAAAAAATAAAAAATCCTCTACGCTCGAGGAGGACTTGAACCCGGACCTTCTCGATCGGCAGCCTAATGCTTTGACCATTCGGCCATTGCGACTCTTGTCGTTGCGCGGGAAAAAGGCATACATAAACGCTATCAGTTGACTGACTGTGTTTGTTTTCACCACACATTTTTGGAGAACTTTTTGTGACTCTCTCCTACTGAATACCCAAACCATCTCAAGTCACAAAAATAGTCACTAATTGCTAATCTCAAATTTAGTCACTTCAGATGAGACTGAATTACTGAATCCCAGGGAGAGTTGAGTAATTTTCAACACTGATGTTATCTACTTGTTAAATAAAAAAACATTTTCACATGACTACGAGGATTAAACAATTATTTGCTCCGTTGCTTGTTGAGTACTTTTAAGGCATTGATTCAAAATTTAATAAGACCAGTTTTTCTGTTAGTCAGGATTTGAAGTGAACAGTTTATTTCAAGTAAAATTACATATTTAGTATTTATTAAAATCATATTGACACTAGTAAATTATGGAGCAGGCAAAATCAACCATTTCATAATTGTGCATACTTCGGACAATGGAAGCATGGATTCCGTGGCGAGCTATCTTTTCCGAGGCAAATATATGTTTCATTAAAATGGGCCAGATACCGTTTGTATGTGATTTCGACAACTGCTCACTATCGTGGCCCGAAAATGCATTTGTGAAGTGCAGAACGCAAGCGTATTCAAAAGAAACATACTGACTTTGAAGTTGTTTAAACCAA
This sequence comes from Rhagoletis pomonella, assembly GCF_013731165.1. Taxonomy (NCBI): domain Eukaryota; kingdom Metazoa; phylum Arthropoda; class Insecta; order Diptera; family Tephritidae; genus Rhagoletis; species Rhagoletis pomonella. The sequence goes on along the minus strand of NW_023458556.1, from coordinate 113,452,499 downwards.
ATGCATTTTAAAGTAGTTGAAATTAAATGCAGAGGCGGACAGTCAACTTGCTGTTTGCCCACATTTCAAACTGAAAAGTTGAAAGCACATTTACGTGTCTGGATGTAGCTGAGCATGCAGAGATGTTCGGGTCCCAACAGAGACAACATGTGAAAATGATAATCTTTTTTTTTGTCTTTTAAATATAAAAAATCATCTGTAAAGTGCAAAACGAAAGCGCACTCAAATGAAACATAGGCTGACTTCCAAAACGTCAATTGCATTGCATACGTACAAAGTATAATGTTCCATGACGCCGAACTACAAAATATTGACAATGCATACTTTTCCAAAACGCCTCCGAAAAGTTTTCGAAACGCATCGCTAGAGCAATCAGCGCATCAGAAACAAAGTTGATGCTTCGTTTGTTATTGGTTACCATTGGTGTTTTAAAAATAGAAACTTCAAAAAATTGTTCATTGCTATATTGAATATTTAAAATATGCAATGTATATGGTCGCAATGTGTCGCAACTCTGCTTATACAAGTACAAACAGTTTGAATACCGCAGTATAAGAGTATCCAAACATTGTATAGATACGTTTTGGAAGTTAGCCATACTGACTTTGAAGTTGGTTAAGCCAAATTCATTTTAAAGTAGTTGAAAATATGTGCAGAAAAAGGCATAGGACTGCTTCCTAGAACATCGCCATGTTAAATAAATGAGTTCGTTGCAGGTCAAATAGTCAGAATTTCAATTAGTTATCATTGAAAATAAAGTAGTTTATAAATTACTTTCAAATTAATAAAATTTCCTGCAGGGTACCTACCGTGGAATCGTAGCTGATCTTTTTATTGATTTAATAATAATAATAATAGATTGGTGCTTACACATATGTTAGTGTTTGGACGAGCTTCTCCTCCGGTTTGGGGCGTGCGCCTTGATGTTGTCGCACAAAGGGGAGGGACCTACAGTTTTACGCCGACTCCGAACGGCAATTGTATTTTTTATGAGGAGCTGTTTTTCATTGCAGAAATACATTCGGAGGTTTGCCATTGCCTGCCGAGGGGCGACCGCTGTTAAGAAAAAACAGCGATGTTGCTTTGACCGGCGCTTGAGCCCAGGCCCTGCGGAGTGGAAGCGCGCACTGCTTACGACTACACCACAGCATTTACATATACCCAATTAATGCTTATAGCTGATTATGGCGTGTCCATTTTTTACGAAAGTCGATATGCATGTTCTTTATATATATTAGTAGGGCTCAGAATCTCATGCAAATTCATGTTTTTATTGGGCATCTTCCAATGGGAATGGCTATGTTTTCTTTACGAATCATGAAATTTCCTTTAAAATGGCATTAAATGCATATTTTTGCATATTTTGCAGTAAATGCATAGTTGTGCATATATTGCCAAATATACCTGTTTCTGCATATTTATTGCGCATATTTTAGTATATTTTATAAACAAATGCATGTGGTTTTTGCATATTTTTGCTTTTTTTTTATTTACAACCATTTAATTTTAGTGCGAAAACTCTTGACAAAAAAATTCCCTAACATTTTTTTTTTTTCAGTCTCCTCTATCTCTTTTAGATCTCAACTAGTGGAGGACTGTAGGAGAGAGCTGGCATAAATCTCTGATCAACACGAAATTACTCTAATATGGGTACCGGGCTATACGGACATTTACGGAAACGAGGCAGCGGAAAAACTAGCAAGGTTCGGCTCCGCACTGAATGTGTCCCACGCGGTGGACGTGGGTGAACCGCTCAGAGAGATAAAATCAAAAAATTACCATAATTAATCGAAGACCAAGTAGAGGTAGAACCATTCAGAATCGTACAGGATACCCGTCAGTTCTGGGTGTCCTACGATCCACTTAAAACCAAAGCTCCCTTAGAAAAGAGCAAAGAAGATACCTACAAACTTACTGCAGTCTGCACAGGGCGTACTTGCCGAAGGATTGGATTGCCCTTCAACAAGTTCTGTCGCAGTTTCGATGGTTCTGGCTCAAATGCATTTGGCTTGAAGTGCGAGTGTCCAGCCCTCACAAGGATGAAGTGAAAGACACTCGGCAAGCCATTCCTGCAGAATGATTTAGAGTGCAGCAGCCTCTCTCTGTATGACGAACTGAAATTCATTAAAGCCGCCAAATGGGTGTAAGTTGCACGAGTTGTGGATTCAAAATGGCAACTCATCAGGATGACATTACAATTAAAAGAAACCAACCATTCATCTGAACCACTATTAGGCAGTCAATGTTTCTATTTACACAAGATTGTAACTGTATGCTTGATTATAAACTACTATAATATATGTATTGTATTTTGAAGTGAATTCTTTTCGTTAGTTTCTGGTTAAAATACATGTGTTATTTATTTTTGTACCGGCAATAAAATATAAGGAAAATATTTGTAATTGCATATTTTACTCTTTTATAGCGCATATTTTTGAATTTTGAGGGCATATGTTTTTGCGAATATTTTAGATTTTTTAGTGCATGAGATTCTGAGCCCTACTTATCGGTGTTGCTATTTTATCGATTTTCCCACTAGATCTAGCGGTAGACCTAACCTAACCTAAACTAACTAGCGCTAGTATATAGCGATTTTATTCATAATGATCGCAATTCTTTACATTTCGATTTTGCACTAAAAAAAATCGATGAGACTGAAACGCTTTTTTCTATTACCAATTTTTTAACGTTTAACTTTATTCTCATTTCAATATTACAACAAAGGGTTGTATTTAATTTGACAAAGGTAAGTTAGGTTCGGTTAGAGTGGCTGCCGCGCGCAGAGCACGGAGCACACGTAGGCTGGAAAAGCCCGTTGTGATACCACTGGCCGAAGCCATTTGTTTCTTACCCTCTCTTAGTAATTGAACCACCGAGTGTGTTTTGTATAGCACAAAAAGTCAAGGACGCTCGCCGAGTTCAAGTCGGCTAAACAATCCAGAAAGTACTTGTTGAAGAGTTGGTTGCGCGTGTTGGCCAGGGCGGAACAATGGCAGAGATAGTGTTCGATGGTCTCCTCCTCCTCCTCGTCCCTGCAGCTTCGACAAAAATCGTTGGTGGAGTATCCTAACCTTTTACCGCGTGTGCCCATCAGGCAGTGTCCGGTGATTACCCCGACTACTAATCTGAGAGCAGCCAGCCGAGCAAGAGCTATGGATCGCTTTACATCAATCTTTGGCCAAATGTGTCTGGTAGTATGGCAGGTGATTTCCACAGCCCACCTGGTTTTTACCTCCTCGATGAGTTCAGCCTTTAGTCTGTGTTTGCAGGAGGTTAGAGGTATGCCCGCATTCCGAGCAGAATTGGCTTTAGATATTTCCGTCCCCCTCCTTGACAGCTTGTCGTCTCGGCAGTTGCCAGGAATGTCGCTATGTCCAGAGACCCATACAATTTTAGCACAACATGTACATATGTTTCATTTACATTTTTTTTTGTATATGAAGGTATGGACTTAAACATGCAAATACCCTCCTCGATACCTGCCCAGGATGGGAAGACGCCAGAACTGCCATTTCTCCAAACTTGAAGCTTACAGATTTACTCAAAAACACAGATATTAATAGCATTAACATAATTTGTAAATTTATTGTAAAAGCTAAATTAAAAATTTGATTCATTTGCGAAAATTTTGTAAAAAGTTATACACTACTCCAATTCACGGCCATCGTTTCCGCATGATCCACTAACCCTCTAGCATTTCCCCAGCTACCCCCTCCCCTCCTCATGTAACTCCTTCGATGAATATGGTTACATATGTAAATATACTCTTTGTTACACTTTTAAACAAATAAAAAATAAATAAAGTTTTGCATTTACTATATTTCACAAACTCCAAAAAGCTAAACAGTCACGAGAACGAAGACGACATTCTTATGACAAATTTTTAATCCTTTCGATTGATCGAAATCAATTTGTTTTTGTTAAAGAATGAATATATTTTTCTTGATTTTGTTGAAAAACTTATTTTTTTTTATAAATATTTGTTCTCTTATTTTAGCAAATAAAATTGAACTGCTAAATTATAAAAGAAACTATTTTTTCATCAGAGTTTAGAGAATTAAAATGATCTAGCGTGGGACGGCAAAAAAATTATTGGCAACACTGATACTTATATATATTAAAACCTTTTTAATTAACGTAGTTGGGTTGACAAAAAGAAAAAAAGTGGTAAGGGAAACAACAGTTTGCATAGGGCGAAATTCGCTCAGTGTATAGACTACTGGTTCGAAGTCTGATAGAGTGATCGCCTAAATAGCACTTATAGCTTCCACCAGTTTTAAATTATTGTTGTTTTCCATAAACCTTTTTTTATTAAAAAATAGCTTCATGCTGAATAGAAGTACTGTTAAATATCATAGAATAAAGATTAATTGCTGTAGTATAGCGATAACCCGAGCCGACTCGAAGTTGAAGTTTTGGTATGCAGCTCTCAAGTAAAACAAAAACCCCATATAAAATGGCGTACAAGAAATGGCTATGAAATTTTCTAGTGTAAAGCAGTACGCAGTTCTTAAGAAATTTTGCTACGCTTTCTGCTACGGGTTTCTAATGTTTTTTGTGAAAAAAGAGCACAAGGCAACCCATGTTGGCAACAGAAATAATATGGCCGTTCCATTATTTCTTGCGGAAAGAGTGAGGTAACAGGCTGTGAAAAGTATCATATGTCAAAATTCCTTGGACACACACACACGAAATAATGGCATTTTTTTTCTTGACCGTTTTCTTGGGAGCTGCATACTGGCCATAAGAACTTAAAATTACCACACTGTACGACATGACTTTGCACACACCTAAAGTTTTAGATGTGTGGAATAATATTAAACCTCAGTGAAAGTAAATTTACGTTTATTCAAAAAAGGAGGAAGGTCACCAATTCAACGAAATGTTGTTTTTTTTTATACCCAAGCGCACTTGTGCTCAAGGGTATTATAACTTTGTTCACATAACAGTTGTTCCTAACAGCCAAAACGAATCGAGATAGATATAGACAAATGGTCAGAATGAAAAAAGAAATCGATTATACGGTGACTGTCTATCCGTCCGTCCTTCTGACCGCCTATGCACATGATAACTCGAGTAAAAATTGAGACATCTTAACGAAACTTGGTACGTGTACGTGATGGTATTGGAAATCGGCAAAATCGGACAATAACCACGCCTGCCTCCCATATAACGGTAGTTTTCAGAAATACGAAAACTGCGATATTTTAGTAACTACCAGAGTGTCCAGATTTGGCGATTTAGCGCCAATTTGGCGATTTCTTTTGGATATTTGTGCGTAAAAATTTAGGAAATCACCTGTGGCGATTTTTGGCGAATTTTTTGTGCGCTATCATGTAAGTGCGTCGAACCACGTGATAAGTAAGTTATAGAGTTTGAGCTTTAATTTCATGTGGCAACATCTGTTATCGATTTTATTGTAGCATATTGAACATTTGCCAATAGTTGCGTTCCAGATGCTTCACGATATTCACGATGGTCACCTGGAACGGCTTCCTGTAAAAACATGCAAATCGTGAAGCATCTGGAACGCAACTAATATTAAACCACCATTTGTGGCATAGCCGCACTTAAAAGCGGATTGTGGATTAATCAATTAATATGATTATAATAAATTTATTAAATGCGCAGTCCTATTGGGAAATCTGTTAACACAAATATTTTTTAAAAGTATGAATATTTTTAAAGAAAATTGTTTGTACATCACTATCATATAAGTTATTTGTGTTATTTATTATTACTCTGAAGGTATTGTATTCGTTTTTGGTTTTAAAAACTATGTTATAACAAATGTCATTTTTAAAAAGATTTTTTAAGCCCATTTCATGAATTTTATAAAAAACAAGTAAGAAAGTCTAAGTTCGGGCGGAGCCGAACATTAAATACCCGGCGCAAGTATTAAATATATGTTTTTTCACCTTTCCGAAACCTACCGCTAGATGGTAAGCCGGGGTGTATCAATTTTGAGTAAATTAGCGTCCTTAAATTTCGAAATATTGAAGTTTCAAGCATTTCTGAAATTTACCGTTATATGAAAAGCGGCCGTAATTTTAGTCCGATTTCAATAATTTTCAACATTTTGCTTATATGTGGCAAGCACAATAACCATACCGAGTTTGGTACAAATTGGTAGAACCGTTACCGATATACATATATGTGATCATAAGTGGGCGGTGCCACGCACATTTTCCAAAATTTTACTATTAACGTATTTCTTGGTAAAGAAATGTTGCAAGCATCAATTTTGAATAAATTAGCTTCAATATTTACTGATTTATCGAAGATTTTGTATTTCTCTAAATTACCGTTATATGGGATGTGGGCGTGGTTATCGTCCGATTTTAAAAATTTTCGGCGATTTTTTATGTTGTACCAAGGCCAACAACTGTGCCAAGTTTCGAAGAAATTAGTGCAGCGGTTACCGAGATATACACATGTAACCATAAGTGGGCGTGGCTACGCCCATTTTCCAAAAATGTATAACACTCTTAGTTTTCGTCTAAAAATTGTTGTAAATATTAATTTTGAGTGAATAATCTTCAGTAGTTACTAAAATATCGCAGTTTTCGTATTTCCGAAAATTACCGTAATATGGGAAGTGGGCGTGGTTATTGTCCGCTTTTTTTAATTTTCGGCCATTTAGTATGCTGTATCAAGGTCACCAACTGTGCCAAGTTTGGAAGAAATTGGTGCAGCGGTTACCAAGATATATACATGTAACCATAAGTGGGCGTGGCTACGCCCATTTTCCAAAAATTTATAATATTCTTATTTTTCGTCTAAAAGTTATTGTAAATATCAATTTTGAGTGAATTATCTTCAGTAGTTACTAAAATATCGCAGTTTTCTTATTTCTGGAAATTACCGTTATATGGGAAGTGGGCGTGCTTACAGTCCGATTTCGCCCATTTTCAATACCAACCTACCTTGGATTAAGGGAAACCTACATACCAAATTTCGTTGAGATATCTCAAATTTTGATCGAGTTATCGTGTACACGGACAGACGGACAGACGGACGGACAGACAGACATGGCTTAATCGATTTCTTTTTTCATCCTGATCATTTATGTATACATTTGTCTATATCTATCTCGATTCGTTTTGGCTGTTACAAACAACCGTTATGTGAACAAAATTAATATACCCTTGTGCACAAGTGCGCTCGGGTATAAAAATTTGCTATTTTTGGCCAGAGCTGTGTAATGATTGAATCAATTGAGTGTGCATTCTCATTTTTTTCGTTTCAAAAATGTGATTGTTTGATTTAAAAAGTTTAACAACCACTCATGAGATTGGTTACAACTTGTAAACACAAAATATGTAGTGTGTTATGGAATGGTTGACACCCATTCACAAAGAGAATGTGAATGCAAAAAAAAAACTCAATCATGTATGATTGGACGTTTATGGGAATGCAATCTGTCATTATCATTCAGTACTAATACTATTTGTTGTATCAGGGTTGAAATTTTTGTACTCAAAATGTGAAACCAGAAGATTGCCATCTCCCTTAAAATAAGTAAACAAATAAATATTTGGTGCTAAAATATTTTTCTAAGTGTTTGGCCGAACTTCTGCTCAAACTTGAGGCATGAGTTCTGATTTTATAAGAAGAGTTTTCAAGGCAGAAATATACTCGAAGGTTTGCCATTGCGTGCCGAAGGACGACTGCTATTTTGGGCTATGATCTGACCAGGTATTTAACCATGGTCCTATGGAGTGGAAGTACGCACATGTAATCACTCTGCTACGGCGGCCGCCGTAAGTACATGCTATACATATCGTCGTTTAAAGTACAAAACCGCGTATCAAGAAAATGCAAAACCGCGTAATTGCATAAATTATTTTCTAGAGAGTAAAGTCACCCATATTTAAAAATGGTTATCTTTTTTATAAAGCAAACGTATTCTGGCTAGTATATTTCAGGACGAATGGATAAGAATTGAGCCAAGAGTTTTTGTGAGCAAATCCAATTTTTGGCAGCCAATGTCAGTCACACGGTTTTGAAGAATGACGATACGCGGTTTTGTACTTTAAACGACGATATATATGTACACATATTAGATTATTTATTCTCAAAATGCATGAAAACTATAGTATGCTTGCAAACAATTAATAACATTTTGTGATAAACAGTTTTACAAATGTATTTGCACTTCAAATTTGTATTTTAATTAAATAAATTATTATTGTAAATTATTATTTTAATAAATAGATATAAAGATATTTATACTTGGCCACTCTTGGACTTTTCTTCATTTGTAACAAATGACAGACGTAAACAAAATAAAAAAATAATTGTATTTTTACAAATTTAAAGCAAACGGGCGTTCTTTACAAAAAAATGTAGTTAGGGATCGAATTGCGCATATTTTTTTTACAATATCAAGTGCCCACAAGAAGTGTTAAACCACTAAATAGCTTAAAAACGCTTTCAAAAATTCGAAACGAGAGTGAAGTGCAGTGTTCAATTATGATCGAAATTGCTGGCAAAATTTGTGCGTGTGTAATTAATGTTTTACTTATTTGAAGAAATGTTGTCCGTTGTTATTAAAAATAAGGAAACCAAGACCCCCGCTTTCCACTGGTGGTTACATAATACTTGAATAGCTCCTTAATTAACATGTTTGTTTTGAGCACGCACGGCCAGTTAAACAGGCATGTCTGAATCTGAGGAAATCTTCATCATTCTTAGCAATTTGATGTGCATTTTTATTGTTATGTGTTGCAAACAGACATTTTAGGAACTAAATAGGTTCTAAAATCTCTGTACACAAGCGCACTTATTTTTAACAGTTTCCAGTTTATGTAATATTAATCAAAACAGCTTTTATTTATTTTATGTATTATGTGATTTCTGGAAGCGTCGAATACAAAAAAGGGCTGTGACTGGGTTTATGTAATTTGAAATTGTATTGATGATTACTAATAACAATAGAAAGGCGCTTACATATCGACACAACTAAAAATTTCATATATTTCAGTAGAGCCAATTAAAGGTTTTTTGTTTCGTAATTTAGCAATAATATGTCTTGGAACGTAATTATTCCGGATTATATGCAGTCATACTGTAAGCTTTCAAATTATGTATTTTTCTAAACCTGAAATTTTGAATTGTGCCGTTATTGCAGAGGACCACCGACATATGTTAGGGCTACTCCTACGATTGTGGCATGCGCCTTGGCGTTGTCGCACAAAGGGGAGGGACCTACAGTTTTACGCCGACTCCTGCCGGGGGGCCGATTACTATTACAAAAAACATTTTCTTTTTTTTTGTTGGCCGGAACTGGGCTCGGACGCTCACCCTGCGGAATGGTAGTGCGCACTTCTAACCACTACACCACAGCGATCGCTTAATTAATTTTAATCATTAATCGCGATTAACCATTTATTCGTTAATTTTTAGTCATTCATAGACTAACATTTTGTCGACAATACTCGCATAAGATAGTCCCAAATTTTCACAAAAGAGAAAAGTGATTTTCTTCAAAACTTTTGAATGACGACTTGACTGAACTTACTAATTCGGAATTTCTACTATTACTTATAGAGTAGGCTATTCATAAAGTCTGGGTAATGAAATAAAAATTTGTCTATTATAAGTTCCATAAATATAAGGAGACTTTTATTGTTTAATTTATTTTTTGCACATAAACTTGTATCTTGAACTTCTTTTTCTAAAAAGTGAGGATGTCAAAATTTCAATAGATATCGGATGTACGGTAATATTCCAAAGAGATCTCCTAATAGATAAGTTCATGAAAATTATTCCAAACGAAAACTTAAAATTGATAAAAAAAATAATAACTAAATTTAACTAATTTATATTAGAGGTTTGAAGTTTATCCCACTGTAAGTATGAAATCTTCAGCTATGTGTTTCCATTGTCACTTTTTCGTAGCCATATCCATGATACAAAAAAGAAGGTAGTTTCAATAAACAACTTTTTGATTAAAAAGCAGATTTTTGACAATTGCTCAATTGTAAAAAAATCGAAGCGGCGTTACCCAATTGTAAGTTTTTTGGTGTGGGAGATTTTATATCCTAAATTTGGGATTATAAAGAAAATAGTTGTATTCATATATACCTTTTAAGAATAATCAATATCTTGTCTTAAAAACGTTTAAATTTAACATAAAATTCGATACCAACTTGCCAAATCATTATTTTAATATTAATAGAATTTTAGTGAACATATTTTAAAATTTTTTTAGTGTCCTCATGTCATCTCATTATTTCACAATGTAGTTTTCTATATCGGATACGATGATTCTGATGTAATTCAGACACTGAAATTACACATTTCGTAATACAATATTGTCTTTGTCCATTTGACAGCAAATGGAATTTACTTTAGGACCCATGGGCCTAAAATTTTTCCAGCAACACATATTGTTTTCACATGAAATTTTAACACACCCAAAATTGAAGTATAAAATAAATAGATACAAATAAATTTTCAATCAAACTGATTTGTGTAGTCCAAGGGCGTCTTTAGTAAATGTTTGGAGGCTGTTTTAATATATCCTATCTTATTATATATTTCTTAGCTTTTCTACATTCTGAGAAGTTGAGAGAATGAAGTCTAATATTCTTTTTGGGTCAACTATGATGTTTGATTTCATTTTTTGCAATCATTAGTTCATTTCGCTTGAGGAGTCGCAATGCTCATACCGGCTGTACCGATTTTTTGGAAATTTCGGACACAAATTTTCCAAGAATGGTTATAGGCTAAAACAAACCCGATATCTAAAGGGCGTGTGGAACCTCCCATACAAATCGAATTTTTCATAGTGCATATCTCTGGAATTATTTGTGGTAGAGTCCCGGAACTTTGTATGGATATATGTATGGATTTATTGGAAAATGCGGCGTGCCACCGTAGAACTTGGAATAGAGGTAAAAAGAGGTATGAGGTATGAAAAATGAGGGTATATGAAAACGATCTCGAAGCCATTGAAAGCTAGCGGTATAAGCCAAATAAACTAAAATTCTTGTGGCGCGACACCTTCTGGAAAGTAACAGGATCACAGGGTGTATCCCGAGAACCATTTTAAGCTAAACCTTCAGGGATTACATTCTCGCCAAGACCCATAGGCATATGCTGAAATTGCGTCGCAAGTTTTATGATCGGCTTAGGTAAGGTTTAACCACTTAACCCCCCTTTGTTTTCGTCGCTATTGAATTCTATAAACTGTCAGCTTTAACACAATTTAAAATGTACATGTAAGAACAAAATATTTTTAAATCGACAAAAAATTAATAAGAAAATTTGAAGGATTTTAGATATTGGGTATGGTAGCACGAAATGTCACAATCTGCTTAATTGTCAGGTTGTTAATATGGCGACGAAAAAGTGACAATGGAACTACCTTGTTTTTTTGTATCATGGCCATATCAACAGCATGACAATTAAGAAGATTGTGACGTTTCATGCTACCATACGCAATATCTTAAATCCTTCAAATTTTATTATTAACCTTTTGTTTGTTAAAAACATTTTCTTCTTAGATTCGAAACTTGATCAAGCAAAATTTCCTTTGTGTTTGACTAAGAGATGCTCAATAAGCTCAGAATTGTAGTTCTCATTTGCATACATAACAATAAATTATTAATTTTTGTTTCACACCAACTCCAATATTGAATAGTAAAATATATTTTAATCTTACCCAAATAAACAACGATTTAGTTCAATGGTCAATCACATATAGAGTATAGGGTGGTAATGTGTTAAAGTTTCAAAGTTTTTAAACGTAAAATTACGGCTAATACCTTTTTAAACGTTTTGTAATTTAACCAAAACTCATTAGCATCCACTCAAGCAAGGAATTATTTACTTTTCAACATGCATTAGCAGAGTGCACTTCTCTTTTGTTTAGAATTTGGTTGTCAAACACACTACATCGGATCTTTTGACAGATTTACCAGAATTTTCCACCAGGTAGCTTCTGACAAAGATATGACCTTACGTACTCTCTTATTTGTCCTCTCAGTTGCCAGAAAACCAAGTACGATTTCCGGTAAAATCTGGTAAAAAATGGTAATTTCGGACTCATGCGGGTTCACAACTAAATAATATTGGGAATACTTTTGAGGTGTTTGAAGAGGGTTGCGACCTGTTTGAAACTAAATTTATTTATAATAATCATATTTTGGCCTTGCCACTTTTGCTAAGTTTTGGCCGAGCTTCTCCTCCGATTTGTAGCGTGCACCTTTGCTGTCACACAAATGAGAGGGACCTACAAACTTACGCCGACGCCGAACGGCGATACAATTTTTATGATGAGCTATTTTTTTATTAAAGACACTAAGTTTTTTAAAATATTTTCAATAAAATTTTATCAACCTAAATGTAAAGCTTATGCGAAGTAGTTATCTAATTTAATGTAAATTTTAAACATTTTGAAGATAAAACATGAATTATATTTAAAACGTAAATGTTAATACAACTGTTTTATATATAATCCCAAACATATGATATAAAATCCCCTCTACCAAAAAACTTAAATTGGGTAACGCCGGTTTGAATTTTTACAATTGAGCAATTGTCAAAAATCTTCCTTTTTATCAAAAAGTTATTTACCAGGGTGTCTTTGAACTAATGATTGGTACTGAGTTAAAGAATGCACACACATAAAAGATTGCAGCCTTTTCAATACTCATTCAGTGTTAAACCTTTTTTTGATTGGGCATTGGTTTTTTCAATCTTGCTATGAATATGTTGATGTGTGAATTCATAACTGCTTTGAGAGAATGGAAAATTCAAAAATTTTAAACCTCAATCCTAAGCGAAGAATAAGTAATGAAAACTGGATAGAAAAAAATTTTTGATTTAAAATTGAAAATGATTTCACACTTACACAGCTCTGTTTTTGGCGATTTTTTTTTTTCAGAAATGGCTCTTTTCTTTTTAAACTATCTAGACACCCTGGTAACTACTGAATGTTATTCACTCAAAATGGATATTTACAATAATTTTTAGACGAAAAATAAGATTATAAATTTTTGGAAAATGGGCGTAGCCACGCCCACTTGGTAAGACATACCCAACGGATGAAAATTTTTAAAATCGGACAATAACCTCAACCACATCCCATATAACGGTAATTTGGAGAAATATGAAATCTTCGATAAATCAGTAAATACTGAAGCTAGGTTATTTAAAATTATTGTTTGCAATACTTCTTTTCGGTAACCGTTAATTTACTCCAAATTGGAACTAACGACAATCCCTTGAGAAGAAGTATCATTATTATGGAGTTTTGGAAAATGGGCGTCATAGCGCACACATGTAACTATATAAGTTTAACTCATTATTTCTAGCTAAACGTTCCATCGAAGATGTTTGAAATAGGTGTAAAACCACCCCTGCTTACTATATAGCGGAGAGGTGAAAAAACAAAATTGAATACTTGGGGCGGGTCAGTACTGTAGCCAGGATTACGATAATCTTAAATTTTTATATGAGAATTGAAGTAGGTTTGGTTTTTTGCTTAAAAATTACTTGTATTTCAACATATTTTGATTAAAAGAAAAAATACTGATAAAAATAAAATATTTCGCACAAACAACAAAAAAATTTTATCGATAGTCGCATGAAGCTATTGCCTGAAAATTTTAAAATGAACCTAGTGGCATTGTGCTACTATGATAGCACGGCCGAGTAATCTTAGTCAACTTATGTACTGTAGTCGAAAAAATTATATCCGCACAAAATTTTCACAAATTTTAAAATGTTATTTTTATTGTTATTTAATTTGGGTTAGTTTTTTGTAGTTAATTCTTTAGCAACATCCGTATAAATACAAGTTTAAGGGCAGTGTCACACGATTGAGTATTTGCCAAAATTTGGTGTGATCGTATCCTAATTATGCGAATACCCAAAAACTTTTCTTTATCCCAATCACGAAAATTAATTTGTTGAAATTTTTCAATAGAACATCGCTGTATTGTACCAATCTTTTGACTACAAAAAAAAATCCCAATTTTTTGTTTTATTTTGTACCAATACACATTAGGTAAAATGCTGAGTATATGTGTTTAAGTAGTACTCAAAAACATTGTCCAATTAGCTTGGTTTTGACACAAGTTATTTTCTTAACATACTCAATCTCCTCCCCCTTAAAATGAGCTACATAATAAAATAAGTATGGTCACATGTACATAAATGGTTTCTTCTAGAAATTCCTAAATTAAAAAAAGAAAATATTTACTACATTTCTCGCAGATATGCCTTGAGAAGAGATTTCTAAACCAGTTAGTCGTCATAAAACACTTCATTTTCACTTGAGATTTCAGTATTCCCAAATTCTCTACCGATATTATTTATATTCAGAATGCAAATGCTGCTTTGTGACACATTTACCAAAAATCGCTGGTAACTTCCTGAAGAGAATACGCATGTTTTTGAAAGCTCTATTCACTTTGAGTAAAAAATTTCGAAATTTCAATCCGTAAATTCTCTTAAGGATATGCCTTTTTGCGATGGCTGCTCATCAATGGCCTTTGCGAATCGGCGCAAGTGCCTTTGTTACATAGCCATGGCCACGCAACAGGGGATGAAATGTAATCCAAATTGAGACTGCTATTTTTTTTTTGCTATCACATAATTCCATTTTCACTATTTATCACCAAAAAATTTGGGCTAAGCTATTTTTAGCGAAAGAGAGGACAGAACTTCAATTTTTGAAGATAGCTAAAAATTCGGAAAAATTTTAGCTTTCGTAGTTTAGCATTTTAGCGATAGTGAAAGTTGGAATCCGGCTGCTGGTCGACACAGTTGGCTTTTTGATTTCGAAAAGAACTTCATCAGCAAGAAACGCTATGTTTTCAAATCTAAATATTTTAGCATCCTTTCCAAATTGCTTTCCACAATACTCGTCTTTCCTTGATAAATAATTGCAAAAAAGACGCGTTTTTTCTTCTAAGAGTTTCATGGAACTTTCGCAAATATCAGCAGCAACAACATAGTTGACAACCGAAAAAAGGTTTTCTTTTTTTCGAACATCTAATCAGCCAAACTTCAAACAACTCGCCTTTTGTAATAGCATGATAGCCCAGAGAAAACGGCTACAAAAGACGGGCTAAGTAAAATAAAATCAACTCTTTAGTTCTTAATTTATCCATTTCCTTTTCCATTTCGTTTGCCGAAAGTTAACAAAATTGTAAAAGCTTACATAAAACCATAAATGGAAATAAGTCAGAAAATTTTTGAGGTTATGCAAATAAGTTAGTTTTTTATGCAAACAAATGATAAAGTCACTTTTTTTAAATTGTGTTAGGTTATCACTTAGTTTTGTTTTCCATTTAAAATTTTCCTTTCATTATTCGAACTTTACAAAAAAAAATGCACTTGAAACTTACAAAATAAACCGATTGCGCAAACAACGTGTCAATAACCTATTGAAAGTGTAACTTTGGTTTATTGCTGTGTAACGGTGTTTTTTTATTTTACAAAAACAAAGTGAAGTTTATGTTATTTTGGTGTACTCCCTACAGAATGGCAACAAAAAATAATGTAAAATTGCCCTTACAAAATTGGACTTT
Source organism: Rhagoletis pomonella (assembly GCF_013731165.1). Taxonomy (NCBI): domain Eukaryota; kingdom Metazoa; phylum Arthropoda; class Insecta; order Diptera; family Tephritidae; genus Rhagoletis; species Rhagoletis pomonella. The sequence goes on along the minus strand of NW_023458556.1, from coordinate 113,436,951 downwards.
AGCACAGCCAAATGAATCATTTGATCTAATGTGCACTGAATGTATTTTTTAACCGACTTCCAAAAAAGGAGGAGGTTATCAGTTCGTCGGAATATTTTTTTATATTTTTTTTATTTTTTATTTTTTTTTATGTATGGACCACGTCAACCGATTTCGATAATTCCTTTTGCATCGCAAAGGTAGTGTCTCAGAGGTGGTCCCATACTAATCTGGTTGAGATCCGATCAGTGGATCAGGAGATATATATATATATATATATATATATTTATATGGGAGTTGAAGTCGGTTTTTTTTTTTGCTAAAAATTACTTGTTAATATCTTTAATTGGACGTGCACATTGTACATTAAGGAAGTACATAACAAACCTAAAAAATTAATGCTTTTTGCCTTTTTTCAAAGCTCGTTTTGCCTTTTTTTCAAGTTTTTATTGCCTTAAAATACTACATTTCTTCATTTGGGGGGTGGTCAGAACACCTACAACATATTACAACAACCTACAACCATCTGTGTACGAGATGATTTTACAAAAACTAATTTCCGGAAAAGATAACCAGGTTGACGGTTTCTAATTATTTTGAATAGATACACCAAATTGCGGACCTTGAGGTAATTATCAATGGTGAACCCAAGAATATTTTTAGTATAAAATGATATGTGGTCAAACTTCTTTTTAGAATAAATGAACCTAGCCACCTTATTTAAAACTAGATTTAATTTATTCTTAGAATCGTAGCTTAGATTACCATAGACCAGTTGAAAATAGGAAATATGGGGAGGGGAACGATGAGGGCTTAACTAGTTTGAGTTTTGTGTTAATCGGCAGACAATAGCATATATGCCATAGATTTCTTAATATAAAATATATTTTTGACATACTATGACGTATGGGAGCCATGCAAGTTAAGCGGACTTCATTTTAATACCAAGATTAGTTACAACATATTCAAATTTTAGTTCCATCTCGTTCAATATTATTGGTGATATTCCTTTAAGTTTATTCGGAGCTTTGGCAATTTTACCTTGAAATCATTTCACGCTGAAAGCTTGCTGGTGTATTTGTTTTTAACCGACTTCACAAAAAGGAGAAGGTTATAAATTCGTCGGAATACTTTTTTATAAATTTTTTGTTTTTGTACATATGTTACCGCATAACTTTGGACCACGTTAACCGATTACCATAATTCTTTCTTTAAAGGAAAGGTGTTACCTCACAGGTGGTCCCATTCTAATTCGGTTTAAATCCGATCATTGGATCGTGAATAGATTAACGGTAATCTTAAATTTGTATATGGGAATTGAAGTCGATTTTGTTTTTTGCTTAAAAATTACTTGTTTATGTAAGCATTTGTTGAAAATACAGTCTAACATAGAAATGTAAAAGTAAGACCCCCATTATGAGTTGCATTCGATCTTTGACTGTGGTCGAAAGTGCTGATCGAACGAATTTTCATTTGGTATTATGACGCTCATTCGATGAAGAATAGCCCTTGTTCACAATAATATATTTTTCAACGCTGAGAAACTTTGTTTACAAATCGAGCAAACTAAATAGTGTGCTTATACATAGGTATGTAAATTTGTGCAAATTAAAATGAAATAAAAAAGAAAGCTAGTTTATAAAAACGTGGTAAAAATTAGTACAACGGAGTTCTGGGTCAGCGATTCGTCAGAGGATGAGAGCTTGGTAAACTGGCCAGAGAGACGTTTGTTTAAAATTAGTGTTTAGTCGCTAAAAAGTTAGAAAACAAATGCAAACTCATATATTTTTCAAAATTTTGTAACACTTCGCTACACTATCGAAAGCAAAATTCTGTTCGACAGAAAATTCGATACTCAATGAAAATTTCGACACGGTTGCAATGCAATCTTGCCAACAGCAGTGTTTTCTGCATACACTTGCATCCAGAACTCCCCTGGCTCCCTTCGTAGTATTTAATATCCAAAGTGATGTCTTCACTGATGTCCACAATGTTTTCAAAAGCTTAATTTGTCATCTCAGTAGGTTTACTTTTCGGGTCTCATGAAAAATGGTTTGTTACACAGCTGAAGACATCCTCAGATTCAATGTTGAGAAAATATTCGACAATAGTTTTTTCTAAACCTTCCAAGTTAACGCTGGTAATGCGCGTCAACGCGATGAAAATAATTTTTACAGCCAATTTCACGAAAGCAATTTAAGCGAAAAATGAATTTAATTTTTTGAATTTTATATGGAAATTGACAGAAAATAAAAAGTAATTTTCCATTTGAATTGCTGGTGAAACCTGCTGTTATCAATTTTCTTAGCGTTAACTTCGAAGTTACATACATTTTTCTAATTTACTTTGTTTATTTATGGGGTTTCCATGCAAATTGCTAGAAATTCTAAAATATACATGTCACCAATAAAAAAAAATCTCGACGTGTTAGAAAAAACCAGATATGTATTTTAAATTCGCAGGCCTCTGTTATCTTCGCAGCGTCACACAGTGTTTCGACTATACGGAGGCAGGTGGAAATAACAGGTGCAATCCCGTATTCCTCGGTAACATTGAAAAGTACGGGATCGCTTTCTAGTAAAAAATGGTAACTTCTGTCAACTTCAACATAACCTCCAAATTTTGGTTGTGAATTTTGCTTATTTTGTATGTAAACACACTCAGCTCACACATGTAAATAACCAAAAATACTTTCAAGTTCATTAGAATCCACTTACACAAGTAATTAAATACTATTCAACATGAATTAGCAGAGTGCACTTTTCTTTTGTTCACAATTTGGTTGCCAAACACATTACAGCTGATCGTTTGACATATTTACCAGAATTTACCAGCAAAAAATTCTCGGACTAAAAGTGGTAACTTCTGACAGAGAGAGAACCGTATTTACTCTCTTTTTTGTCCTCTCAATAGTCAGAGAACCGAGTACGGGATCGATTTCCAGTAAAATCTGACTGATTCTAACTATTTCTGACTAGTCCGGACTCGTACGGGATCGCAACTAACAGTTAACCTGCACCGATTTCGATGAAACTTAGGGCCAATTGCACAATGCGTAGTTAACTCAGAATCGGGAGTTAACTACAGATTTTTGTACTGAAAATCTCTAGGTAACCGTCGATTCTGAGTTAACTACGCACTGTGAAATTGGCCCTTAGCATGTGCTCTAGTTTTACTTAGGAATAGAGAATTGTGAAATTTGGTAAAGATGGGATAATTGCCACGCCCTCCACTCTTGTGGGCGGAAACATTAAATTTCATCCGATTTCGAGGAAATTTATTTTGTACTCTCTCTTGTATTAGAAAAGCCTAAATATACAATATGGGGAAGATTGGATCATTACAACGTCCAAAACTCACAAAAAATGTGGGGCCAGTCATTAAATGTGATGGAATTTTGGTTAGTTTTTTTCCCTGCTTTCCACACTCAGAAAACAAAGGTTATGCTATAAAGTGACTTATGTGTAAATACTCGCTTTTTCCCAATGTTTGGTGAGATTTTTCCATTGTTCGAAAAATTCATTTCGTGAAATTATGCAAAACGAAGCTGAAAATCACAAATTAAGAAAATCAAAAATTACATATATTTGCAAAGTCGCGCGCAAAGATCAAATTATATATTCGAAAACTACATAAAATTCTCTAAAACATTCGTCTAATTTCAAGACCTCACGGACTGTGAGTTCCAGTCCTACTCACACTTTTTTTTACTAATAATGTTTAGCATCTACATTTCAAAGTAAATTTTTCGGTAAGAAAATAGTACAGAATAAATGATAAATACCTTCATCTGAATATTCCACGACATTTAAATAATGGACTAAAGTTGAAAAAGAAACACTTTCTTCAATGGGTTAATCGCCAAAGGCAACTAAACTGATTAGTCGGTATCGCGCCCATTTCCGTATTTTTTTTGGATATGTATCGTTCGTGTAGTAAATAGTGTAAAATTTGGTATTTATGACTTTTCTTTTCCCTCTCTAAGTCCAACCGGTTTTTTTATCAACTGTACCATGACTTTTTTCTACCTGCCTCGATATAGTCGAATGGGTAGGATGCAAACGGTGCATCGATATTTTTGAAACATCAAAACTGTTTTTGCTTTTTTGCTTCTAAAACCTAAAAATAAATATAATTTTAAACATGTCGTGTATTTACACCAATTGCAACGTTAAAAGCGACCCCTATGTGTCATGCTGGCTCTGCGATGGGATTGCCCATATAAAATGTGCTGGTTTGAGCGGTAGAGTATTAGACGCTATTAACGAGGGTAAGGGTCTTCGTTGGTCTTGTCAAAAATGTAGATCAACCGAAGTTGATTTATTTAAGTTCTTTAGGCAGTCCAGAAATGGTTTTTCTGAGATCGGGAAGGATCTATCGGTGCTTGTTGAGAAGTTTAAGCATTACGAAAAAATGTTTAGGTCTTTCACTTGTCTCGACAACCCTCCGCACTCTGAGGATAGCCGAGAAAATAAAGGTGGGCGTGTTATTAGTCCACCTAAAAAGACAGCCACGGATTCTGGTAAAAAAAATCCTCCATCCCAGTCCTTGGAACTTATTAATCTATCTTCTCCATGCCCTCAGGCATTGGAGCCTCCGATATCTAAAGCCATATCCACTAGGTCTACTTCTAAAAATAGTCAAACCGTTGATTTAACAGTGTTTCCATCAACATCTCAAGCTGCACTGTCTAACTTAGTTCCTTAGTTATTACCAAAAAGTTGGTTGTAATTCCTCCGAGAAGATCAATCTTTGTCTCTAGATTTGCTAAAGATACTTCTTCGGATGATATAAAGTCATACATATCGACTAAAATTAAAACTAAAGATGTATTTATTCGTAAATTTAATTTTAAATACGATCGCGATATTTCATCCTTTAAAATTGATGTAGCTTCCGAAGATTTTGATTCACTACTAAATAGTTCATTTTGGCCGACCGGGGCGTTTGTTCGCGAGTTTGAGTGTAAACCTAATAAAAGTAATAATAACGTAGCTAAAATTTCTAATCTTAATTCGAATTCAAAAAACTAACTCGCAAGTCTAATTTAAGTATTTACTATCAAAACGCTAGAGGTTTGAATACCAAATTAACTGACTTATATTTAAAAGGTTTTGACTGCAATTATAATATTATTTCCTTGACCGAAACATGGCTCAAACCTCATATTTTAAATTCCGAAATTCTTTCAAATGAATATCAAATATACAGGAGCGACCGCGAGGGCAGAATCGGCGGTGGTGTTCTTTTTGCGGTGCATTCATCGATACCATCCGAGGAAGTTAGTCTTCCTGTCATTGAATATACCGAATTTAAATGTATACGTGTACAGGCTGGAAAGACTTATATTTATATAGCTCTTTGCTACATCCCTCCTACTTCTGCCGTATCAGTATATATGCAGCTAGTTTCTTTACTTGAGACCGTAAATGCAATGCTTACGGCATCCGATTCTATGATTGGTTTGGGCGATTTAAATCTGCCACACATTTCATGGAACATCATTGACACCGATATTGTACCAGTTTCTTCTAGAGATAGTTACAATGTATTTCTGGAGGAAATGGCTGAACTTTGCCTTAAACAAATAAATATATGTCAAAATAAGTTTGGAAAGGTCTTGGATCTTGTTTACGTTGATGATGTTCCGAAGGCCTCTATTAATCGGTGTGATCCCCTAGTTTTGCCAGAGGATGCGTACCATCCCGCTTTTGAGTTAAGCTACGAAATAATAAATGAAATACATAATAATAAGTCGTATAGTTCAAGTACTAGATATGTTTTTGCGAAAGCAAATTTCAGGAAAATTAACAAAGAACTTTCAAAGTTATCTTGGCCAATATATAGAGATGACGTGGAGCGTAGCGTTGAGCACTTAAATGATACTGTTTTCAATTTGTTTCGAAAGTATGTGCCAAAACGTAATATTGTTCATGAAGAACCAATACAATTATGGTTCACTAAAGAGTTTAAAAAATTGAAAAATAAAAAGTCACATTCTTTTATACTGTATAAAAGAACGGGCTTACACAGTGATTACGTAAAGTACTTAGTTTTGCGACATAGCTACTTTTCATTAAATAAGAAATGTTATAATTCATATTTATGTAAAATTAAGAACAATTTAATTAAAAATCCTAAATCTTTTTATGGTTTCGTAAATTCAAAGCTATTTTATTTGTTTCGCTTCTTTGCTTCATTTCAGGGAATGCAAAGTAGAATGTCCTACAATATTTTTTTTATTTCGCTTCTTTGCTTCATTTCGGAGAATGCAAAGTAAAATGCTGCATCGTAGTCAGCTGAAAAATATAATGAATATCCAAAAATTCTTTTTCTACCGTTACTTTCTGTGGAAATTTGTCTCGCATAAAAATCATGTTTTGCTTTGTTCAGTTTGCAGCGAAGTTGAAGTCAGTCAATGAAGTGAAGTACAAGAGTGAGGAAGTACAATTTTAAGCTTTATTAAATATGCATGTATGTACATACCAGAGATCAGCTTTGAGTATGATCGAGCTTTTTGATCACCCTCACTAAAAATCGAGCACAAGCGAACGCCACACTCGGCTACTATGTGTTTGATCGAGATGCACACCCGACAGCTGCTTTGAGTACGAACGAGTCTGTTCGATCACCCTCGCTATAAATTGAGCTCAAGCGAACACCACGCTCGGACACCCGCAGCTAACCCGAAAATTTGTGTAACAATGAAACGGACACCCGAACATTGCGATGAAATGCAGGACAACAATGAAATATACGCCAGCGTTGCCACAGACACATTTTTTTTCCTACCAAAATTTCCTACCATAACCAACCAAAACCTACCAAACATTTTGTTAAGGTTTAATTTTTTTTTTTCAATGTCAAATTTATTAAAAACATAGCTAACATAGCATTTAGTAAAACTAGAACACAGCTAGTACAATGAAAACAAATTAACTGCGTATAACGATTCATTTTATTGTACATATTTACATACATATCGTCATTAGATACGAATAAAGACGCGAACTCAAAAGTTGACGCGTAAAAAAATTTCGGCGAAGAAGAACTCTTAACATAGGCGAGGGCAAAGAAAGACGCGTTAACCTCTTTGACGGCGAAGCAAAAACGAAGAAGACTTATTTTCGCGGTCGTGTTTGCGAGTATACAAATTCCCCAAAAAGTTTTTCCGGAATGATGTTGAATCCATGTTTATGCGTCTTTTTTCGCAAATTTTTTTCACGCATCCTTTTTCGCCGCCAAAACACCCGAGCGACTTTATTCGTGTCAAGTGGCTATATTATTATTATTACGTTGGAGATACCCGCGTTGCGACTTAAGAAGATGTATTGTGCTAAATCCTAATTGTAATCGCTCCAACCTTAGGCTATTTAAAAAGCTCAGCTCTTTGGATGATGCCATGTTCCAAATTTTAGATGGAGAAAGGTGCATCAATCTACTATTCATGCTTCGTGGACAGGCACATAGAATATACTCTGGGGTTTCCTTCACCGGCCCACAAAACCTACAGTCCGCCTCTACAGAAAGACCCATTTAATTCAATCGCATTCAATTGCAGTGTGCTGTCAGGTAGCCAATAAGAGTTTTAAGTTCAAGGTATCTTTCTGAGTTCCTCCTGAAAAGTTATGAATCTCTTTGATTGTGTTATTCCCTTCGACTTCCGCCAGTGTGCAGCAATTCCCAGCTAGCTCCTAAGTAGGTCTGAAGTGTATCCTTTAGATGTACCGCAAAAAGGCTCGGAACCATGCAAACGCATTTGGGCTCCACTCTTTGCAAGACAGTCAGCCCTTTCGTTGCCTTCAAACCCTTCATATCCCTGAACACTCCACAGCGGTACGCTATTGTGGGCTCCCAGGTGGTTCAAGAGTTCACAAGCCTTGATGCCGTTTTAAAAGACTCTAGGGCTTTTAACGCTGCATGCATATCTGACATAATATTTATTCTGGCCTCATTTGCCTTCTACGATAAAATTCGCGAACACAGACTTCGATTGCGAAGACCTCCGCCCAGAATATGGTTGGGTACAAGCCCATTGGCAGACTTTCCTGGAATCTTGGTCCAAGTACGCCATAAAGTATATATGGATTTTCGTATTGTTTATTGGCAATAATAAGGGTATACGTTTGTACTGAGGAATCATGTTTGCGGCCGCCGTTATACGAACGCACCGGTGAAATGTTCATGTAAAAAAAATTGCTAAAATGTTTGGAGATACATATTTTCTATTCTCAAATAACTATTACTCGTAGTCCCGAAACCTACCAAAATCCAATCAAGCCTACCAACCTACCAAATGGAAAAAAAGCCTACCAGTTTTGGAAGGAAAAGCCCATGTTTGGCAACACTGATATACGCTGAAGGTAAATGGCCATGATGCAATAATACAAGGTGGTATCAATTGTGACAGCTCGATTTGACACTGCCTTAGCTCAGTAGAACGGGAAGAAAAACGGGAAGAAATTAAGCCCCATTTGGGGGAAAAATATAAAATTTCACATTTTTTCCTAAACAAAATTTGCTTTTTTATAGTATATTCGTAATGAAATGAAATAAAATAAGATAAAATACCTTTTTAAGAAAAAAAAATGTATATACTGAGAAAAAATAAAAAAATAATCAACTATATTATTAGGCAAAGAATTGTTAAAGAAGTAACACTGTCTCACCTAAGGCAGTCAATATGGCGGAATTAGAGCGAGAAGTTGCCAACTGATAACACCTGTATTATTGCATCATGGTAAATGGCGCCAATAAGTTCCAACAAGCATACGAAAATGTTGTTGCTTTGTGCTTGTGCATAAGCAATGAAACAAATTAGAAGCGAAGTAGATAAAAATGTTTGTGCATCTTTTTCGTATAGTTTCGCGTGGAATGCTGTGTGTGTATATATTAGAACACACAGCCTAAAACTATGTAGGTACATAAGTACTTTTACAAAAAATAAATGTGCACCGAGTGCATAGGGTTTGGGCATTTCTATTAATAATTATGTACTTAAGCAAGTAAACAAGAAGCAGTACACAAAAAAATGAGACTACTGCGCTGCCGATCACAAACTACACTAAGTCCCCTTTCAGACACTTCAAGTCTTGCTTTCAAGTCTGCTCGTTCGTTGGCAAAGGAGGTGGGAAGAGAGGGGACGAGTACAGATACATCCGTACCGTCAATTCGTTTCAAGTTTTCTTGTCTCTTTTGATCTTTTGTTGCTTCCCATTTAAGAACCAATGATTTGAATTCAATTAAAGTTGACGCTAGTGGAAGCAAATAGAAAATACAAAAGAGAATGCGAAAAAAATTGCTTTCAAGACTTGACGTGTCTGAAAGGGGCTAATGCCGATTTTGTTTCTACCGTAAAATGCAACCCTGCAGCAAATCAAACTGGTTCAGAACTTGCGCAGAGCTAGCCTGAAAAGGGACGGTACTGGTTCTTCATCTATCCCAACTCAATGCTTGCAACTGTCTTTTTTAACATGGCGATGTCCTACGAAGTGACAATTGTCGCCTTCTGCAGAACTTTTGAACTTGTTCTGAGCTGACTCTGGCTTAGATGGTTCTGATACAGTTCATATAACAACAGTTCTTAGATAGTTCAAAAAGGGTCACCTCCGGGCTAGAAAAAATGTGGTTAGTTTTGAGCTGGTTCTAATAAGTATAGTATGGAGCCTTTTCTTTAAATAAGCACGCATACAATTTTGTAAATAAAAATACTTCATTATATGTTTCAAGAGCTATTTGTTTTGAACTAATTTACTTTTTTGACGCAAACTGTGCTTTAAATTTAGGAACATAAAGTGTCAATTAATAATCCTTTATTTTCTAAAACCGTTATTCTTAAAAATAATTTATATTTGTTACGTATAATGGGTATTTCTGGGATACCTATAATTAAAAATCTGAACTAAGTCGTGTCAAAAAATGAGAAAAAACGGTGATATATTGAATGATTATTCGTGATAACTCAGCGTTAAATTGCATTAAATTTATTGAAATGTAATACATAGACTTTCCGGCATCTCATAAGAAATATAGAATTTTGAATATTCACAATAGTTTTCATGCTAAATATTTTTCGTAAATTTTTTATTTAAGGATGGCTCATAAGTATTATAACATAAACAAATAAATTCACGTTTCTAACTGTGTTGGAAATTTAGTAGAATTCTAGAAACTGTTATAAAAACTTCAATATTTTAAATCAGAGTTTAAAAGTATGCAGTTCTATAGCCCATTAAATTTTAGTATAATTAATCGCGCTGATTTTTTATAACACTTTTTACGCACGCTCTTGAAGGCATTCTCCTATTTAAATATTTTCGTTTAAGATGCAAGATTACACTTTACTACACTAAAATTTTATGGGCTACAAAACAGAATACTCGAAATATTTATAAAAAATATCTGATTAAAAATTTGAAATTTTGAAGACGGTTTTTTAGAGTTCTATAAGTTTGCAGCACAGTTAGGAATTTGAATTTAAATGGTTTATGGAGTATGAGACATAGTACTTAAATAAAAACTAAACGAAAAATATTGAAAATGAAGAACATTGGAAATTAAAAAAATATCAATGCATAACTACACATTTCGGGGGCTTAGTGATACATTTACGTATGTACATTATCGTTCATATGAATAGCACTCCCATTTCAAAGTGAGATTGTTTACCACTTTTGCAAATTTTTTTATATCTGATTAAAAGGTCAAACATTTTGACGAAAAATCGTTAAATTTAACTTTGTTTTGTATAAAGTTTTAAAACACGGTTTATATGATTTTATTCGTATTTTATACATACGTACGTAGATATGTATAAAAATGACATTAATGTACCAATAACGACTTTTTTTGGAAATATTTGAGCAGTTGCCCCATAAACTATGTAGAGAATTACATATTAAATAAACGAAACCCGTTTGTTATTACTTTTAGGGTCTAAGAAAATCGAAAAAATATAGTATATTACATTTGTGCATCTTTTGTCAGCTTTCACATGACCAGGATGAGTAACATTGATGACAGCGCAACTAGCAACATATGAGTTTCAACCGTCCAACTCTGCATCCCTTTTTCAGTAGTTCAGAGACAGTTCTGAAATTTGTAGGGCGAAACTAGCGCTTTGCCAGACTGTCCCTAAATTTTGCTGCAGGGAACCTTCTCTTTGCCCTCTACGCACAAACACTAGGAAGAGCGCGATGAGAAGGCAACATTTTTTGTATAAACGAAAACGCTATAAGCCAATCAAGAACATTTTGTGCACACTCGGGTTGAAACTCGAACACCCGGGTATATTTAGCTGCAAAGCACCCGAACCCAATCAAGTATGTATGAAAACCAATCGGGTGTTGTGGCTAGGGACACGAATTTCGATACGATACGATACTATATCGATACTTTTGGCATTCGATACCGATATTTTCTACTCGATAGTTTTATAACGATATTTTTTGGAATCGAGTACCAGAACTCTAGTATCGTATCGAATGTCATAAACACACATTACAACACTGAGGGAAAAAAATTTTAGAATTAAAAAAATAACGTGCTAAATTGAAAAAAAATACGCATATGAAAGACTACCAACCCAACTCGTTTTAAATTTGAGTATATACGTTATAAAATATGTGGTTGTGAAGTGCACAGATGTAATTAAGAAAAAAAATTAATTTTATGTTCCGTCTGATGGAAATTGAACCCGGACCCTCTTGGCCGCAACTAATTGCATCAAGCGTCTTTGCACACTCAGCTACAACGGCGAAGTTCGCCGAATTGGGCGATGCCGTCGTTCACCGTTCGCCCTGCTATTTCGCCAACTTTAACAGAATTAGAGCGGTAGCGAAAACAGCTGATACCATTTCGTCGCACTTATAAGTGAGGTGACCATATTTTGAAAAACGAAACCATATTTAGAAATGATGAAATGATAACAAATATAAATATAAGGCAAGGGGGAATTATTATAAATTATTTTATTTTAAGCCGGATTTAACGAATCGTTCACTGTATTTTTCAACCATCAAAAATAATTCGTGTTACATGCTGTTTTCTGCTAAATCTTTGAAAGTAAAAAAACATACGGCCACCTTTGGCATGTACTGCCGCCATCGCCCAGCAGAGCGATAGAAATAAATCTATCGCCACGAAACGCCGCCGAGCGAACTTCGCATTTCGCTTTGGCTGTGTTCAATTTCATATGCCGGCGGGTGTTCAAATTTGGACAGCGGTAATTTCGCTGTGGTGAGTTCGCCGTTCGCCGGCATTGTGTTTCCACGGTAAAGGTGTTTTCAAATGTTGAGTTTGGATCAACATCACAGCGTGCGATTTGTGCATTATGTCATACCATGTATGTGTGTATGTGTTGTCACCGCTGTGCATGCTTTGTATACATATACCTTCTTAATTACATATGAAAAAGCATCCGAGACGTGCAAAACGCCATCCGTGCAGGGAAAAATGCTTCATTTTAGTACGGGAGTATTTGAATTGAATATTTCCATTATATGTATGTACGTAGTGTATGTATAATGGAAAAATCCATTTGGTTAAGACTTTTCACTTGATTTAAATACGAAAATTTTTAAACGGCAATTAATGTTTAAGTCAATACCTCAATCTCTACGTGTTGTAATAATAATAAAGTCCGGCGCTTACACAATATGTTGGTGTTGGGCCGAACTTCTCCTCCGATTTGTCGCGTGGGCCTTAATGTTGTGGCACAAATGGGGTGCCTACAGTTTTATGTCAACTCTGAACGGCGATTGTATTTTATGGGAAGCTGTTTTTCATTTTCAAGGGTTGCGCACTTCTAACCACTACACCCCAGCGGCCTATATGCGGAACCTATATTCAGCTACATTTTTTGGATTTGGGTATCGATATTTGGAATATCGAGTCTTTCCGAGTCTTTCGAGTTCCGATATTAATGGGTACCCGATATTTTTAAAGCGATACTTTAAATGAGTACCATATCGATACTTTCGGTTCGATATCGTGTCCCCAGTTGTGGCCAACATGTTCGTCTTGAGCTCAGTCGCTAACGAACAATACTTCTGCTCGTATATAGGGAATGATGCAAAACGGGTTTTGTTAAATGATCGAGTATACACGAAAATTATGGACCCGCTGCAGATGTCTGGTACATACCGATTTTTAAGAAAATCTAAATACCTAAATACAATACATATGTATGTATAAAACAGTGGTCGACAACATGGTTGCCACAATTGGTAACTTTCTACCAAAATTGGTAACTTTTAAACGGTTTGGTAACTTGGTAACTTTTATTTCATTTTGGTAACTTTTGCAACTAAACATCTTTCTGCATTACTAGAAAGAAATGAATTATGTTTTGTTTTAATAGATATGACACCACTGTATGGTGTACTACACTGTATGACGATGGACACTATGGTGACACTCAGATGGCGCCGTGTTCAATTCAATACACTGCGCTATTGCGCTGAGTTAGTGCGCTGACACCACAGGTGGCGCTGGCATTATTGAGCTAGCGTCAAAAAAATTGCGCTATTACCCATGGCTATAGCCAACGACTAAATGATAGAGCGTAAGAATACGTGTGAGTTGATCTTCCACAATTGTGGTATGAAGCGCCGACCACTGGTATAAAAGCTGATTTATAAAAATTTTAATTAATTTGAATCTTTTAAGACATTTTCTGATTTCAATTTAATATAAATACATAAGTATGTACTTATCTAGGCATTCTACATTAGTTTCTCTGTAAGGCATTCTTTGTTCGCTTCTCTGGATTCTGTTTATCCATGCGTTCTCCCTTCGTTTGAAGGTAATGCTGCGGGTAAGGGCTTGCCTCCAATGACATGCCCATGTTAAAATAAGGCCTTCTTGAAGCAAAATGGTAAGTGATTCCCATCGCAAGGTCGTTTCCACTTTCGTTTCTGTGGTAATCGTGTTTTTTGCTGGGTATATATGTACACGTGCGCGAAGCTGCTGCGCTTGTTATAAGAACAGCCCAGCCAGCAAAAAATCCGAAAATTCATCCGAAAACGGGAAGAAAAGTGGATGAAACGCGGATTAGGTCTACAAAAGTGCCGAAAGTGGTTGTGAAAATGGTACGTTTACGGCTATTTCTCTGAAAATTTTCTGATTAAATTTTACGTTGACAAAACATACTGGGAACTACGCTTAAGAGCGAAATATGTGCATGGGGTTTGACGCTGCCGTCTGTTTAAGCTTTTACATAGTTGACGGCGAAGAAAGACGCGTTAAAATATTTGAGGGCGAAGAAAGACGCGTAAACTTATTTTTACGATAAACTATGTTTGCGGGTGTAACAGTATGTAAATACCCCTAAGAGTTTTTGGAGAATGATGCCTAAGTGACAGTCCTCGGCCAGTTATAAATCTATATTTACACGTCTTTCTTCGCCGTCAACTAGGTTACGCGTCTTTCTTCGCCGAAGTTTTTCTTAAGAGCCTGTTTTCGTAAAATTTTTTTACGCGACTTTTTTCGCCGTCAAAACACCAGCCCGCCTTTATTCGTGTGTAGTGACGATATATTTATCGTTATCTTATAGCCTATTTCCACCAAAGGCTTAGCTGCAGTTAAGAGCTCAGATATGTATGTAGCAAGAATTTTAACTTGGGGTGATCGTCAAGGTTTATTTCTTAATTTTTGCTTTTTCCTTTCCTTTGCTTGTACTTAATAGGTGGAGTTACCCACCTATGTATTGTAATCTCCTTTTTGCAATAGGCATAAACTGCAGTTAAGGCTTGTTGGAAATCGGAACACTTACAAGTGAGAAAAAACTTCTTATAGCCAATTTATTAAAGTGATTTGCAAAGATTTTACGTGGTTAAAGCAAAACGCAATACATATCAGAAGGTTTTGAAATCAATTAAAAGATTTCGCATTATTTCGGCCTTATCGAATTTTTTTGCCTCTTTTGGACTTCACATAAATGAAATGAATACAAATGGGAAAAAATAAAACAAATACCTTAATCCTTTTGGAAAGGATGCATTTTTAATTTATTGCTTCCTAAATATGTATATTAAAATATGAGGTTTCGCACAACTTTGAAGATTAATCTAAATCTCCATGCAAACGGTTTACAGAGCAACTTTAATCGATTCTGCAATTACGTGGGGAGCATTGTGCTATATTTCTGAACCGATTTTAATGGTTCCTTTCTTGTTTCTTTCCCAGCAGACTTAGAACTAGAGATGGGCCCATCCCGAAATTCGATTTTTAAGTCCCGACCCCGCCCATCCCGAAGTTTTTCAGAATTGTACCGCGGGTCCCGTGGGTCCCAATATTTATCTCTAAAGCAAGCTACAAACGGACAACAAATTGAAACGATCGGTTGAGATTTCAACGTGTGTGGCGTGGTTCGCAAACCGATCGAAGGTTGACAAAAATGATCATGTCTTTCAAATTAATTTTAAATAATATTGAAAGATCTGGCATCTTCCAATTATTTTGTTTTGCTTTGCTGTTCGTTTTCGTCTCAATGAAACATTAAAAGTGCATATTTCAAACATCGTTTTTAATTATGATTTTGTGAATTTACGGGGGTTGCGGTTTTATCGGGAGTGTCGGGAAAGGATTTTGGTCCCGTCCCACCCACCATATTTTTACAGATCTTCCCGATACCGCCCATCCCGGCCAATTTTAAATCAGTACCGATGGTCCCGCGGGTCCCGCTTTCCCGCGCCCATCTGTACTTAGAACTAAATTAACAAAAACAATGCTTTTGAAACAAACCAAGAACGCGAGTGGTGATTCCGAATAAATCCTTATTTTTTCCAATTGCTTCTAAGTTGAGAATTTTATTGCATTGTTTAAAAGCATAAAAGGAAGGTATGTACATGCGAAAATACGATTTCCTTTCATTATTCTGAAGCTTGCATTTTTTGTCTTCATTCCCTGGACTATAAAAAAAAATCTTTTTCGGAATTCATATTACAATTAATTTGTTGCGAAGGTCGACATGTTTTGTTTTGCCGCCAACAAAAATTATCATGTGGGTAGAATTTTTCGAACTAGAAAAAGCTCAAAAAGTTAACATCATTCGAAAATTCTCTATTTATGTACGGTAGGGTGATCCAAATTAACTAACCTAACGAATTTATGGCCTTAAAAGGACCTATTTATTGAGAAGAAAATGCTCCAATTTGAAAAAAATGTATTTTAATTTTAAAAGGTGTTGGTGGGCATTTGAAATTTTCCATGTAAATAATATGTAAAAAAAATTAGTTTTCATTAAGAATGTTATAACTATTAAACCGTTTGAGATAAATTATTTTCTTGGCATCTTCTTATAGGGTATTAGATGCTCTAAAAAATTACTCTAAAGTTGATTATCTAAACTCAAAAATGTATATACTTACATATAAATGAAAAACTTACCTTAAAATGATATAAAATATGTAGAAATGGTTGATTAGAAACTAGATTTGTCAGAAGAAAAGGAGTTTTGACCCATTTATTTTTTTTTTGTTACATTTTTAAACATTGATATTCTTCAGTTTATTGCAATTAGGATATTGCTGGCGACGTAATTGTACTACTTGCAAATAAATTGCTTTTGTTCTTCGTCTTTTTCAAAGTTCGATTACAAGTTTGTATCAACGCTATCAGCAATATCAGTAACATATTTAATACTTTTAATCATTTCCAAGACAAGCAATTTCAGGGTAATTTTTTAGAGAATTTAATGCCCTAACAGAATTTTCTTTATCTAAAAACGGTTCGATAGATATAACATTTTTAATGAAAACAAATTTTTTTACATCTTATTTACATGGAAAACTTCAAATGCCCACCGACACCTTTTAAAATTGGAATAAAAATGTTTCCAAATGGGAGAATTTTCTTCTCAGTAAATAGGTTCTTTTAAGGTTATAAATTGCTTAGGTTAGTTATTTTGGATCACCCTAACGTGCTTCCATAGTCAATATTATTTACAGAAAGCGGAAATTGTATATGTTTTTCTTTGAAAGCTACCCTGGCTGTTGTCCTGAAACTGCTATGCAAAATTTTGGTGCTTTCAAACTCTTTGGATTTTGTGCAGACCAGGACTGGCGAACGAATGGCACGCAACAAAATAACTTGGGCACGGTATTAATTAGAACCCAACTCCTACTAATACTAGTAGCAGTTACTACCTAATCGAAATATGTAGTTTCTTTCGTCGTTTAAATTGGAGACTAAAGCAAGATATATTCACACTCAACAATACATGTAGTATGTAGCTCGGAAGTACCAAAAATACAAACAGCAATCAACAAAATCCACAAAGGGCATTAAATAGCAGGCATTAAATAAAGGAAGGTTTGAGGCTTATATGTGGCTTGCAAAGTTTATGGTTTTTTTCGGGTATGTACAAGCAATTATTTAATGTGAACGTAAAGTTTCAAGAAGCTAGTACAACAGTTATATATACTTAATTATGATAGATCTTGAAAGGGTTTGAAAGTTTTTGATAAAGATATTATGTGTATTCATGGAAATGCGTAAATTCCTCGTAACCTAATAAACCTACGATTTTCCATACAAAATTAAATAATTTTACGAGGTTTACACGGTTACGAAGCGTTTCCGCGTTTAGATGAATTGCCCTAATGTTTCCAAAAATTACAAATGTTTCCCAAACTTAAAGAATTTAAAATCCGATTTAAACTTGCATGAAACCAGAAGAGCAAAAGAATTTTCTTTTGGGAATAAATTCTGTCATCAAATAATTTTCATCGAGGTTATCTTAATTCAAGCAGTTATCGGAAATACTCAAATTTATTCACGTGAAAACCTGAACACACAAGGTAAATTGATTAGTCGGAAATCGAAGATTTTGAAATGCAGCTGATTGAGTTCCAGTGTAATTCAATATGCACTAAAAAACTTTGTCGGAACAAGGAAAGATTTGGAGTTAACCGAGTTTTGAAGACCATCAGCCAATTTTACTAAAAATGCCCATACTAAAGTTTTAGAAACTTCGAATTCAATTCCAGACATATTAGCTGTCTGCCGAAGCTGGCCTTTGCTATCTTGACAATATTTTCATCTACCACCTGCGACATAAGGTACACAGTTTTTCTAAACCGGCTAAACCGGTGCGTCTGACTCGCGAGTCTGTTTGGATATGTTTGTGAAAATAAGTATGTATTAGTTACACCGACATGATTCCACCGTGTATGCCGCCTATTAAAAGTTTTCTATGTGTTTGGCCGAGCTTCTCTTCGCAATCGTGTTCTGATTTTTTATGGCAGAAGTACACTCGGAGGGTTGCCATTGTCTGCCGAGGGGCGATCCAGAAATTGAATGAGGGATCTCCCGAGTGGCAGTAGGCATCTCTAAGCACTCGGCTACGGCGGTAAGAGCACTTCTCAAAACTGAAAAAAGTCAGAAAAAATGCAATAAAGTATTAAAAAAGGACCAAACGTGAATTTTTCACTGATTTTTATTTGTTTTAATTTTGATATAAAAAAAACTTTGTACTTGTTTTGCTTTGCTCCTTTCTTAATAAAAGTTATCTTTACTCGTTAATATTTTTATTGAATTTTTTGGTCATGACTTCATACTTAGATAAGCATTTTCAACGTATAAAAACTATGTAAAATAAAACCGGTTTATCCGATTTTTTTTTTTTCAAAATCGGCAACCGGTTTTGGAAAATAATGAATAATCGAATACTCTAGTACGCAGAGACATTTAAGAGACGCTTAATTCATTCTTTTAAAAATTTTGTACGATTTATGGGTCAATAAATGCCGCCAAGAAAGGTGATTAATTATGATTTCTTGTTGACACGCCATGGCTACATTGAATATTTCTTCGCAAATAATGGCACGTATATGTATAAAGGTTCGCCGGCAATGTAAGTAAGCTGAAGATTCAAGAAATTAAGCGTATATTTTAATTTAAGAGCAACATTTGAAAATTCTTTTTGAGTCGTCTAAAGTATTTACACACTTTTTTGGCGTCAAAAGTATTTACACAACATAGTGATTATCCTTTCACTGTGGTAAATTTCGGCGGTTATTTGATACTCTTGGTGGTAAAGGGGTGCTCAATTTATAAATTGCAATGTTAATGGAGAAATGGAGTTAAGCTCGCAATCGTACCAAAAATGCTTTTTGCTTTAAAACATTATATTTTCGCTGTTAAAAAAGATTCATAGGAATTTAAAAAATATGAAGTGAAATTATTAAATATTTGTGCCATTTCAGCAAACATGGAAAAATGAATTAGGCAGAAAGTAATTAATGCAACCGTAAAGGTTAGACCAAAAAATACATCATATGGATATTTCCATACGTCGCATACCTGACAGTCGTACGTTTCAATGTGATACAAACAGGGAATACCATTTGTTTTCTTTAACTTTTTTAGCCATTGTATAGCACATAATTAGCTCTATATTTAACCGAAAAATGAAAACAATCGAACTGCTTGGTCCTGAAATATAGGCATTTAAAGAGAGTGTCGTTACGTGACAAAAAATGGAAGTCGATTTTTCTTTTCTTACAAAATCGCAAAACTCTGCGAATTGTGGATGGCTATTTTCATGAAACTTATTTTAATATGATTTGGAGCAATTCTTGTTGTTTTTAGAGTTTTTTGAATTAATGCAACTTGTTTCAATATTCTTTTACAACCCCTAGTGTGAAACGTCACGTTATATTTTTGTTAATATTGCTTTTAAATGAATTTTTAACGCAAATAAAACATGTATTTTATGTAGAATATACTTTATATTTTGACTTCAGCGCCAATTCAGGGTGAGTTTGTTGGAAATCTATGACTTATTATGTTTCAACTACATACGCCAAATTCGAACCAAATCGGACCATAAATACGGTTTTTCGAAATATCTCAACCTTGCCGCCACCTAGGAAGACCATTTTACGCAAACATGATTCTACTTACATAGCCAGTATATATTTTAAAAAGCAGACAAATCGGCCCGTAAATACGTTAGATATAAGACTTTTTTTTTGTCGTGGTGGACCTGCCGATGGAAACACCCATATGTCGTTTAAATGGTGAGCAATAAAGATAAGAATTTATTCGAAAAAATGCATTACTGTCCTACCACTTTTTGATACATATTCTCCACCGCCTTGTTATACCGTCATTTCATCAAATGCATAAGTTCTCTTCTAAAATAACCCCTGGATTCTAAAGATGTGTCCAACTATCAATAACACGTCATCCCAATAACCCGTTTTAAAAAAAATTAAGAAAGAATGCAAAGGGTTTTGATTGTTTGATGTATCTTTTTACACAATACTTATATTTTATTTTTATACTTAGACTTAATGGTTGTATAACTTACATTCTGTACAATTCATTTTTACAGGTTATTTGAAATGCCACTATTATTTAATAGCATGGCATGGGAAAATATAAATATTAACACGGATTTCTTTCTCTCAGACATGAAAATTCACTTAATCCTGAGACACCTTTAAATTAATGAAAATTACAAAGGAACAACATAAACTAAAGGGTAGTTTATATTTAAGGAGCACCATTTTTTTGTATTATACTTGCTTCTCTTCGCTTGCCTTCCATTACTTTGAAGTTAATAAAAAACGTGTTCGACAAAAAAAATCAGTGATTAGCTTTCTATATGAAAATAAAGTCGGCAGTATATTTTAATGTAATGCAACAGTCCAAAATATCAAAAAGTTTTTTGGCTAAAAAATGAGAAAACCTTGTTTTCCTCGAGCTTTTTCGGCCTTCTTTCACAATAAAATAAAATAGTTCCCTATACTCTTCATCAGGGCCGTAGCCAGGATTTTTTTCCCGGGGTGCGGTGGTGTTTTGGCAAAATTTTTTTAGTTTCACTCTTGTTTCAACATATTTCGATTAAAAGAAAAATACTGATAAAAATACAATTTTTCACAAAAACAGGGTTGAAATTTTGAAATTCCTGCCCGTATTTTGTTTGCAAGTCAAATATGAGCGGCATTGTCCTACTATCCTAGCACGGCCAAGTAATCATAGCCAACTTATGCACAGTAGTCGAAAAAATTATAGCCGCACAAAATTTTGACAAGTTTTAAAATATTATTTTTGTTGTTATTTAATTTCGGTAAGTTTTTTATAGTTCGTTTTTTACCAACATCCGTATAAATACAAGTTTAAAAGCAGAGTCTCACGATTGCGTATTTGTCAAAATTTGGTGCAAATCATATCCCAATTGTGTGAACCCAAAATATTTTTCTTAATCCCAATCACGAAAATTAATTTATTGAAATATTTCAATAGAACATCATTGATGTGATTATGTACAATCTTTTGACTACAAAAAAAATTGTCCCTTTTATTTACCAATAGCCCATTATAAAAATTTACAAATCTGTACAAATGTACCAAACGAGTGACACTGCATCAAAAATTTATGCAATTAAAAAAAAAAAAATTCAACAAACTTTCGTTAAAATTTCGAGTTTTTTAATTAAATTCTGAGTATGCAGTTTTGTAGCCCATTGAATTCTAGTACAATAAATTGCAGGTTTCAAATGGCTAAAAATTTCGATTGATTTTTTAGAATTTTTAAAAGTTCGAAATTTGTACGAAAGTTTTTTTTTAATATTACACAAATGAGTAGTCCACTTACAAACAGCGTTATGTGATTTCATAATAGTAAGCCATAAATTAAAAAAACGTCTACAACAACAAGTAACATCCAAATTTTATATTTCTCTTTATTATCTGAAAATTTGGATAAACAAGAGCCTAATAACATTAAAAAACAAAATCGCAGTGTGGAAGTTTTTGCAAATTTTATATATAAAAATTTAGTATAGCGATTTTTGAAATAGTAGCTTTTAGATAGCTATATTTTTTTAGCTTTTCGCGTTCTCTCTTCCATGAAGATTTGTCTGCTTCTTTTTTACGACGCCTTCCACTAGGCACCGAAACTACCACGTTTTCTTGCAGTTTTCTAAGTTCATCAGAAGATGGAGACTTTTTAAAATGTGTAAATAAGTATTATAGCGACTTTTGCAATAGTAGTTAACATTTAATTCTATTTTTTCAGAAAATATAAAGATTTTGCATTTTTATTGTTAGTGGACATGAAACTACTTTAAATACTGGTACGTTACTCACCAAAAACTAAAAATCGAAATGGGGGGTCAGAACACCTACATTTTCCCCCCCTTCCCCTAAAAGCGGCCTTGCTCTTCATTATGCATCTAATTTCGGTTTTCGGGAAAACTATTTGTAACGTAAAGAGCTGTTTCCAGCTCTCAATAAAACCGAAAAATTCATATAAAATGACGCACAAGAGGAAATGATGAACGTTTACAGCTCTCAAGAAAAAAATTCTCGTATCTTTGTTTATTCAAGAAAATTTACAGCAAAATCAAAGTGCTTTTTCAAGCAACAGAAATAATGAAAAATATTTCTTGTGATTTTTTTTTGAGATCTGGATTCGAAGCTTAACAGTCTTTTTTACTAACTGAATTTTCAGGTAAATTTTTTATTAGAGATAGGGCTCATTTTGAAAGCAACATTGTAAGCTATTCGACGTGTTATTATGCAATAGTTACAATTTATATTCTCTCTAACTTAAATAATAATGGTA